>NC_036238.1:1007015-1039423 GCF_002742605.1 Olea europaea var. sylvestris | reverse complement strand
CCCCCCCCCCCCCCCCTTTTCTTTTTAATTAAATTAACCATGACAAAGTAAAGTATTTATTTACTGAAAATAAAAATAAAAAAAATACAAATTTAAGAAGAAGACATGCAACCTATTTTTGAACTAATTAATTTTCTGATGGGTCAAATCTCAAATCTTTCTGGTATACGAATAATACTCAAAGTACAAGGGATTATGCCACACCTCTTAATAAGTTTTTTAAAGTTTTTGAGTGAAATAAGAAAATTTACACAACAGCATGGAAAGTTTATATAATTTGCTCTAAATAAAATGTTATTTAGACAAATTACATAAATGGGTCATCTTCAAATGGGTCAGAAGTTTATAGGGCCCACTGTCTTCTATAGTAGTAGTTTGGGCCAACTTCTTTAAATGAACCTAAGGCACTTAGGGCATTATAATGTTGGTTTAATTGGGCCTAATCATGCTGGGTCAAGTGCTAACCAGCAGATTATGGATCAATTTATTGTGGATAGTTGGCCCAATGAGTCTAATGAAAGGTGAATTGAGAAAAGGGCCACTGCTGTTAGTGATGGAAAACTTGGGAGTAATAGACAAGATACATTTGATGGGGCTACATTGAAACATGATCTGTAGGGCCATGTTTCTTTTGAAGGCCCGTGCTTATAACTACTAAGCCCCTATTTGTTTCTTATTCTTTCCTCATTAAATTGAAAAATATGACCGTTATCCATCACATCAAGTCATCAAATTTGAATTTCTATCTCTTGTGTGGGGCCCGTAATGACTATATTTTTCATTCTCATTCTTCCAAAAATGAGAAACAAACGGGGGCTAAGCCTATCTTATTATTAAGTGGGCGTCTAGGAACTGAAATGAATTATGCAGAAACTCAAGGGACCAATATAGATTCATGGGTAGATGGGCAGACTGCTGCGACTATAGCTACAATTCCACAATGATCTTGCTTGCAAGACCAGAATAGCTCTGGGAACGACTTGCCGAATTCATAAAATGCAGGGAACGATTTGCAGATTTTTAAAAGTCTAGGGAGCAAATTGCAAAATGTAGAAAATACAGGAAGTGACTTGCAAATGGATGAAAAATCACTGGACTCATCCATAAATAAAGATAAGGGCCAACTCTTCTGTTAAGCAGGGACTTATCAATCATGGCTCCACGTAGGTCCAAACTTGACGGAAGCTGTGGAGGATTTAGAACATATTATCTCAAGGACTCCCAACATCATAAGAGCAAGCTAACTCCTCATCGGTGAATTAGGTTCAAGAACTTAACAGTACAAACAAAATACGAGAAAACATTCTAAGTAATATTGACGACATGGGGTTCGGGGATTGCAATGTTAGTGTTGAGGATAACCTATCTTTGTTGGAGGATCACATGATTTTAACTATAATGTTCAACAGTTCTATCACCGCTCTTTTAGTTAAGTAAGATAAGAGATACCTATGGCTACATGATATTTTTTGGAAATTGGGGATTTTCCCATTGGTTACAATCCGAAGTCACATTCTTCTAGTGGGTAGACTATGTTGTTGACTCATACAATTATATCATGAGCCGCAAGAAAGCACATGAAAGGCAGAGATATTTTTAGATTTGACTAAGTTCTATTCAATTTCTTTTATATACTTACATTGGTTGCAATAAGTCTCATTCGCTTTGATAATTCTAGCCCCCTTCTAAGTTGTACTCTTTTTATTTCTACTATTAATAAAACGTGTAACTACGAGTGATTTTGATGTAAAAAAATTGTTGAGCATATTTTTTTTTATATAAAATCAAATAAATGTTTATCGGTCACATTCATTATTATTAATTGATCACTTAAATTGTTGAGTGCATTGCTCACATTTATTATTTTAGATTGATCACTTATGTTGTTAGGTGCACACGAATTCAATTTATAATGTGATCAAAACTAATTGAATGCAAAGTTGGACTTTTTATTTATTTATTTATTATTTTTTTTTTTTTTGGTAAAGTTGTATTATCTCCATTGATCTTAAAAATTAGAATGACACTACTGTCAACATATCCTTTGTCACCACCTTCCTAACTTATATATTATCTGTGCATTTGGAGAAGCTAGTCAAACTTAAACGTGCATTATATGTTATTCTAAAATACTTTAAAAGTGATGTAAAAGTAATATTTGGTACCAATTTGTTAGAGGATTTGATAAGTCTCGTACGAATTAAAGAAAATAAAATTTAGCATAGAAATTTAAGGAAAATTTTACTCAAATTGTATTCTCAAAACCCAATTTCTATGATTTAAATTTTTTATAATGATGAAATACTATAATTGATCAATCTCTTTATATTACATTTGGTACATAAAAATTAATTGTTAATACATAAATTTAAACAATCATTAAAATTTTTAGATATATGAATATGAATAAATTCATTTATAATAACTCTAGATTCATATAATTCAAGATTCATCAAATTAAAATTCATTGAATCTAGATTAACGTGAATGTTAATGTACCCTCAAAACTCAATTTCTGTGATTTAAATTTTTTGTAATGATGAAATACTATAAATGATCAATCTTTTATATTATATTTGATACATAAAAATTAATTGTTAATACATGAATTTAAACAACCATTAAAATTTTTAAATGCATGAATATGAATAAATTCATTTATAATAACTCTAGATTTCATTGAATCTAGGTTAAAGTGAATGTTAATTAATTGAGAATTAATAACACAAATTTCATAAATGACAATAATTTATTACATATCGAAAAATGAAAAGTAAGGTATTATTGAAATATTTGAATTGTAAGAGGGTTAAAATCGTCCAAAAAATGATTCTCCATTGATGTAATATTTTTATATATTATAGATAGTTAGGTACAAAGATCTTCGTTCCATAAAAAAGGACAAGTGATCATTGGTAATCTGATGATCAAGTCAACTGTCAAGTCAATTAAGAACGAGAACATAGGGACATGGGATGTGGGAGAGACAAGAAAGTAGAGTTTTGGCTAGTGGCTACGATGAAAAAATTGCGTAAATGTGATATTAACCTATGCAAGGATATTCATAGGTGAGTTTTGAGATTAAATTGTTTTTATATGTTGCAAATCCTAATTCAGCCGTGTAACTCCCCCACTAGCTGGGGAATTGTGACTATTTAAATATTGTTTCCTTCCCAATTGAATTACCCTATTGAAGATCATTCTCCCAGATCCCCCTTGATCACAAATGATTCTAGGCGATTATTTAAAAATGATAAAGTGTTTTCCTTGTAGAACACATCAGCAAAATCCTGTAGTCTAGTTGCCCAAATCATCATGAAAACGAAGCTGATCATTGAAGGCAAAGGTCCTTTTTAACTGGCCCTTGTATGATGAACCTATTGAGTGCATCACCCCCCTTAAGCTTACGCGAGGTTCAACAAAAGTCGATGCTTGATGAAGATATTATTCATGTGAAGACCATTGGAGATGTAATGCTACTAGAGATGAGGTTCTTAAGTCATATTGCTACATCACATCTAGGTGAAGCATATGGAAAGATCGTAGACGGGATGAGTTACCATGATTTAATACTTGTCTCTCCTGTTTCTTATTTCTTATCTATCATGTTTACTACTTTTCTCTCTCCTATAAAATATACACTAAAGCTCAAATTTGAATTATAGACAAAACCCATTGGAGATAAAGTATTTATGTGTCGTGTTTTGTAGTGGGATACAGAAATAATGGATTATTATTGGTTATTGAATAATATATTAATCATATTAAGGGTCTGATTGATATAAACTTTTTGAAAATAAATTCTATAAAAAATAATTTTATTTTAGAATGTGTGGACAAAAAATAGGAAAAAGTTATAGGTCCATATGCAGTTGAAAATGAGTTTTTTATAAAATAAATTTTAAAGAATCTGTACTAAACATAAGCTAACTAAAGTTAACTAGGGTTGCATGTAAATATCTTTAGTTTAAGGACTTAAGCTGCAAATTTGAAATTGCACAAGACAAATCTAGGACTTGGAGCAGCAAGTGGGCCAAGCCGCTTGTCAACTCACCTTGTCTTAAACCGCTCGGGCTCGTATTGAGATGAGCCATAGGCCAAGTAGAGTTCAAAGAATATTCATGAGCCGGGGTTCAACTCGCTTTTTGAATCATTTTTAAATTAGTTTATTAAAAATGAGCAGCTCGTGAGCCGGCTAGTGCTCGACTCGTGTCCACATGGGCCAAAGGGTTGAGTTAAGCATCGTTTGTGGGTGCAAATGGAGTTTGGCTCAGCTCTTGTCAGCATGGGCCAAGCCCAACTTGGATGTTTAAAGTTCGAGTCAACTCGGTCCATTGTCACCTCTATGTAGGACTACAAAAGAGTCCTATATATAGGATGCGCCACACTATACTTTGCATTCTTGGCACATGTATCCTAAGAAATAGAGAGAAAAAGTTACATTTTTATTTTACTTTTATATTTTATGTTTTATTTAATTAGAATTAGTGATCACAATTAATGGTATTTTGTTATTAGTAGAGGATATAAAAGCAATTAGTGTTCCTTACTTTTAAGAAATTACGTATAATGTATTTTTTATTTAAACTTTTAGGAGTCAATTTCGGTATTCATCTTTAGAATTATTGTCTCTAAATATTCAAGTATTCACATAATCAATGAATATTTGATTGTATTCTTCTTTTATTGTGTGATACCGCTTTGATCTACATTATTATTACCATCGTAAATCAAATAGCAATATCAAGGACAACATAATGGGATATTGCACACTTTGACAGTAAGTGGACAATTTTAATCTTTCATTCGGTTTGTATTGCAAGTTTAATCCTTCGATAATTTGTTATGGATCAAGGTATACCTCTTAATTGATTCATGTTCATGTGAAAATCATTAATTTTTGAGATTTGGAAATTAAGGTATATGCAAGTTATGTTTTTACAAGAAATAAATAAATTCTTATACATAGGTAAAGAGCTTAGTTAAGGAATTTGTGATTTTCCAATTATCGTTTGTCTCAGTTACAGTTTATTTCGATGATTTAAATTATTTTAAGTGTCTTGTTTCCACTGGGACTTCATATTTTGACAAAATTTCTTTTGTAATTGACTAAACTGGTATTGATGATTAATATTTTACCATTAAGCCATGATTAAGTAAATCTCATAGGGCCTGCTTAGTAGTTCCATAGTGCTGGTTATGAGCACTTTTTAAAGTACCAATTTTTTTAGCATTTATGAATAGATCGGTTATGAGCAGTTTTAATATTGATTTTTAAAATATTTTAATCCATGCTTTAGAGTTTATTATTAATTGATTCTAATTTTATTTTAAAAAAAAGTAATGTCGCATATACGTCCCTTAGTGAAATTTTGAATTTATAGTTTCTTGTATGAAATTTTTTTACTTACAAAGGATATTTTACTTATATGTAATTTTTTTTTTACATATAAGTTAATATTTAACTTAAAAAGTTAAATAAACATAAAATTTTTAGAAATTTATGTTAGTATTTCTTATTTATCTACGAACTTTATAATAAGTTAATTCTGTACTTTTAAATAATTTTTATTCATTAATGAATTTTTTTTACTTATAAATAACTTTTTGTATTTTCTAAGTAATATTTTGTCTTATCAGTAAGAATTTTACACAAAAATAATGTTTTATCTTATAAGTAATATTTTACTTATAAGTAATTCTAGTTATTAATTATAAGTAATATTTTAATTATAACGTAATTTATTTATTTTTTTTGCTTACAAATAATTGTTTTAGTTAGTAAATTTTTATTTATAAGTTAGTATCCAATAAAATATGTTTGTTGGAAATAATTATTTTATAGAAGGTAAAATTAGAAGAGAATTTGAGAAAAGGCAAAATACCGTTGATTTGATGTGTAGAGAGAGTCAATCAATATTACACTACTCTATTTTCGATTTAAAAATCACCCTAGAACCGATGCCAAAAGAACTAGCAATCACCGTTATTCTAACCCTTCATAAATGGTTGAATCCTATCTAAATGCTTAAGTTAAAACTCAAGGAAATAATACGTTCGTATATCTCTACATTTGCATGCTTTAGATAGTCCACTATTCAATGGGCTTAATTCTTTGATTTCACTTAGGTGTTCTGGGTCTAGAGTACTTAGCATTTCAAGTAGAAAAATATGCCGATCTCTCATATCACTGAACATCACAAATAAAAGGTTTTTGATAAATTATAGGAAAGATCAAACTGACTGAGGACCATATAAATTTGTGGAAAATCATTCTCAAACACCTGATAAGTTGCTTGCTAACGCACTAATGGGTACTCTAAACCACCATGAAATTTGATGATTCGTGCAAGAGCATGTTATTGTGATGTCTAATATTGTAGCAAGACTTAAAGATTATCAGAATGACTGTAGATGACAACTTAGTGATACAATATATTATCCAACTCCTTGCTTACTGAATAAGGTCCACTACAAATGAGCTATAATACTTCAAAGGACAAGTGGCATGTGAATAAATAGCACGTTGTGTTTGTGTAAGAGGTGACAAGGCTTAAAATTAAAAGACCTAATTCTATTCATCATGTAAAGTCATCAAAGAGATGAAAAGAAATATAAAAAGAAGTTTAGAAAGGGCATTAAGCAAGGACCACAAAGATAAATGAATCTTATGTCCAAATGCACAAGAAAGCTATGTGTCATTTTAGTATTAAAAAGGCTGCTTGAAATGTAAGGCATTGTTCAAAAGTAAAGGAAAGCCTAATGCTTATGTAGGTTAGGAAATAAAGGTAAAATTAATGCTTATGTATATTTTGTTTGTTGAGTAACAACTCAATGATTGAAAGTGCAATTGAAAGAAAGAAGCAAAAATTAGTGAAAATTGAGAATTTCTATAGTTCGGGGACCTAATTTTAAATATCTCGTAGTTAGTTCGGACCACAAGAAGATGATTGGAGATCATATAGAATCAACTGGATGTTATTAGAAGTCAAATAAGTTAAGTATTGAAATGTAGTCAAAGTATTTTCACCAATCCAGATTTTCAGCTATAGATCAAGACACCCATTTTTCATATAGTAAAAGTTTGAATTGGAAAAATGATACTTCTAGAATAATTTTACCTCTTTGAGTTAGAGTTCCAACACACTTTAAATCTCATCAATTGAATACTAAATATCAAAATTTGATAAAAATACAAAATGGCTAAACAGAGACATTGATAAGTGTATTTTATACACTTTTTTGGGACCCTAAAATAGCAAAATTTGATAATTCTTCTGACAAATTATATTCCAAATTATTGTGTTTAATGTTTAATAGGTAAATTTTATGAATGCAAAGGGAATTGAAGGAAAGAAGCAAAAACTGGTGAAAATGGCAAAATCCAAAATATAAGGGCTAAACTAGCCATTGGATGCAAAGTTTGGAGATCAAATTTCTTACTTTGGAACGTGAAGGACTTGAATTGAATCAGGTAATACATGGGTTGCAACAAATTAATTGGGCTGAAATTGGAACCTTTGGAACTAATAAAAAGGATACAAGCCTACAAAAAAAAAAAAAAAAAAAAAAAAAATAGATGGGGATACTAGGTTTTATGTTTTTATATATATAGATACATATACGCTACAGCCGAAAGGGGGAAAAAAGAAAAAAGAAAAACGACAGCTTCTTGGCACAGAAACGCAGAGGCTGGAGGCGAGAAAAAGAAAAGAAAAGAAAGGAGGCTGCTTTGGTGTTGGAATTGAATACATAGACATAATTGCGTTGCTTGCTGCTAAATTCCATATACACATACATTGGGCAGCTTTGGGGGAAGACTAATCTGGAGAAAAGAAGCAAAATTCTGGAAATTAAACGAGCTGATTGCTGGAATATATAAACGAGCTGCTTGCCGGAATTATATACATTAAAAAAATTAGGAAACGGACAACAAATTGTAGCGGATTGCCGGAAAATAGAACGAGCTGCCTGCTGGAATTTTGTACGCGCCAAAAATCGTCAATTATTCAGTGATATCTTTTAACTTTTGCGTGTTTAATTCCGACTTAATGCGTGGCTAATTTTTTTTATTGTTAAGATGTGATGAACCCTTGTTATGAATTTTTAGTTTTAATGATTAGATTGACGATAATTTGTTTAGCTGTTTGGATATTTATTATTGGTTCGTTTGCTTTTAAATTAATTGGCCACCAGTTGAACTGTTTGTGAATTTTATTACCATCGAGAGAGGTAATAAGATCGTTAGCACATAATAATAAATATTGTGAAGTTCAATAGAGGATAGAGATATACATGTATACTTTACATGGTTTTTATAAATGTTCTAACTTGTTTAATGCTTTCTTGCACGTTTTATTTTTCATATAGATATAGAAAAATCATGTGTATGATTAAATTTAATTGCTATCGAGAGAGACTTTTAAATAAAATAGGAACATTGACCAATAAGCATGATTTCAAATTGTCAGTTTAAATTGTTGAACTAAAATGGAGTAGCAAGGGGGATTCACATCTTAGCAATACTTCTCGCAAATTTGATAAACTTTTGTTTTACTTTTTATTTAATTGATAGATTTAATAGTGTTAGTTACAGCTCGACCTTGCTATTCGATTAAGGGAATTATTAGCTTTAATTCGATCAAACACATAGTCCTCGTGGGTTAGACAATCTACACACCACTTTATTACTTGTTCACGATCCCGTTCACTTGCGGGTAATCAAACGACCAGACATAACCATGCACAACGCAAAGACAATTTTCTTTATTTGATTGAAACTATTTCGGAACTCGACTTTGATGTGTTTCTTGACCTAATTTCACATTCTATAAATCAAGAACATGGGCAAACATTCAAAGGATCTCTCATACACTATATTTCATGAATTATTACAAGAAAAGTGTGGCTAATTCATCAAACTTTTGAAAGAATTAAGAGGAAATTGAAAATTTTCAATCAATTGAAGATCTAATTTTGATTCTTAGGCAAAAAAAGAGGATGCAATTGGAGATCAATAGAGAAATCATTAAGAAATTCAAATTTTCAAGATTTATCTTCTTCTTCTTCTTAATAATTTATCAATAAATCGGGTGATGTTCTACATATTATCATAATTTCTTGTACTTTTGTAATTTTAGGCTAGATTTCTATTTACTAAGATATAGATGAACCCTTGTTATGAAGCTTTGAATATAAATTCAATATTTGGATGCTCAATATGTGTTTGTTCTGAAATGATTGTTATTATGTTTAATGCATTTCAATTACTTGCTCACTAATTGGATCGATTTGCGAATTTTATTGTTATTGAGAGAGATAATTGGAAAATTGCACTTTTAACAACCATTATGAGGTCCGAAAAGAGATAGAGAGATACCTCTATGATTTGTATGATTCCAATAGATGTTCTAGTGTTTTTAGTCCTTGTTCGGTCCCCGTTATTTTCAAAATACATTTTTTCTCTTATTTTCAACTACACATCCTTTAATATATTAATATTACACAAATATTCAAAAAAAATTCTTATTTTCTAACCACACATTCTCCATCAAAATACTATATCAAAATACATTTTGGGCAAAAATAAAGGGCTCAAATAGGCTCCTCCTATTTTTTATTTTTTTTTTTGGGTATCAAATAGGCTCTTAATGCATATTGCCATGTTTACATCTTTCATAGAGATACAGAAAGGTCATACAAGGGAAGGATTTAATTTTACTCGAGAGAGATTATTAAATAATTTAGGACATCGATCAACAAAAACACATACATATTATCATGATATTGAATTGTATTAAAATGGACTAAGAATGGGGATTCAAAGTCTTAGTAATCATCTTATCTAAATTTACAAAGCTTTCCATAATTTGATCATTGGAATAATTTAATTAGTTAACTAGTATTAATTCTTCAATCATATTTGGCTATTCGATTAAAGTTAACATTTACTGATCATAGGTTTAGTACATAGTTTCTCGTGGGAACGATCTAGTTTTCATGAGAGCGATACTTTACTTATCATTTTATTACTTATTCATGATACCGGACACTTTCAAAATTTAATACGATCAGAGGGTATGATGTAAGTAGACAATACCCCGAAGTGTAATTTAATTTTTCTTTTCCTGTCTTTTTGAAGATATGTGATTTAAAGTCTATTGTGAATATAGATAAAGGGGTTCTTCATAAGGCGGTTCTAAAGACTCAATTTAAATACTAGACGAGAAGGTAACTCAGTATAAGGCACTTGCATGTTTGGGGTTGTGAGATAGAAGTAAGAATTTGTAATCCACATGGGAAAAAAAATTAACTCAAGAATGACCCGTGGAACTTTATTGGTTATCCAAAAAAAATTTAAAACTTTTAGGTTTTAATATCCTGGCCATAGTACTAGAATTGTTGAAACTGATTGAGAATGGTAAAGTTTGTGGGATTGTAGCACCACGTATTATGGAAATTCAAGAAGTTAGAGTTCAAATTCTTTTGTCTTCAACTTCTTCTAATGTTGTTGTTCTTCCAACTGTTGGATGTTTGACAATTTACAAGAACAACAAATTAATAATGGAACACATCACAATGAAGTTTTCATTAATGAACTTGCACAAAATGAACCATAAGAAACGATATTAAAAAGGTCCAAAACAACATAGGCTTGATATTCCTGATGATTATTAGTACACTACACCTTCATTCTTCTAAAAGTAGAATCATTCGTGACAATTGATGAAGGGTTTTAGTTTTCTTCAAAGAAATGCCTCCAGATCTCCTAGGCCCCTTGCAATGATGTAACCTTTGATCTTCCGGCTGGCGGTGAGAAAACATCGTTAGGAGAAGTGGGCACATGAAAGCTTTTCTTCTGGCAGTTTACAGTTGGAATTGCATCAATATCAATCCTCGTTATGAAGCAAAAATTAAAGTTAGAAGTGTTTAAAGACAAAAAGAAGCTTTTAGAATGCACAATTGCCTACCGTGGTTTCTATCCTATTGTTGTAAAAGTTTGAATTAGAAGGAGGAAGCACTCTCTCTGCTTCGCGAAGTTTTGAATTCAAATTAAGAAATAGAGTAACAAAAGTTTAAAGGTCAAAAGTGCTCGAACCCCTAGCAGACTTTTTTCCTTTCGTAGAAGGAGAAATGTTAATAAAAATCAAAAGAAACTCAAACAAGTGCAAATGTTAAATTCACAATACTCACAGTATTCATTGAAAAAACAAGGCATGTTGCTACTCGAATGAAGAGGGAAATTTTTTCTAGTTATGCACCTTATTTGGAGTAATTACAAGTTTGGGGCGGGATTTGGCAAGCAAGGAGAAAGATAATAAAAGCCATTTTTAGGATTAGCTTTGTTATTGGCATTTATTGGGTGATAGTTCGACCCTAAAATATTAGAGAATAATTCTACTACTAACCCTGTAATGGTCCACAAAAGGAAAGAGTCAACCATATGAGCCACCCATTAAGAGTAAATAGGGTGGGAGCAAGTTTAAAAGAGCTAAGAACCTTAGGGAAGACATGATGAAAAAGAATTCAAAGTCCTATATCTATCGAATTCTTGTGAATAGAAATACAATCGCAATGTGGATGATCTACATTCTAAAGTTGTTTCGGACATACTAGCTCGATATCTTCAGGAATATTGAATTTTTTCTAATCTCGGCCGAGTCCTTTTCTCAGTAATATTAGAAAATATCTTCAAATCTTCATTAACAATATCTTCTTCTCCCCTTCAACTAGTATCCTTTGCTTAATCTAAAGGCTCGTTGGCTCGCTCCTAAGGTGTAATCCTTCTCCTTGCCTAAAGGTTCACAATTTTACACATGCACCAATTCTTGTGATCGCCAATCGAGGAATGACATCAGATTATAATACATTTTCAAAGGATGACATTGACGAATCAACTCCATCATCCCTAAATCTAGATCGTGTAGTTCGAAGCTTATGGATCTATTTTGGGAAGGCATTTTGCAGGATCAATTTCCTAAAAATATTTAGATAAAAGTTTATCGGGTTACAATAAACAATGAATAAAAAAAGAACAGCACAAGAAAAGAAGCAACAGTACACAAAATACATACATAAGAAATGATTCGAAGGATTTTTAATGAGCAAAGAAAAATTGCGAGCAACACTATATTGTCCACTACATAATATTTGCGAATAAAGAATGAAGATAGAAGCTTTGAAAGAATAAATAATTGTAACAAATAATAGAGGTGTTATATTTATGTTTATGATGAAAGATACTAGGCATTGGATCATGTCAAGTTTGATCTTAATCTTCGAGTGAAAAAGCCATTGGATATAAAAAGAGGTACCTAAAAATATTTCAAAGAGACGGATCTAATCGTGTGTAAATAACACGCACATTAAATGACCACAGTCCACATACCTTGAAGTACACAATAGCCCCATTGATATATATATATATATATATATATATATATATATATATAAAGGTCGCAATCATTTAACATCCCTGCATCATGTCACATATAAGTTGTCATTGGTGAGTGGAATATATTTAAGTATTTTAGTATTAAAATCCTTGCTTTAAGTCCACAAGCTCACTGCTTAACAAAAATAGTTAAGCTTGAACTTCAAGGACTATTTTTTAATTGTCCAACCTTGTTTTCACTCAAAAATCGAAATCAGTTAAACTATACAAAACAAGTGATGTTTTAGACTCTGTTCTCACAATAATTAAAGGCTCATGTAGAACCTCAAACAATTCTAGACACTTTAGTGGCACTAAGACATGAATATTGGATGACTAAAGTATACTTCAAATTTTTAGTTTCATTTAAGACCCATTTTCGACATAGGAAATATTCAATTTGGAAAATGATATCTGAATAAAAGTTGTAGCTCTTTGAGTTAGTTTTCCAACGCACTTTGAATTACCTCAATCGGATATCGGGAGAAGAAGTTATGATAGAAAAACTGAAGGCTGTGCAGTGTCAACCGGACTACAACCGGTCGACCAAAACTGCCTGAAATGAAAATTCTCGTTTTTCTCTGGAATTTAAATATTTATTTTCATCAATTGTTTTCTCAAAGGGCCACCCACGTTTTTGGCAATAAAAACCTCACTAAATTGAAGCATTTAACCTCAAACTTAAATAGCACCCATGTTTTCTCTCTTAAATGAAATTTGACTCTTCATTTGTTTTAAGTTATGGGATATTTATCTATAACTAGAGACCTCATTGCACTCATTTTTTTTACACACCAAAAGCAAGAGTTTTTCCATGCTAAAGAAAGAATTTCCAAGAGAGAAAAAGAGAGGGAGGAAAACTATTTTTTCTAGAAGTTTAAGAAGTATTTTCAAGCATCAATTGTCAACGATTTTCAAACATTCATGAAGTGCATTTCTTTCAACGTCCAAGTTTCATCGAAATTTTCAATCCAAGTTTTCAAAGTTTCAAAGCATCAATCAAGGTAGGTAGAGGTGCAATGTGTTTAATCATGTTAAGTTATAAGTTTCGATTAGTTTTTCCATGCTAAAGAAAGAATTTCCAAGAGAGAAAAAGAGAGGGAGGAAAACTATTTTTTCTAGAAGTTTAAGAAGTATTTTCAAGCATCAATTGTCAACGATTTTCAAACATTCATGGAGTGCATTTCTTTCAACGTCCAAGTTTCATCGAAATTTTCAATCCAAGTTTTCAAAGTTTCAAAGCATCAATCAAGGTAGGTAGAGGTGCAATGTGTTTAATCATGTTAAGTTATAAGTTTCGATTCATGTTAATGTTTGTATGTCAAATGGTACTCCTGTACGGCATATCCCTCTATGTTAATGGTTGTATGTCAAATGGTACTCCGGTACGGCATACCCCTCTATGTTAAAGAAATGTTCGTATGTCAAATGGTTCCCTCGGGTACGGCATATCCCTTCATGTCAAATGGTGCCTCCGGGTACGGCATGTATGAAAAGTTATAAAGTTAATGTTTTGAAATATACGGCTTGATCACGAATGCACCTATGACACCTATTGAGTTTTTCAACTCACAGGTTTAATCCCATCTTTACAGATTGAAGAATTCTACCTCGAGCATGGATGGAGGAGAAGATGGAGAGCGATGCAACGAGCCCAGGGAAATCCGGTGAATAAGTGATTTAGATTTATTTTTATGAAATATTTTTCAATGTTATTTCTTTAAAGTTTTGAATAACGCAGAATGCGAGAACAAGTTATGTTTTCTTCAAATAAATTACATTTTATTGTTTTGAAAAATGATTCAGTGTTCTTCTTTAAAGTATTTGAAGTATTGTTATTTAAATTATTATCCAAAGATGTAAGCTTCCGCTAAAACGTATACACTTGTTACTAAACCACCGTTAAGCTAAGTAAAGTAAATAGCGTTCCGGTCTACTAGGGGTCGGGGCGTTATAGCGTGGTATCAGAGCAAGGTTTAGCCGATTCTGTAGATCAAGTATGTTTGTTTTTAAAAACAAAAGGAAAATGAAAAGTTTAAGGTATTCCATGGCATCGTGCATCCATCTATCAATCTCATCCTATGGCCCAAATATGTTCATGTTTAAAGTTAATGATTATGTTTATATTATGATACTTTGATATGATTTAGAGATGTGTTATTTATAGATATGTAATGGACTTGGGCAAAAGCTAAGGGCTTAAAGGGAATTGCATGATATGAAAGTTTAAATATTTGCATATTTTCTTTAAGCAAAGAAAAAGTATGATATATGTGAAAATGCAACAGGAATGGCTTGTAGAACAGCTAGGGCATATAGAGAAGCATTGAACCGTAGAATTGCTATCCATTCCTATGAAACCCATGTAACTGATCCAACCCGATCACTTAGTGAACATTTGTATGACATCTATGAGAGATGCATGACGGCGGTTAATGATGGTATGGAGATCACGCATATTGAGGCCATAAATAACCTCATACACTCCCTCCCACCTCAATGGGGAGATATAGGAGTCACGGTTAGGGATGAAATGTTAGAAGGCAACCCAAACTTGTTCGAGTTTGAGAGGTATTGCCATGCCCTGATTGATTTGCGGGATGATGTAATCCATGAGGAGCCTGAGGAGGAACCTTTGGCTGAGGAAGAAGATCCCGAAGAAGAACCCGAGGATGATTTAGAGAATGATCCTGAGCCTGAGCCATAGGTTGAGATGGACATAGAGTCCGAACCTGAGGCGGAAGACTCCTCCGAAGATGAAGCTCTTCCAAAGAAGATCCGTAGAACTTATAGGGATTAGATTTAAATCCTTGAAATGGCCCGTGCAAACCAAAACTTGATAAGAGACCTCCTCCGAGCGGTTCAAGACCTAGGCAGACAAAACTCGAACCAAGCTCAACCCCTACCACCAGCTCCTAATGTTCCAAATCATACTTCAGTGGTCGAGCAATTTCGAAGGCACAAGCCCCCTACCTTCAACGGAGCAGCTAATCTACTTGCAGCCGAGGAGTGGTTTCGCAAGTTGGAGCATATATTCCAATTGATAGGGTGCACGGACGCTCAGAAAGTTTAGTGTGCTGAGTTCGTGTTCTCCGGTGATGCAAGTCACTGGTGGGACTCAATGTCAAGGACAAAGACCCTTCAAGATACTTGATAGAGTCGAAAATGTGGCTTACTGACTAGCTTTGCCACCTGAATTATCGACAGCGCACAATGTGTTCTATATATCGATGATAAAGAAGTATGTACATGATCCTAATCATGTAGTGAGTTATCAAACCTTAGAGGTACAGAAAGATTTGTCGTACGAGGAACTATCGATCAAGATATTGAATCGAAAAGTGCATAAACTAAGGAATAAAGAGATTCAGCTGGTTAAGATACAGTGGAATCATCACGGCGTAGAAGAAGCCACTTGGGAAAAAGAAGAAGAAGCTAAAGACAAGTATCCAACACTATTCGCCCAATCAGAAGGTAAATTTCGAAGATGAAATTTTAATTAAGGTATAGGGGATGTAGAACCCTAAATAATTCTAGACACCTTAGTGGCACTAAGACATAAATATTGGATGACTAAAGTATACTTCAGATTTTTAGTCTCATTTGAGACCCATTTTTGACATAGGAAACATTTGATTTGAAAAATGATATCTAAATAAAAGTTGTATCTCTTTAAGTTAGCTTTCCAACGCACTTTGAATTACCTCAATCGGATATCGGGAGAAGAAGTTATGATAGAAACATTGAAAGCTGTGTAGTGTCAACCGAACTACAACCGGTCGACCGAAACTGCTTGAAATGAAAATTCTCGTTTTTCTCTAGAATTTAAATATTTATTTTCATCAATTATTTTCTCAAAGGGCCACCTACGTTTTTGACAATAAAAACCCCACTAAATTGAAGATTTAACCTCAAACTTAAATGGTACCGATGTTTTCTCTCTTAAATGAAATTTGACGCTTCATTTGCTTTAAGTTATGGGATATTTACCTATAAATAGAGACCTCATTTCACTCATTTTTTTCACACACCAAAAGCAAGCGCTTTTACATACTAAATAAAGAGTTTTCAAGAGAGAAAAAGAGAGGGAGGAAAATTATTTTTCCTAGAAGTTTAAGAAGTATTTTCAAGCATCAATTCTCAACGGTTTTCAAACATCCAAGGAGTACATTTCTTTCAACGTCCAACTTTCATCGAAGTTTTCAATCCAAGTTTTCAAAGTTTCAAAAGCATCAATCAAGGTAGGTAGAGGTGCAATGTGTTTAATCGTGTTAAGTTATAAGTTTCGATTCATATTAATATTTGTATGTCAAATGGTATTCCGGTACGGCATATCCCTCTATGTTAATGGTTGTATGTCAAATGGTACTCCGGTACGGCATACCCCTCTATGTTGAAGAAATGTTCGTATGTCAAATGGTGCCCTCGGGTACGGCATACCCCTTCATGTCAAATGGTGCCTCCGGGTACGGCATGTATGAAAAGTTATAAAGTTAATGTTTTGAAATGTATTGCTTGATCACGAATGCACCTATGACACCTATTGAGTTTTTCAACTCACGGGTTTAATCCCATCTCTATAGATTGAAGAATTCTACCTCGGGCATGGATGGAGGAGAAGATGGAGAGCGATGCAACGAGCCCATGGAAATCCGTTGAATAAGTGATTTGGATTTATTTTTATGAAATGTTTTCCAATGTTATTTCTTTTAAGTTTTGAGTAACGCAAAATGCGAGAAGAAATTATGTTTTCTTTAAATAAATTACATTTTGTTGTTTTGAAAAATGATTCGGTGTTCTTCTTTAAAGTATTTGAAGCATTGTTATTTAAATTATTATCCGAAGATATAAGCTTCCGCTAAAACGTATACGCTTGTTACTAAACCACCGGTTAAACTAAGTAAAGTAAGTAGTGTTCCGGTCCATTAGGGGTCGGGGCGTTACAGCTCATAACGCCAAAATAAATTAAAAAATAATCAAATTATTTGTATGTTCGCATAACATAGAAAGTAAATAGTCTTAAACTTAACACAAACTTTAAGACTCTGACATTGAGGACATTTGTTGTCAATTAAAATTACAAAGGATTAGCAAAGAACCTATATCTCTGCCAGTGAATATTTTCAAGGCCAACCAAATCACGTGCAAACTCAATATAACATAAGCAAGCAAATATACTTTTAACTAGTTTTACCAGCTATTCTACATCAGCACAAATTATTATCAAAGCAAAAATGACTAAGAATATAAAGTGTGATTTCATAGCCAATTGATGAGGAACATGTGGACTCGAGAATAAAATGTGAAAAGCGAAAATTCAGTTAGAAGTCAACTAATCAATAACTGCCATGTGTCATTAGCAAAAAGGACTTGATTACTCTTAAACCTCATTAAAAATCTATAAATAGACATATTTGGGACAAAGAAATGAATGCAATATCAAAATATCCTCCTTTCAAATAGCATTTCGTCTTCTTGTTCATGCTTATCATAAATCCAGTGAGTTTAGGAGGAGAAAATTCTAGCTAAGTGAGAGGAATTTATTAATCTCATTTTCGAGGTCAACATGATGCACAAATGGTGAATTGATGTTATCGCCTTTGTTTGTTTCAAATCAGGTCTTTCCAAGGATCCATTTTAACCAGATTTCCTGTCAATAATAAAAAACTCCATGTGTCCTTAGAACAAAATGAGTTCTTCTCCAAAATTCATTGTTATTATAATCTATCTGTGTGGGACTACACTATCCTTAGTGAAATCTTGCAAAGAATCTAGTTGGGGGGGGGGGTCCAACGATGATCAATTTGCATTTGATCAAATTCCCTTCCAAAAAGATCATCTTCTTGTTTTTGGCGTGGATACCCTTTTAACATCTTATGTTGCCTTTGCTTTCTTTTATTAGGTTTAAGGTTGTAAGGTTTAGACAGGATGTGTTTAAATAAAACATTATGTATTAAGAGTTTTCTAAACTTATCAATATTTAGGTAGGCTATTCCAGCTAGGTTATCAGTCTAAACCTTCATGGGGTTTGATTCCCCAGCCTCTAATAGAAGTGTACACAAGGAGGGAAACTTCATCTTACCTCACTTCCACTATTACATCTTTAGGGGAGTAATGGAACGATAAAGTACTCTAAACAACCTATCTTTTTTACAATGTCAAAGTATACAATGATAAGGACAAATAAAACTAACAAATACATATTATAAATATCACCAGAGGCCATATATCATATTGTACTTGATCTTTACATATGATTTGCCATTGTAATCAATGTCTGTTAGGAAAAATACAGAAAGAAAATCAGACATACTGTTCGAATTGTATAAATAAAATAATAGGATGAAACATTACAATAAATAGAGTAACAATAAAATTATAGGAAATGGTTGTTAAGGTAGTAGCAATATTGAAAGGAACCGAGGCCTATGGTGCAAGAGGACTGAAGACAGATGTCTCCCAAGATACAATGGTTGAAAGTAGCTAACTAGCATCTCGTCACAACTTTAGGAGAATTAAGAACTTTCGGCCGCTTGTATCGAATTCATCCAAATGGTTTCGACCTTCGATCCTAACATGGAACTTGTTCTATTTTGTGCCATGATCATTGCCTCATCAATTGTTGATTGAACCAATAGCCCCATCGCTTGATATACCCACTTTGCCTTCAAATGCGTCATCAGTCCACCTTCGATAATCAACGGGTCTCGTCCTGAGCTTGCCTTCGTTGGGTTCGGCTCTTGGATCACATCAAAAAGCCTTATCTAAAGGCCCGCAATCTAGTAAAAAACACTCTGTCTTCCCTCCATATACGAGTAACTTTTACATACATTTTTCTATTTCTTGGATTAATATGTAAGCAATCTTCGAATCCACCTCTGCCTAAGTTCTAGAGTATCCCTGTTGATAACGGATTTTAAGGCCTGTGGCAAGAGCTTTTCTCTCAGCTTCCAAAATAGAGCAAACCCCATAAAATTTTTGAAATCCCAGAACACATCACCTGAGTTGTTACTTATCACACCCCCACCAGACGCTTGAAAATCTAGAATATGCCTTTTGCGGTTGAAAATTAATTTGTAAAGATCCTTTGATTATATTTCATACATTTTGACTTCTTATTGCATCCAATTGATCTTAGCAATCTCTAATTAGCAATTTGAAGCCAGTAAGATGTTTTGAGTATTTGCACGGTAGTCCACGAACTTGGAATTTCGCAATTTTTCTCTATTTCTGATCTTTCTTCCGAGTTATTGGGCCCAAACTATCTGAAGCTTGAATTATATAGGTCCAATTAGGTGCCTTTGATGGCTTCAAATAAAATTTTGATTTAATTATGGTAATAATTGATATTTGACATGTTGCATAGTTGATTAGGTCAAACTTTGCTAAAGTCAGCCATTGATCAAAAGCAAAGATGATCTTGACGAGTAAAAATTCGGGATTGTACAAGTCCTAAAAGGGATTTTATTGTGTGTATAACTTGGTTCCTTTATAATTTGAATCCCAATCATGTTGGAACCATGAACAAGGCTATTTAGTTCTATATATAAAAATCTAATGGACTGTGAAAGAACGTACATATTCAATGCAACTTCCATTACTTGAGAGAGTTCTTGATATCATAATATTTTTTTATGAGTTCTTAAGGATTAGGAATTCAATAATTGGTGCCATAAATCAAGTGCAACCAGGTTGTGGAGAAGATCAGATATAAGATCTAAGTGTTAGAAGTTTGTAGATCTAGGAAGGAGTAATTATTGGATGGGATCTAGTTTGAAAGTTTGCAAATCAATCAACCTCAAGATAGAAGATAAAGAAATTAATTGCTCGGAATAGGTATAACATCTAAACACTTGTGTGGCAATTAATTAAAAATGCAACACACAGTAATCTAGTAAGATCACGTCCATTAAACTTATTTTGAATTTTTTTTTTAATTTTTCCTAATCCTAATGGACCAGTTTCCAAAAAGTTGTATTAGAGTGTTGGTCCAGAATCGTGTGTTGTAATTCTAATTCTTGATTTATTGCATGATTTTATAGTTGAACAACTCCTAGGGTTGTTTTATGCGTTTATTTGAATGATTGGATTTATTTGTGGATGAATAAATTTATGGATGATTGATTAATGAAATATTAATCAAATTTTTTTCCATTAAAATGAGGCACAAGAGAAACAAGATTGTTGGACATTCTTTTTTTCTTTTTCAAGGCTTCAATACCAGTTTGAAGGCAAGATAATTTTGGAGCTATATAATCTGAAATTCACTTCGTATTTGCATTACAATATATTGCTACATGTGGTTCTATTTGTACATACTATGAATTCAAGATGACTCTTCAAACAACGGAATTCTACGAGACGCTCAATTAGATCCAATACATGAATTATTCATAAGAAAAAACACCATGGATACATCATTACTTAAAATGACAGAAACCAAAATGAGCTAACAATACATTTGGGACACCTTATTCAATAGTACTCTATAGTAAGACCTATAAAATTTTTAATGTCTTTTTTTCCTCAATGGATTCCTCCTTATTAAACATGCTCTGAACTTAGCAAAACAGGACTTCTTCTTATATTCATCAAGTATCCCGGCTCCATAAGTCCGTTGGGTCATCTCAATCAAGAGAGGAAACTGGAAGATAGAGAAAAGAACTATTGGAATCATTGTAAGGACGATGATAAGAACGGTGACCCAAGACCAATTTTCATGAAGAATCAAATACAATCCAGTACCAAAGGATGCCATCATGGTAACAATCGAAAGGAACAAATTCGTCAGTCCTGATATTAATTTTGTCGGTAAGGACTTGAGAAAATCATCTTCTGCATAACGCGCCGTAAAAATTCCTAAGAAAATCAACAGTGATGTACTCGAACTGAACATCGACAGGGCATTCAAAATCATGAAAATCAAGAATGGAATCCTTTGAGTTTCCAGTATTGTTGGCATTCCTGTGTCATTTTTATTACCACGTGGTACTGTGAAAGCTGTTCTGAACATTATAGTAGCAATTAGAGTTGCCACTATCATGCTTGACCCTGCTGTCCTTTTCATCCAGTCCTCTGCTTTTTTGGCTAACTTCTCGTGTTCATCAGTGAATAAAATTTTCGGTGTTTTGTTGTGGCTGTTTAGTTCCTCTTTGAGTTTACGTTGTACCGTGCTCCCAACTTCCTGCATATTGGAAGAAATAACATAGAATGATGATTCAATTTTAGATAAGTTAGATGAATCTGCTGCATTCGAGTAAACAAAATATTATGAATTTTAGGGACGAAATCAAGTGCACAAATTTTCATAAATAGATGGTGACAAGATTTGAATTATGTCTTTAATTATTTTCACAATAATATCATATTGAATCATCTCATCTAAAGTTTAAACTTTCAGAAAAAAGACAAATTTATTTATGTGAATTACGTCTTTGAAAATTGTCACCTATTTATGAGAACTGTGCAGGTGTTATAGAGAGGGAACACATTTAATATAAATTCAAATAAATAAATGTATGATATCTTTCATCAGCTTAAGTTTACAGATGCAATGGCTCGAATAACAATCATAACGGTACACATACACATGCATTCGCACACACACACAAAATCACGTACCCGAGCAAAATACATTACCTTAAACCATTGCAGTTCCCTTTGCATTTGTAGTGCTGCTCCAGTTACAATATCAAGTCGAGAAGGAAGAGATAATTTTGCAGCAAGATGTAAATAATTGTTGCCAAAAATATCATACCTCATTCCCATTAAACACTTCTCTTTTCCTAAAGTAAATATAAGGCCAAAGATCTTCTCTTGATGCGATATAAATGTGTTCGAAAAAATTGTTCTTCCTTTTTTATCTTTTCTCCATATAATTTCTGGTGCACATTTAATCATTTCATCTATCAATTCAAAAATTCCATTCCCTATGGCATCATTTATTATTTTATCCAAGTCCATTTTTTTGAGCTCTGGTTTGCTCAGTTGTGGCACTTTTTTTGAACACGACCTTCAAGAATTTCCTAACTTGGACATGGACTGACTTCCTTCGATATATGTAATGGATCTTTGGAACTGAAAAATTAATAAAACTAATGTTAAATAATGTTTCACGCGTAATTGATTTTCAGTACATATGTGTAGCAGAAACTATATATATATAGGAAGATAATACATACCAATGGATCGCAATATTCCCCAACCCAATTTGTGCACCAACTCTAGAGCTGCACAACAAGAATTTCTTTAGAGATGTCAAAATGTAGTGGGTTATCAAAACCTAGGGCCACTTGACACATGAAAGTACAGCAGGACTAGGATATGGTGCAGTCAGTCCAAATCTATAGTTAACACATGGGTCCACATGTTCAAAATAAATTTAAAAAGGCTTAGGCATGGGATGCACTGGCTGAGCTGAGCAAGTGAAGGTTCAAGAGTCATACTTGCCTAATTTATACCTCTAAACTAAATTTAGGATGTGTGAAGAAAGCTTGAAAAAAAAGGGAGGAGTGTGACGTAATCTGATGTACCTCGAGTAGTTATAGTTAGGCCACCATGTGCCATCCTTCCTCCCAAATCTTTGTCGTTTGATTCAGGAATTTGAATGTTGTGATCATGACTAGTACTTGATGTTTGCATTTCTACATGCTCTTACACCTTGTGTAAAATGTTCAGACAATGAATACTTTTCAAAACGATTATGTTCAACAAGTGAGTTTATGGCACATTTGTATATTGTATTAGATAGTACGAATAAGAAACTAAGGGTCCGTTTGATTGCAAAGATGAAATTTGGGTGGAAAGAAAACGAATTCCAGGGAATTGAATTGCCAAGAAATTGTTTTCCTAGAAATTATAAATTATTGTGTTTGATTGGTATAATTTTTCACGTGGAAAATGTTGAAACAAAATTGTTTTTTGTGTTCGTTTGGCTTTGTTTTACATGAAAATTGTCAATTAAAGGGTAGAATTTATTGGTATTGAGGATGAAATTTGTTTCTATTACCAAAAAAATAATAATAAAAATAATAAGAAAATCATCTATCTTTTGGTGTTCGTTTGGCTTTATTTTACATGAAAATTGTCAATTAAAGGGATAGAATTTTTTACAATAATTCTTAGAATTTGTTTCCATTGCAAAAGAAAATAATAATAATAAATAAATGAAAAAGAAATCGCTACAGTAACCCAGAAAATGAATTTTCACCAATATGATGAGAATTCGAATTCAAGAAAAAGATGAAAAATGCTGACGTAGCAGCCAAAAGTTGAAAACGATTTTCTCGAAAAATTTTGTCAATCAAACAGGCCAAAAGTGAAAATTAGAATTCATTTTCCATTTTTCCTAGAAAATAAAGGGCTATCGAACAGCCCCTAAAATTTATCTAAATGTACCCTTGTGGTACATTGTTTGTGAATGAAATTAATAGGTGACCAATTACATACTTACAAAAGTAGATCAATTTTTCCCAAAATGAAAGTTCAGTCCCACTAAGAAATGCAGAAGGCCTTTGAGCAAACAATTTGATAGCGTAATTGTCATTAACATCTGGGATAACACCCAGCTGTGGATACTTTTCCAATAGCAACAAAACAACATCTACAATAAGAAAATAGCCAGAATTAGGTATACGTGTCTAGAAAATTAAGCCCAAATCTCGATTGTGATTGCAACTTCTACTAAAACAAAATCAGAAAATAGATAGCCTCCATTTGACAAACTTATAAATCAATTTATAAAGAGGACTAGTACTGAGACCCACTAAATTTTTTATAGTGATGAATAGGAATTATGAATGTGTGATTCAAATTAATGCTTGACTTTAACTAGGTTTATTAAGAATATTATAAGTTGTATCCAAACAGAAATTTTCAGTGTTTCACACTTAATTGGACAAGCACGTAGTGAAACAAAATTACTACCAACAAAATTGAAAATCCTGTGTATACGCATTACTATTATGTTTATCTACAATTGACGAAATTAACAGAGAGCCGATCATGCTACATTGCCATGGAATTTTGAATTCATTCTAGGTAAACTGTGATTGGCAGTTAGACAAAAAAATATTTTAACATTGCCAATCTCGATATGCCATCTCACCCCAGGCACAGTTCCATGGCAATATCCCAAGGGACTTTATCCTCATAGAGCAAGATTAGACTCCACATTATGCATTCACTTACCATAAATTTCAACAGTAATAAGGTAATTAAGTAGTGTGACTCCATTTGCACCCTTTTCGGGACTGGACACATCTTTTGGCGTCTTATTGTATAAATAATGAACCATTCCCTTCTGTCTATACAATGCAGCCATCATCACAGGAAGTTGCCTTTATTCTTGGCCTGCAATTTCTATTGTAACTAATTCTTTGTTCTTGCTTACCATTTCCTTGGCCAGTTCCGTGCACTACAGATTGCAGCAAAAGATAAGACCGTAGCTCCATGTTCATTTTTTTAGTTCTAACTCTTTTGGGCCCATCAATTTTACAAGTTTTTTTGCAATTTCAGTCTGTCAAGATAAAGTTGCCATGTGCAGAGCTATCTCTTTGCGTGATGAAACACTTTCGGTAAATGGCAGTGTCTTTTCCTAAAAGAAACCTTCTATATCATGCCAATTACCTTTTTCAATTGCCTCGTATAAGGGCTCGTAGTCAAGGTACGCACTCAGCCCTACAAATAATGAAGTTAGCCTGAATGTGAGGGAGTTGTGTCAAATACAAAGTTCACTAAATAAGAGGGAAAATTTGCTCCACCACATTGTTCTTTGCTCATTTTTAATGATTGAGAACCTATAGTGCAATTTCACATTTCTTATAACACGATAAAATTTTAGACAGCCTAGTTCATCACAAAGATTGAGGAATTACCATTATCTTCGACTCGACTTTCTTTGTTGTGATCTCCTTTTTCTGCCAACTGAGTCCATACGTAGTCAGCATTAATGGCGGCATTTTTAAACTTTGAATATGTTGCTTGTCTACATGAAAGTTGAATTGCATGCAAAGCCAAAGCATTCGTTTTCTTCCATTTTTCATGCTCTTGTTTATTAGTCTTATATGGTTCAATCTCCTAAGCAGAGACAACATCCCAAAGCCCATTCCCAACCAAATAATTTGTCAAGCAATTTTTCCAACTTATAAAGTTATCCTCAGTTAGCTTCTCCGGCACAATTCCTAGACCCGCTAGATTTTATGCCTTCTATCTGTTCGCCAATCAAAATGAAAGTTTAGTGATAAACTTAAAAAAGAATTGATGACTAAATGAATCAGTGCTGTAAGTTGGCTTACAAACAGTGCTTTCAAATTGTTTAAGAAAGTTGTAGTGCCCGGCATTGTAAAGGGACCATAAAAAGTAATATGCTCTTGATTACTTCACGAGTTTATTCAAAGCACAATATCGATAATGTTAATTGAGTTAAATTCAATAATAGAGCTCGAGATGAAAAGGAAAATTGAGAAAAAAAACTATAAAGACACCAAATCATGCAAAGTAAATTAAAATCATCTTACTTGACTTTAATTTTGTCATCTTCTCTCACTGGGATAACACTTGTAAGTATGCTATGATCATCAAGAAGTGCAATCAGTCTATTTTTTATTTATTTACTTTTGCTTTTTGTCTTCTTTCCTTTTCTTTATTCTTCTTTGCTGTCCAAGTGTATTCCCAAAGAAAGTACTCTCAACTTCTTGGGAGGCCAACAATGTGCTTCACATTGTTGTCCACAGAATTGGTGTATTATTCTTCTTTACTGTCCATAGAACTGGTGTATTCCAAAGAAATTATTCTTAACTTCTTGGAGGGCCAACAATGTGCTTCACATTGTTGTCCACAGAACTGGTGTATTATTCTTCTTTGCTGTCCACAGATCTGGTGTATTCCAAAGAAATTATTCTTAACTTCTTGGAGGGCCAACAATGTGCTTCACTCAATGTTGTCCACAAAACTGGTCCACAGTATTATTCTTCTTTCCTGTCCACAGATCTGGTGTATTCCAAAAGAAATTATTCTCAACTTCTTGAAGGGCAACAATGTGCTTTACATTGTTGTCCACAGAACTGGTGTATTCCAAAAGAAATTATTCTCAACTTCTTATAAAGTTATCCCTAGTTAGCTTCTCCAGCACAATTCCCAGACCCGCTAGATTATGCCTTCTATCTATTCGCCAATCAAAATGAAAGTTCAACAAAAAACATAAAAAAGAATTGATGACTAAATGAAACAGTGCTGTAAGTTGGGTGACAAACAGTGCTTTCAAATTGTTCAAAGTTGAAGTGCCCAGCATTGTAAAGGGACCACAAAAAGTAATATATTCTTGATTACTTCACGAGTTTTATTCAAAGCACAATATCGAGAATGTTAATTGAACTAGAAATTCAATAATAGAGCTCGAGATGAAAAGGAAAATTGAGAAAAAAATAAAACTATAAACACACCAAATCATGCAAAGTAAATTAAAATCTTCTTACTTGACTTTAATTTTGTCATCTTCTCTCACTGGGATAACACTTGTAAGTATGCTATGATCATCAAGAAGGGTAATCAATCTTTATAGATGCATAATATAGAATTACTCTATGCTTAAGGTACATTTTTTATTTATTTACTTTTAATTTTTGTCTTCTTTCCTTTTCTTTACTCTTCTTTGCTGTCCACAGAGCTAGTGTTTTCTAAAAGAAATTACTCTCAACTTTTTGGATGGCCAACAATGTGCTTCAGATGTGGTCCACAGAACTGGTGTATTATTATTCTTTGTTGTCTACAGAATTGGTGTATTCCAAAGGAATTATTCTTAATTTCTTGGAGGGCTAACAATGTGCTTCACATTGTTGTCCACAAAACTGGTGTTTTATTCTTCTTTGCCATCCACAGAACTGGTGCATTCCAAAGAAATTATTCTTAACTTCTTGGAGGGCCAACAATGTGCTTCACTCAATGCTGTCCACAGAACTAGTGTATTATTTTTGTTTGCCGTCCACAGAACAGGTGTATTCCAAAGTAATTATTCTTATCTTCTTGGGGGCGAACAATGTACTTCACTCAATGTTGTCCACAGAACTGGTGTATTCCAAAAGAAATTATTCTCAACTTCTTGGAGGGCCAACAATGTGCTTCACATTGTTGTCCATAGAACTGGTTTATTCCAAAAGAAATTATTCTCAACTTCTTATAAAGTTATCCTCAGTTCTGGCACAATTCCCAAACCCTCTAGACTATGCCTTCTATCTATTCGCCAATCAAAATGAAAGTTCAATGATAAACTTAAAAAAGAATTGATGACTAAATAAAACAGTGCTGTAAGTTGGGTGACAAACAACCCTAAACCCTAAACCCTAAACCCTAAACAATGTACTTCACTCAATGTTGTCCACAGAACTGGTGTATTCCAAAAGAAATTATTCTTAATTTCTTGGAGGGCCAACAATGTGCTTCACATTGTTGTCCATAGAACTGGTTTATTCCAAAAGAAATTATTCTCAACTTCTTATAAAGTTATCCTCAGTTCTGGCACAATTCCCAAACCCTCTAGACTATGCCTTCTATCTATTCGCCAATCAAAATGAAAGTTCAACAAAAAACATAAAAAAGAATTGATGACTAAATGAAACAGTGCTGTAAGTTGGGTGACAAACAGTGCTTTCAAATTGTTCGAGAAAGTTGAAGTGCCCGGCATTGTAAAGGGACCACAAAAAGTAATATATTCTTGATTACTTCACGAGTTTATTCAAGCACAATATCGAGAATGTTAATTGAACTAGAAATTCAATAATAGAGCTCGAGATGAAAAGGAAAATTGAGAAAAAAATAAAACTATAAACACACCAAATCATGCAAAGTAAATTAAAATCTTCTTACTTGACTTTAATTTTGTCATCTTCTCTCACTGGGATAACACTTGTAAGTATGCTATGATCATCAAGAAGGGTAATCAATCTTTATAGATGCATAATATAGAATTACTCTATGCTTAAGGTACATTTTTTATTTATTTACTTTTAATTTTTGTCTTCTTTCCTTTTCTTTACTCTTCTTTGCTGTCCACAGAGCTAGTGTTTTCTAAAAGAAATTACTCTCAACTTTTTGGATGGCCAACAATGTGCTTCAGATGTGGTCCACAGAACTGGTGTATTATTATTCTTTGTTGTCTACAGAATTGGTGTATTCCAAAGGAATTATTCTTAATTTCTTGGAGGGCTAACAATGTGCTTCACATTGTTGTCCACAAAACTGGTGTTTTATTCTTCTTTGCCATCCACAGAACTGGTGCATTCCAAAGAAATTATTCTTAACTTCTTGGAGGGCCAACAATGTGCTTCACTCAATGCTGTCCACAGAACTAGTGTATTATTTTTGTTTGCCGTCCACAGAACAGGTGTATTCCAAAGTAATTATTCTTATCTTCTTGGGGGCGAACAATGTACTTCACTCAATGTTGTCCACAGAACTGGTGTATTCCAAAAGAAATTATTCTCAACTTCTTGGAGGGCCAACAATGTGCTTCACATTGTTGTCCATAGAACTGGTTTATTCCAAAAGAAATTATTCTCAACTTCTTATAAAGTTATCCTCAGTTCTGGCACAATTCCCAAACCCTCTAGACTATGCCTTCTATCTATTCGCCAATCAAAATGAAAGTTCAATGATAAACTTAAAAAAGAATTGATGACTAAATAAAACAGTGCTGTAAGTTGGGTGACAAACAACCCTAAACCCTAAACCCTAAACCCTAAACAATGTACTTCACTCAATGTTGTCCACAGAACTGGTGTATTCCAAAAGAAATTATTCTTAATTTCTTGGAGGGCCAACAATGTGCTTCACATTGTTGTCCATAGAACTGGTTTATTCCAAAAGAAATTATTCTCAACTTCTTATAAAGTTATCCTCAGTTCTGGCACAATTCCCAAACCCTCTAGACTATGCCTTCTATCTATTCGCCAATCAAAATGAAAGTTCAATGATAAACTTAAAAAAGAATTGATGACTAAATAAAACAGTGCTGTAAGTTGGGTGACAAACAGTGCTTTCAAATTGTTCGAGAAAGTTGAAGTGCCCGGCATTGTAAAGGGACCACAAAAAGTAATATATTCTTGATTACTTCACGAGTTTATTCAAGCACAATATCGAGAATGTTAATTGAACTAGCAATTCAATAATAGAGCTCAAGATGAAATGGAAACTTGAGAAAAAAGAAACTATAAACACAACAACTCATGCAAAGTAAATTAAAATCATCTGACTTGACTTTAATTTTGTCATCTTCTCTAACTGGGATAACACTTGTAAGTATGCTATGATCATCAAGAAGGGCAATCGGTCTTTATACATGCATAATATAGAATTACTCTATGCTTAAGTAAGGTACATTATTTTTTTACTTTTACTTTGTCTTCTTTTCTTTTTTTTAATCTTCTTTGCTATCCAAAGAACTGGTGTATTCCAAAAAAAAAAAATATTTTCAACTTCTTGAAGGGCCAACAATGTGCTTCACATTGTGCAGACAAACAAAATTTATTAGTATTTTTTTTTTCATTTTTTTTCCTTTTAGTTAAATTAACCATGACAAAGTAAAAGTATTTATTTGCTGAAATAAAAATAAATACCAATTTAGGAGGAAAACATTTATCCTAACTTTGGGATATTGTTTTTCTGATGGGTAAAATCTCTCATCTTTTAAATACACAAATAATATTCAAAATATAACGGATTATGCTGCACCTTTTAATATATTTTGTGAGGTGTTCTAGTAAAATAGGAAAATTTATAAAATAGACCAGCCTGGAAAGTTTGCGTAATTTACTCAAATAAAATGTTCTTTTCATAGATAAGAAACATTTTATTTAGAGCAAATTACATAAGTGGGTCATCTTTAAATGGGTTAGATGCTTATACGGCACACAATCTACCATATTCTACAGTGGCCATTTATCTTAAATTTCACAAGATAATAGTAGTTTCGGCCTACTTTAGTTGGGCCTAATCGTGGTGGCCCAATTGCTAAGCAGTAGAATATGGAGCTTTTTATTGGGGGATAGTTGACCTAGTGAAGGTGGAAATTTCACACGCTCTTGACGAGTTAAAATTTGGGTTTGTCCAACTCCTAAAATGAATTTGTTATGAATATAACTTTGTTATCAAGTTTCCATTACAACTTCCATTACCTAAGAGGGTATGAAGCTTTTAGATCAAGGAAAGAAGAATTATTGGATGGGATCTAGTTTGGAAGTTTGCAAATCAATCAACATCAACCAAGAAGATAAACAAATTAATAGCTTGAAATAGTCATAACTTCTATACACTTCTGTGGCGATTAGTTAGAAATGCAATAAATAGGTTCTTTTTTTTTTTTTTTTGGGTTGGTGTTTCCTAACCCTAATGGACAGTTTCCAAAAAGAGGTATCAGAGTGTAGGTCTAGAATTGTTTATTTTCTATAATTCTAATTCTTGATTTATTGCATGATTTCATAGTTGAGTGATTCCGAGGGTTGTTCTATGCATTTATTTGAATAATTGGATTTATTTATGAATGAATAAATGTCTATATGGCTGATGCATGAAGTAATTAACAAAATTTTTCCATTAAAATGAGGCACAGGAAACCAGATTATTGGACATGTTGTGCTTGGTGTACATAATTTATTTCATTAAGTGTCTATATGTTTTTTTTCTTTTTTCAAAGCTCTAACATCAATTTGAATGCAAGATAATATGGAGATATATAAACTGAAATTCACTTCTTATTTTGCGTTACAAAATATTACATCATGTGGTTCTATTTGTTCATACTAAAATTCAAGATTATTCCTCAAATTATCCTAGAAAATGTGAGGGTCAAATTTGATTTATTCCAACAGAACAGGCACATATGGTCTAATACAATACTGGAGAAATAGAATTCCTCAATGACATGTGGCTAAAAGGAAAACATTTCACCCAGTTGAATTTATATGGAAAAAAACACCATCGACACGTCAACATTTAAAATGATAGAAACAAAACTGAACTAAGAGCGCATTTGGACACCATAATCAATATTACTGCTAAGTATGACTGATAAGATTTTATTTTTTTTCTTGCTCAAGTGTCAAATGCTATTTATTCCACCATATCAAACACGCTCTGAACTTAGCAAAAGAGAAATTATATATAATTAAAGTGCATAGTGGAAATTATATGTGTAGGAAGATTATACATACCAAGGAACTGCAATATCCCCCAACCGAATTTGTGCACCAACTCTAGAGCTGCCCGACATGAATTTACTTAGAGGTGTCAAACTGGGTTATCAAAGCCTAGAGCCAGTTAAACGCATGAAAGCACAGCCAGGCCCATCACAAGCCATGGCATGATCAGCCCTCATCTATAGTTGGCTGGGCTCAACTTTGAAGGTCCATGGGTCCACGTGTCTGTAAAAAGAGACTTAGATCCAGGATGGACTGGCTGAACTGAGAGAGGGATGGTCCAGGAGTCGTCATGGCCTAATTTATACCACATCCATGTTCCATCGTTTCCATTATATCTTCATCGCTTGATTCACAAACAATAATACTAGAGGTTTGCATTTCTACATGCTCTATGTCATGACTGTCTCAAGGTAAATGTCCTCTTATGCCTTGTGTAAAAAGTACTGATAAGGAATACTTTTCAAAACGATCACGTTCAACACGTACATTTATAGCAAGTTTGTAATGTTGTACTAGACAGCATGAAAAAGAAACTAAAATTTAGCCCCTTGGGACATAGCCTAGTGGTGTAAATGACAGGAGTGAGGTTATCTCACGCTTTGTTGGTAGCCGCAGTGTGGGGGTTCGATTTCTGAAACATTGAATTGGACTCATTGTAGGCGCAGTGTATAGGCATCTCTTGTTCTCTGGCTTGTTGGGGCACATCCCTCGATTTAGCTCTCTCACAAAGCTCTAGAGGCGACGCGGTGGGGGCCCTAAAGGTTGAGGTTCAACCCCCCCCCCCC
>NC_036238.1:915677-1006883 GCF_002742605.1 Olea europaea var. sylvestris | reverse complement strand
GGGTCCCCCCCCCCCCCCCCCCTTTTTTTTTTTAAGAAACTAAAATTTATCTAGATGTGTTCTCATGGTACATTGTTTGTGAATGAAATGATTAGGAGAGCATTTATGTACTTACTATAATAGATCCGTCTTTCCCAAAATGCCAGCATAGTCCCACTAGGAAATGTAGAAGGTTTCTGAGCCAATATTCAGATTGTGAAATTGTTAACATGATCTGTGGTAACACACGACTTTGGATACTTTTCAATAGCATAGAAGCAACATCTACAGTAAGCAAACAGACAGAATTAGGTATCCATGTCATGGGGATTAATCTCTAATCTCAATTGCGACTGCAACTTTTACTAAAATAAAATCAAAAAAATATATAGCCTCCGTTTGATAAATTTATAAATCAATTTGTAAAGAGGAATACTAGCGGGATCAACTAATTTTTTTGATAATAATAACTAGTAATTTTAAATGTGTCTTTGAAAATAATATTTGACTTTAACAAATTTATTAACCATATTATAAATTGTATCCAAATAGAGATTTCCAGCGCTTCACGCTCAGTGTGAGAACTGAGTCTTCACTAACGTGAAACAAAATCACTGCCTACAAATTATTCTACATGTGCATGAACATTATATTTATCTGTAATTGATAGATTTTACACAAAACGATTAGACTCAACACATTATACGTGCACAAACCATAAATTTCAACAGTAATATGGCAAATAAATAGTGTGACTCCATTTTCTCTCTTTTCAGGACTCAGCTCATCTTTCGGGGTCACTCTGATAAATAACGAACCATGTCCTTTGTTCCATGCAATGCAGCCATAATCATAGGAAGTTTCCCATTTTCATAATCTACTGTTGCTATTTTAAATAAATTTTTGTTCTTATATACCATTTTCTTAGCCAGTTTCATCGCACCACACATCTCAGCATGGGATAAGGCTTACAAGATTTTTGGTAACTTCAGTCTCTCCAAAACAAAGTTGCAATGTATAGAGCTGTGTGTTTGTGTCCAAAACAACCCTAATGGCCTCTAGATTTCACCAAATGAAATCTACTGTAGAATACCAATTACCTTCTTCAATTGCCTTATATAAGGGCTCATAATCAAGGTAATTTACTGACCCTGAAAACAATGACGTCGACCTGTATGTGAGGGGCTCATGTCGAATACAAAGTTCATTAAATAAAAGGAAAGATTGCCGCCACCACATTGTTCTTGTGGAACAATGTCTAAGTGTTAAACTTTATGGATAGCTACCCAAGATTGCATGATAATTTAATGGAGATTTGAACGTTTTTTATCTTTAAAAACTTTTTGTGCAAATGTAATAAAGAGGATGATAACTAACGTGCTCGTCTTTTACTAATTGAGAACCAATAGTGCAATTTCATGTTTCTTATAACATGATAAGATTTTAGATGGGCTAGTTCATCATAAGGTTGATAAGTGCTTTTTGTGCACTTATTCGGACCATATTACTAAGCTTTTATGTCATGAAACTATTGTGTTTTAATTATCTTGGATTAATTTACTTCTATGTTTAGTTGCAGGCTCATTTTGAAGCAATTGGAAAGAGAAAAAGTATAAATTGGCCGTTAAATGGAAGTTTGGATACTAATTCTACACTCCCGTTTGATTCCCATTCTTTAGCCACAAAAATGGAAAATATGACCGTTATCTATCATATCAAACCATCATAGTTGACTTTTTTTTATCTCTTTTGTGAGACCCGTAACTGCTATATTTTTCATTCTCATTCTTAGAAAAATGAGAATCAAATGGCATGTTAGAAATTGAAAGGCTTGAATTGAACTAAAAAATGAATTGATTGTACAATTAATTGGACTTGAGGTTTAGAATCCACATTCTCAAATATTGTTGGACATTGGTGCAAATAACAATTTAATATAGCAAGAACCAATTGAACCAAGTGAAAATTGTTATCAAAATGGATTTTGACACACACTTTGATTGGAACTCAAATTTAATTGGGTTTGGAGTTTGTTGACGTCAAAAATTATATAGACTATTCTTGAGCCAATTTTAAGAAAAAGGACACTTTGTATTGATAATGAAAAGTTAAATTGTACAATGTGTAGGTGTGGAAGGCTTAGCTTGCCTTGAAAAGGAACCATTTTCCATTATTTATAGGGGCCCTTAGCCAAAATTATGTCATGTCAATCAAATCAACCACTTGTACTGAGCTTGAAAAATGAGCTGCCGCTCTTTCCCTTAATTGGTCAATGAGGCCGATTGTCATCATGTAAATGTTTCCTTCAGGTGATGATGGCCTGCAAAGGATAGGGGAACTAAAGTGGTTGATTGGTAGGTTTGGGCAGTGCTGATGTCATCTCTAGCAAGTGTGTGTGATTGATTGGGTGGTAGGACAAGATGTAAGAAATCTGCAATCATTATGTCTTTTGGGTTACAGCGGTAGTGGACTGAGCTGAACTTATGTAGCCGACCTAGTTTATGTATAAGATCAGTCCTGCGAACATTAAATGTGAGACCGTAGGTCGGTGGTCAACAGATACCCACAAGTTAGTATTACTTTGGAGGATGACTAACCTGTAGACTCGACTGGTAATTTTTCCTAGAAGTGCCATTATTGCAGTACCAGGTGTCATGCTTCTATTGGGGTGAGCTGCACTGCACCTTTCGTGGCTTCTTTGGAATGTTTTGTCAAAACAACGTAGTTTTGATTGGGTGAATCTGATCCGTTCATTTTCCCTCATTTTCTTCATCCAACGGTCAGGATGGAGTCTTTTAGTTTTCCTTCATTTTAAAACCTTTTCTACTTTTCATTTGGGTAATTGGCGCAAAACGTGTCGACCTTTCGAGTGTTCTGAAAAACGTCCCTACCTTTCATTTTATGGCATTTTTGCCCCTATTTCAACATTTCTTTGCGTCTAACGTCCTTTCACTATTTTTTGGTGTAAAATGACCAATATGCCCTCCTATTTAAATAAAAAAAAAAGAAAAGAAAAGAAAAAATTGCAACTATAGGCGAAACTTCTAAAAAAGTTCAAATACCCCTCATAACTTCACCTTCTTCCCACACCTCACCCCTACGCCATGGCCACTTGTCAGCCATTTTCAGTCATCTTCCGATCAACTTGATAGTCTGACAAACATACCTCACCCCCACCACCTCTTCAAGGAGAACCTAATGAACCTATGGGTCATCGTCAATTTTAACCAGAAATTGTTGAACCAGGCGATTTCTTCAGCAGCGAAATTGGCAACTGCAAACACATTTTTCGACGTCGGCATCATGATTGATGATAGTGGAACATCTCTTCTAGCAATGCCTCTTCAAGATGAACCTAATGAACCTATGAGTCATTGTAAATTTTGGCCAAAAATTGTAGAAACAGTCTCTATAGTTCGTACAAAAAGAAACTCGATCGATCCCCTTTCGATTGATGATGCTACAGGGCTTGCATGTAATCATCAATTAATGTTGTCACAACTATGGGTCCTCCATCAATTGCATCAATTCATCAACCAAACGATCAATTTTCAAGATTGAACTTAAGAACTACTGGCCGAATGTGAACTCTGATTTTCTGGCTGTAGATTTTGATTTTCAGCTTTGTTTGATGATATGAAGACATCTATAGGAGCGCAATGAGGGGCATAATTGACCTAGAGGATGGGTGTGCCATGGTTATCATCGGAAATAAAGTTTTCGACCTCTATTTTTGGCCGTTTCATGTTGCGTGAGCAGCCTATTTTGGTGCAATTTTTCTACCGATTCCTTTAGACTTCTGGCCAGTGGTTGGATGGATTATGAGGAGGAAAGTGAGAGCTTCAAGTTGATATGTTGGTCCAATGGTCAGGCTGACCGGAAGGTGACTGAAAATGGACAACAAGTGGCGGTGGCGTGGGGGTGAGGTGTGGGAAGAAGGTAAAGTTTTTGGGGGGAGGGGGGATTAGCACTTTTTTAGAAGTTTCGCCTATAGTTGCACTTATTTCTTTTCTTTTTTCTTTTATTTAAATAGGAGGGCGTATTGGTCATTTTACATCAAAAAACAGTGAAAATGACATTTGATGTAAAGAAAGGTGGAAATAGGGGCAAAAAATGCCAAAAAATAAAAGGTATGGACGCTTTTCACAATACACTCGAAAGGTATGGACGTTTTACACCAATTACCCTTTTCATTTTGCCGAGTAACTCTGTGCAATCATTCTCTCCAAGGCAGCAAGAAAATTTTTTAGTGTGTCTTTCTTTCTTCTGAGTGAGTTCGTCGATTCTCAATTCCTAGGTATTCATCTACTTCTTCTCTTCAACCGTTTCATGAGCTTCGACATGTCTAAGGTACACTCCTGGGAAAACCAGTACAATTCCTAGGTATTCCTTTACCTCTTCTCTTCGTTCTTTTCTCCTAACATTTTCTCTTTAGCCTTTTCAAAAGCTCCGACGAGTCTAGGGTATACTCCTAGGGAAACCAGGAAGAAGATTCGGTCCTTCCCATTTCTAGTTCTTCGTCTAGTTTCCAGGAAATCTAACCCCCATTCCTATTTCAATAGTTAACCCAGTAGATCTAGGACGTCTTGTGATTACGGAATAAGACAGTGATGGTTCAAGAGGAGAGGAGGCCAGCTCCCGTGGGGGTAGTGTGTGGAATAACCCTGAGGAGTAGGAAGCGAGCTCATATAAGTCGGTTGTAACGGGTGATTTGTTAGCGAGCTGGCAAGCTAGGTATGACATTCCGAGCTCGGTAATAATGATAATCCCTGAACCTTCTGACCACACCGACACTCCTCCAGGGAGATGTGTTCTCTAAATTCGACCATTTTACATGCCGAGCTTAGATTGCTCATTCCTAGAGTCATCCGTAAGTTTCTCTCCCTCTGGGGTATAGCTACCACTCAACTATGCCCTAACGGGTGTCAAAATATGTCCCTACCTTAATCTTGTGGAATAGGTTAGGAAATCCCGAGCTGAGTGTAAAGCAGTTTAAGTCCCTTTTCACATTCAAGAAGGATGGGAAGAACTTCGGCTGTTGGTATACCAGTGTTAGGCCGAGGATGAGTGGTTTCTTAGTGCTGGACACTCCCTCTTCCGTCAAGAAATGGAAGGAGGAATTCTTTTATATGTCAGGAGAATGGTAGTTTCACCTTGTAAAAGTGAATAGGGAGGATGTTGTCCCCACACTCTACCATTCTTTATGTAAGTAATTGTCTTTTGATGCTTTTGCCAAGGTAACTTGTGAAGTAATATTAAACTTTGCCTTGTTTTGCAGATTACAAGAAGGCAATTTTGACAAAGGACACTCAGAGACGACTTGAGGAGATAAGGGCCTTGCCGAAGAGATAGAGATCCTGTAAGTATGTGATCTCGAATATCAACCTTTTCCATGTGTGTTTAATCCAAACAAGAGTCCCAAGTTCATCCACAGTTGGAACATCGACTTCCATCCCAGCTAGTTCAGGTAAGGATTAAGTTACTTTTTATAGGAGAGCTGGTTATTTTTTATAGAAATGCTAAGTGTTGTGTTTATTTGTGTTTTTCAGCTCATAATCCAAAAATGCTGGGATATAAGGCAACTAAGGCAGAAACTGCTGCTAGGGAACAAGAGGGAGGTTCCACCGATGGTGAACTTAGCTTCTTAGGAGACAGGGGAGGACGTTCCACCTCTGAAGATAAACTACCCTGAGCCGCCCTTTGAAAGCTTGCCTCCCTGACCTTGCCTTTGGTGCAGCCAAGCTCACCAGCTGCAGTTTTTTACACAGAGCGGTCTCCAGTTCCCACTACTGCCGCAATCAAGCCGACCTTGGCCCCTTCAATCACACCCGTTGCTGCTTTCGCCAGTTCATCGAGGTCATGAATGGCACTTTAGGAAGAATTTATATTTGGAAGACCTAAACAGGCTAGACTCACAATTGGACTTCCTTTTTTTAATTTTAAGGCTAAGGGCAGAATTGGAGATAGAAGAGGATGGCACTGGCATATGGACTCCTAATGGGAAAAAAATATTATTGGAATTAACGGGAATTAAAAGGCTCAAAAATTGGGAAATAAAAAATAAAGAAAATAAGGAGAGAGACACGTGCTGAGAGAGGCAGAAGACAGAACAATGCACCAGAGGAATTCGGCCAAATATTGGGAAAAAAGGACAATCTCAATTTGGAAAATTATTTACGTTCCGTCAATTTATTGGTGATATCATTTCACTTTTATTTGTTTAAGTCCGATATTATGAATAATTATATTATATTGGTGCTATGATTACGATCAAACTTATATCAAGAACCTTTGATTTTTAACCTTATTTATTTTTGACATTCAAAACATGTTCTCAATTATTGAATTATTGGCATGTATTTATTTTTCTCTACAATTATATGCACAGTAACTGTATAGGTTTTGTGACTTGTTTTACTTTTGAAAGATTGAAAATAAGTTAGACACAATGTCAATTATTGTAGAGCTCGATAGGGGAATAGAAATATACTGCTATACTCTATATGATCTTTAAGTATTCATAAATACTAAATCCTTAATACATTTTTGTATATTCGTGTCTGTCATAGAAATATAGTAGGGTAACATGTAAGAATATGTTTAATTTTACTCGAAAGAGATTGTTAAATAAATTAGAAATATTGATTTCATAATTGAATCGTGTTTAATTTAATTATAACCTTGCATTAATTTTAATTAGTTTAGATTCCGCATTGATACATAATTTAAGTGATTACAATTTAAGTATAGAAAAATTATAAGTTTCAACGTTTCAAATAAGGTGAAGATAATTTAAATTTAAATTAGTACAATTTCTGTGGGTACAATACTTGGACTCAAAATCCATTTTACCACTTATTAACGAACCGTGTACTTACGATAATTTAAATCGAAAAGATTTCGTGACATCGGTGACAAATAGTGTTTTCAAACTGCGCAAGAAATCTGAATTGCCCAACATTTTAAAAGGATTACAAAAAGTAGTACGTTTTTTATTACTTCACGAGCTCATTCAAACCATAATATCGAGAATGCAAGTTGAACTAACATATTAATAATAGAGTTCTCGACGAAAGGGAAACTTGAGAACTAACCACAAACTCAGCAAATAATGCAAAGTAAATTAAAATCATCTTACTTGACTTTAATTTTGTCGTCTTCTCTCGCGTGGAAGAACACTCGTAAATATGCTGTGACCATAAATAAATGGCAAGCTGTCTTTATAGATGCATAATATAGTATTACCCTATGATTAAGTAAGGTACATTATTTTATTTTATTTTATTTTGCTTTTACTTTTTGTCTTCTCTTTTTATTCTTCTTTGCTATCCACAGAACTCTGGTTTATTCCTAAGCAATTATTCTTGCAGCCAACAATGTGTTGGTCATTGTGCCGACAAACAAAATTTACCAAAAAAATTAGGAAAAAAAATAATAATAAGTTCCTAATTGAAATGTTTTCTAATTTTCCCTTCTTTGTTCTTTTAACTAAATTAAACACCACAAAGTAAAATCATTTATTTACTGAAAATAAAAATACAATACAAATTATGAAGGAAAACATGTTACCTGACTTTGATGGGTAAAATCTCAAATCTTTTAGATACGCAAATAATAATCAAAGTATAAGGGATTATGCTACACTTCAAAATATATTTTAAAAGTGTTCGAGTGAAATAAGAAAACTTGCACAATAGCATGGAAAGTTTATATAGCCAATCTTTGGTAGAAATTAAAATTTTAATTTATTAAAAATTTAATTTTAATCCTCACAAAATAGAGGCATAATTCGCTTTATATAAAATGTTTACATAAGTGGGTCATCTTTAAATGGGTCATCTACAGAAGCCATTTAGCTTAAATTTCACAAGATAATAGTAGTTTGGGTCTACTTCTCTAAATGAGCCTAAGTTACTTGGGCATTATAATGTTGATTTAATTTGGCCTAATCATGCTGCGCCGAGTGCTAAGCAACAGATTATGGAGCAATTTCTTGGAGTGAATTGCCTAAATAGTCACTGAACTTTACACCAGGTTTCTACGGGGTCACTGAACTTTGAAAATCACACAACTTATCACTGAACTTTGCCAATCGTCACACGAATAGTCACTAAGCTCATGACAGTTAACGAAATGGACGAAATTCCTACATGTTCGATGACGTGGCACGACAACTCAATTGGTGGAAGCCAACTCATCAAAATTGCTACACACTTGGCATTCTCCTCCATTTTAAAACACATTTTTCTACCCAAAAAAAAAAAAACAAAAAAATTGAAAAAATGGCAAAATTAAAATCCATTTCATTTCCCCCAAATCATAAAAACCCATCTCCTCTCCCAAATTCACCAAGGGCTCTCCACCACCACCATAGAACAATTATAGCTACCCATACCACGATTCGAACTGAATGTAGCCCCAAAATACCTCAACTCCATTCCCAAATGAAGGTCCAAGGAAAATCGTTCATCGTCAAACGCAGACGTACAACCTAGGTGTGTGCTTCGACCTTCTTCCATTCGTAAATATGGCGACTCCATCGTCCTTGGTTAGCAATAGTCGAAAATGAGTGGTTTTGTGTTATTCTAGAGAGCTATCGAATTTGAAGACGTCGTGGATCGATGACAATCCAAGAAGGTGCTTTTGGGGATTCATCAATTACAACACAATATTGGGATTGCTCCAAAATGGTATGATGCTCTGTGGCTGCTGTGGTATGATAATGCCGTGGTGTGATGATGTTGAAACTTGAAAGTGAATGAGGTTGGGAGCTGCTTGAGTTATGTGATCTTTGAACCGATGTTGCGTCTGAGTCCAGATAAGAAGCTCTATGGCATTTGTTTCTACACGCTTCTTGCACTGATTGTAACTTATTTGCTTGTGTAGTTGGTTTTTCTTCCCATGGAGGTGGGGAAATGTGGTGGCGTGAAGTGTGGATGGGAGTGTTAGTTTTGGAAAAATAGATTCGACAACTGTTTAATGTATTAAATTAGATTTTATCATTTCTATGTAGTGTAGGAATGTTTTAATGTTTATTATCCTTAGCTTCGGTAATGGAACTTCTTTTTTCGTTTATACTTTGTGTTTTCATATAATTGTTAAATATTTTGTTGCTGCTGTGGTATAATTGTTGTTGTTGAAGTCTCTATGTGAGACCAATTAGAAGTGTGACAACTATGGGAGAATTACACCAAATCATTCATTTGATATAATTTGTACAACAACTGGATCACAAAACAAGTTTTTGTGTGGACTTCAGAAACCATGAAAACAAAAGTTACTGTGCGTACATCACAAAAACTAGTCTGCACTAGCCACATTTACAAAAAATTCAAATCATCTAGCATCACTAAACTTCCTTCACTAAACAAATGTACAAAATTACTACGTTGCAGGCCCCCATTGAATCCCAGAATTGGCTGCATTCAAACCCCTCAAAACACCACTTGAAACTAAGAATTTGTCAACTCTCTCCAAGTGCATGAACTACCTACAAATGCAAAAATGGATAGATTTGAGTAGGAAATGATATAAGACAACCATATACACCCTTCGTAAAAAAGTCAATATTATTTGTACCTCAACATCACCTTCGCTTGCCTCATTTCCTGTGAATGTCTTCACATTGCGGTAACATTTGTTATGATCCTTCTCCCTGCATGAAGAGCACGTCATAAACATTCTCTCCTTTTTACTTGTATGTATATGTGATTGTGATTGTGATTGTGATTGTGATTGAGATTGAGAAGTTGCCATTTCTTCGTATCCCTTTCGTCTTTTCTTTTTCGTTCTTCCCTTCCTTGCTTCATACCATGGTAGAGGAAGCACACCAATTTCTCCAATTTTGGGCCACAACTCTTGACCATTGATGGGAAGTATAACATTTTCATATGTTCTTATATATGTTTCAACCAAAAATCAATCCGACACGTAGGCTTCTATGTCATGATCTCTATCCAAGATGCAACCAATCGCATGTGGACATGGTATTCCACAAATCTGCCATCTTCTACATGCACAAGTTCAATTCTCCATGTCAACTACAAATTTCCCATGCGAACACTCAACTTGATATTGATGAACCGCATCCCATCGCAATATACATTCAAGGGCTGCATCACTGAACTTATCTATTTTTTTTTTTTTTTGAATTTTGGGACATATGGGCTTGTTATAGTTTCTTAGCTTATCCTGCCTCGTCTAGCATCAATTTGTTTTGAATCCCAATCAACATTGTGAGTATGGATTTCTCTCTTTCTTCCAAAATGAAGTTGTTGAAGACCTCACATAGGTTATTAAGAAGCATTTCACACTTCGACTATTCCGAGAAGTGAGATCTACTCCATTTATGTGGTGATTTTTTCATCAACCATCCATGTGCCTCCTCACTAATGTTTTCAGTCTTAGCCATCCAATACTTGAATGATCCTAAGTGGCTAGACTTTGATGCACCCCACAAATAATCTTTCAATTGCTTACCCTTGAAGCTCGCAGTAAAGAAATTCTGATACATATGCCTAACATGAAACCTGTGTTCTGCTTCCGAAAATAATTCTGCCACATCATTTTGTAGTCCTTTCTATCTATCATTCATAAAGGTAATAGACATCCAATTCCCCATTGCTAGATCCTCAGACAACAATGTCAAAAATCATCGCCAAGAACTAGTATTCTCTTTCTCAACGATCGCATATGCAATGGGGTATGTACAATCATTGGCATCTACCCCAACTGCTACTAAAAGTTGACCACCATATTTGCTTTTAAGAAAACATCCATTTATACTAACAAAATGCCTACACCCCAGAACAAAACCTCACTTACATGCTTCTATGCAAACATAAATACCCCTAAAGACATTTTCCATTTGGGAAATGATCACAGTAGTTCCAGGATTTGTTCTCCTCAATTCCTCAGCATAACAACCTAGCAACTAGAACTTTGGCATATTTCCTAGTATTCCATGCAACTGTCTTCATAATATGAACTCCTGAATCATTTTTCACCCTACTTCTAAAATGTTTAGTCTTCCATTCAGGGTCAACTCTAAAATCGTCTAATTAACAATCAGCAAGCCACTTATATGTTACATACTTATTTGTATGTACCTTTAAGCAAGTATGGTTAGGGTCATATGTTTTTATTTGGACCTTGTCTTGACCTTGTAGCTTGGACGCCCACAACTTCCACAGACAACCTTCCTTACAAACACAGTAGAATCTATCCTTATCATTTCGCTTGAAAATTGGTTCAACCCTATTGAAGACTGCATGATCTCTAATTGCAGATTTTGATTCCTCAAAAGACCCAAACAATAAACCTATCTCAAGTTCAGGATTTTGCATTCCAATTGCAGGAGAAAATTCAGGGAAACTAAGTTTACTAATGTTTTCCTCACCGTCTGAACTACTACCAATTTTCTGCTCTTTAGAGTATGCATTCGATGAGCTATCATATTCTGGGGCTGCATCATTATGCAGAGTGTTACGTATACCAAGTTCTATCCCTTCGGTCACATTACGTTCAAACAACATATCATTGTCCTCATACATATCGTGGTCAGAGTCATTGAAGTTCGAATCGTTGTCTACCTCATTGATTGGAAATGTAAGAGCAACAAGGTGAGTGAAGAGAGACAAGTATCTAAAGTATTTCTACGAAATGCAAAAAAAAAAAAACAAACAAACAAAAAAAAACAAACAAACGGAAAAAAAAATTATTTCAGCCATGGTGAACAATACTTACCTGTCGATTGTTGGTTGCCGTCAGCCTTGATTGTTTCAAAACACCCTTGTCGTGAGTCTTTCTTTCCTTGAAGACAATAGTTTTAAAGTTTTAAACTTTATTGGGATTTCGACTTAGGCTACATAGCTTCGGTCGAACGAGTGTGAGACTGGCAATGCACAGTTTTCCTTGGACCTACATTCGGGAATGGAGTTGAGGTATTTTGGGGATACGTTCAGCTCAAATCGTGGTGTGGGTAGCTAGAATTTAGGATTGGTTGCTGCGATTTAGGTTCTGTGGTGGTGGTGGAGAGCCCTTGGTGAATTTGGGGAAGGAGATAGGTTTTATGATTTGGGGAAAATGAAATGGGTTTTAATTTTGCCATTTTTTCAATTTTTTGTTTTGTTTTGTTTTGTTTTTTTTTTTGGGTAGAAAAACGCGTTTCAAAATGGAGGAGAATGCCAAGTGTGTAGCAATTTTGATGAGTTGGCTTCCACCAATTGAGTTGTCGTGCCACGTCATCGAACACGTAGGAATTCCGTCCATTTCGTTAACTGTCGTGAGCTGAGTGACTAATGGTGTGACGATTGGCAAAGTTCAGTGATGAGTTACATGATTTTCAAAGTTCAGTGACCCCGTAAAAACCTGGTATAAAGTTCAGTGACTATTTAGATAATTCAATCATGCTGCCCCGAGTGCTAAGCAACAGATTATGGAGCAATTTCTTGGGGATGGTTGGCTTAATGAGTCTAATTGAAGATGGAAATTTGGCCATTGAGAAAAGGGCCACTGTTTTTAGTGATGGTAAACTTGGCTTAATGGACAAGATAAATGGGGAAAAACCATATATGTACCATTAAAATAAAACATTTCATTAAATACTAAAAACAATTACGTACTATTGTTAGAGCTCCATTATTTAGAAAGAATGTATTTTAGAATAGTAGATTGATGAAAAATGTAAAATTAAAAAATAAGGAAAAATTTTGAATTTATGTGTAATATTATTTTTATTGAAAAATGTGTGGTCGAAAAGAAGACAGATAAAAATATATTTTAAAAAATAATGAGAATCAAAAAAGCACTTGTTTGAGCACCATTTCGGTGGAAAATTTGTATTTTGGAATAGTGTTTTTAGAAGGACATGGAGTTATAAAATAAGAAAAAATTTCAATTTACGTGAAAAATTATTTTATTGGAAAATGTGTTATTAAAAATGAGTTTCGATAAAAATGAGGCCAAGGGCTAAATATACTTAAAAACGTAAAAACAAACACATATACTGTGAATGAAACTTTCCCAATTTTCCATTTTGTAATAGAAATTTGAAATACCATACATAACACTTTCCATTAATTATGACTGGAACTGACGTGGGCATTCAAAAATCAATCAGTTTGTCTAGAGGAATGTGGAATTTGTAATTACAGGAAGTGTTCATCTGCCAGTAAAAAATATTATCAGTCAAAATTACCATGTATGCAACCTTTCTGGGAATTATTTGATAATATAAATGATTGAATGTTCTATCTACTGAAATACGACTATTTTTTCATCACGATAAGTAACTTATTGATTTTGGGTAACTATTACACATTTTTTTCGATATTGGCATTGAAATTTATTTTTCCTCGAGTGACTTTACGGTGAAATTGGGATTTTCAATAATCTATGTACGTGTATTAACGTGGCACTATCATATATAGTATATGATTAATATGGGGAATACTCCATAATATGCATTTACACGTCTAGTTTTTGTGATGTATTAGCAAATGGAAAGTGTTAAGTTTCCTGTTGGGCAGTTAAGGAAGCCACTATTTTTTTCTCAAATATTTTTATATATCTATCTCACTCTAGATCTATTCCTATTAAAATTTATCAAATTTTTTTAAAAAAAATACTATTTGAAATCCATATTACATTTATGTAAATAATTCATTTAAACACCGTATAACCACAAAGTTAAAGAAAAACAAAATATTTTTTAAAAAACTTCATTCATTAAAACATCATCCAACCTCTGAAAAAAATCAATGTTAATATATGCTATTTTTGCATCTGATTAGTTACTAGAAACAATAAAAACTAAAGTTAAGATTTTTTTTTCCTTCCCTTGTGCTAACAGTAGATAACGTAGAATTTAATAAATTTTCAGTTACAAAAAAATTTCAATCGTAGACATGATATTCCTGATGATTATCAGTACCAAACACCTAGTTTTTCCAAAAGTAAAATCCTTCGGGCGAATTGGCGAAGGGATCATTGGATTAGACTCCACAGTGGAAGGCCCTTGAGGAGAAAGGGTAGTCGTTAAACCCAGCAGAAGACCCCTCCCTCCTTCCCAAGTTTTTGTGAGGTCAAAAAGTGCTCGAGCTCCGAGCAGACTTTTTTCATTTCATAGAAAGAGAAATATTAATAAAAATGAAAAGAAAATCAAATGAGAGCGTATAGTCAATTTACCATACTCACGGTATTTGTCATAAGAGTGAGAATGGTTGCTCAAACTCCTACCAGGCTTTTTCCTTTCATAGAAAGAAAAATATTAATAAAAATCAAAAGAAGATTAAACAAGAGTGAATAGTAAATTAACCATACTCACGGTATTCATCGTAAGAGCGAGGATGGTTGCTAATTGAACAAAGAATAAACTTTCTTTCTAGTCGTGCACGTCATTTAAAGTAATTACAAGTTTGGTTCAGGATTTGGGGGAGCAATAAAGCCATTTTAAGGATTAGCTCTCTTACCGGTCTTTACTGAGTGTTAGATTGACCTGAAAATGTTAGAAAATAATTTCTAACGATACAATCGTCCACAAAGGGAAAGACCCAACCATATGAGCCACCCACTTAGAGTAAGTTGGGTAGAGACAAGGTTGTAAGAACTTTTGAAGACTCGTAAACAATATTTTCATCTCCACTCCCGCTAGTACCATTTGCTTCATCTAAAGGTTCATTGGACACACTCCTAAAGTGTAATCCCTCTCCTTGCCTAAAAGTTCGTAGATTTACACATGTACTAGTTCTTGTGATCTCCATTTGAGAAGCAACGTCAAAATATAATACATTTACAGAGGACGACAATGAAGAGTCTACTCCATCATCCCTAAATATAGAATAAGTAGAATCGACACTTAAGGATCTATTTTGGGAAGGCATTTTACAAAATCAATTTCCTAAAAAATTTTAGATAAAAGATTACCGGGTTACACTAAATGACAAATAGAGAAAAAATAGTTACGAAAAGAGGCAAAAGCACAAAGGATAAATCTATTGGTATATAATTCTAGATCCATAAAGGTGTTCATGCACCCGCCCCCATGTGAGTGTATGGATACCTTTATGGACAAAAAATTATGTACACCAAACACAACTCAAGCACAAAATATGTACCAAAAAAAAGATTCGAAGGATTTTTAAGGAGCAAATAATAATCACCAGAATCACCATATCGTCTGCTACATGATAGCTACTGATAAAAAAGAAAGATAGAAGTTTTTAAAGAAGGGCCAGTTTGATTGCAAAGATAGAATTTGGGTGGAAAAAACGAATTTCAGGGAATTAAATTGCCTAGAAATTGTTTTTCTGGAAATTGTAAATTATTGTGTTTGACAGGTATAATTTTCCACGTGAAAAATGTTGAAATAAAAATGTTTTTTGATGTTGGTTTGACTTTATTTTACATGATAATTGTCAATTAAAGTGATAGATTTTACTAGTATTGGGGATGAAATTTGTTTTCATTACCATATATATATAGGTATTTCAATTATTAATGTCATTAATGAAGAAATCCGTCAAATGATCGAATGGGGATTTATTTCGTAAATTTATATTGATTCAAAAACAGATATTTCTCTTTTTAATAGCTCTCTTAAAAGAGTTATTAATCATCTTTTTGAATTCAAAGTCAAAACTCTCAAAATTGAATTCTCAACCATTCTTCCTGAATGGATCGCAGAAGAAGTCAAATTAAATGATACTCTTTTTACTGAAGAGTATTTTTCAGCCAAACAAATTGTTACTATCTGGAGTACTTTGTCAAATAATCTTTCAATGCTAGATTCAAATATCTTATCAAAAGTTTATGGTCCCGAAGACAAAGAAATTATTTTCAAGACCCATGTAAGAAAAATCCTTACAAAAATTAGATCAAAATTCATCCTTTCTGCAAAGAAAAAGCTTGGAACAAATATTGACAATTCAACACTACAATTAATGTTTCATGATGAACATTATGCCATTTTTACTGATGAAGAAAAATGGACTCAAACTCAAGTTCCTTTGATTAAGAAAATATTTGATGATGAAATATCAATGTCTCAAGATTGTTTTGATGATATTTATCAACGAAAAGAACCTTTTCAAGGACCGAGTCTCAATTATGCTGATAAAGAATTATTCAATCTAAATGATTTGCTTGAGAATTAATCTTCGACAAAATCAAATCAGATTTCAAAAAATGATAAACAAATTCAAAAGATGATCAAGCAAGTCAAAAGTGATGACTAAAGATGATGCCAACTTTTCAAAATGGGAGACAAAAGAAAAGTAGATTAAAGATTTTTCTTTTGGTTGATAAACTTTTGCAAATGAACAGTACAAAAGTTTCAAAATGTGCAATTATCCAAAATTCCTTCTCCAAATTGAAGAAAATTTCAAGTCCGAAACTCAAGATTTCAAGTATAAATATAGATCAAGTGTTCAAGATCTCCTCAGAGTTGATTTAGTGGGAGATAAATCATTCTCAAGATAGTTTGAGAAATTATTATATTCTTTTACTATCTTTATTTTCAATCTTGTAATTCAAAGTTCATTACAGTATTTGTATTTCAATTTTCATATATCAATAAAATTATCTTCATTTTCAAACATTTGTTCCATTTTCACTTCTACTCTTCTATATCCCTGGGTCATTTTGGTATTAGAGCCATAAGAGAGTGAGGTGAGATTGTAGTAGTTTATCACTATAGGCACTGTCCAAATAGGAGAACCTAATTTGATTTCAGGATGTCTACTAAATAGACGTTGATCAGCCCGTTGTTAGTCGGGGAAGGCGTGTTAGGGTGGTCCCATTTGTAGGCTTAGTAAGAATCAGTCTATCTTATTTAACTGTTTTTATCGTGGTAAATTGTTATAATTTCATTGAATTTAATTATGTCATCTTTTTGAAATTGGTTGCAGAGGTCTAGAAATAGATCTGAAAATATTTCAAATGTTTTTCAAGAAGAAGAAGAAATTGATCAATCATCTGCATCATATACATCAAATGATTTCAATATTCATGAACTTCAAATTGCTCAAATAGAACAGAGATTGCATAACTTGACAATTCCAAAGGTAGAAAAAAATTCTATCTATCAAATTGGAAAGTTTGATTTTACTCAAAATTATGTTATCAAAACTTTTGAACAAACATTATCTATCAAAAATCAAAATGCACACATCAATTTATTTACAAAAGAATCTATTGAATCTCACAAGAAGAAATTCAAATATCTTAATGTTGGATTAGTTCAAATTGCTATCAAACATTTGTTTAGACTTGGGTTAGACATTCCTATTTTCTTAACTCTTTGAGATAAGAGACTACTCAAATTTGAAAATTCATTATTATCAGTTCTAGTGTCGAATCTAGAAAGTGGTCTTCAATTAATCTCAATGATGGAGCTATTCTTAATGCTCTAAATCTCCATATCCAAACCAGAAATCTCGATTGTGATAATCGTTCAAATGCTTTTGCTGTAATATACAGGATATATTACAAGCTCATGAATACTCAACTCAATATTGGTGCTTTACATTCATTTCCTGGAGATGAAAGTCTTTTGGTTGAATGTAATCCTTTTCATTCAAACACTATGATTCCCAAGAGAATTCTTTGAAATCTTCAAACTCGGGAATTAGAATGGAATTTTGAAAATGTTCAAAAACCTATTCCTGCTCCAGTTCAAACAATTTCAAATCAAATTCTTACTTTTCCGAATGGAAACGTCAAAATGACTTTCAAAGGATCTTCCTCTAGGTTTCAAAGATCTTATTCTTCTAGATCTGAAGATAAACCGAGATCTTCCTATCAACCAGCTAAATTTTCAACATCTTCTCTTTCAAGTGTTAATTTCACTCCAAATATTCCAAAACCTCAATATGATGAAAAAAAAAAAATAAGAATTAGATCAACCTGAATCTCCAACTTTTTCTGAGATGCTTTTTCAAAATGAAAGACTTGATCATCAAACAAATGTTATTTCTTCAAGTATTGACAAAAGAAATGAATTCAAAATTGATAAAACTCCTGATGTCAAAACATTTTTGAAAAATATTTCGTCAAAGTTTTTCAAAAGAAGAACGAGAATCTTATTGGAAAGAATTTTATGAATTCTCAGAAGATTTAAGTTTTTATGAATGGGCTTATTTCAAAGTTTTAAATGAAAAACCTACTTTTTCAAAGGTTTCTTCAAAATCAAAGAAGAAAAATTATATTCAATCTTCAAATATTTCACAGAAGACTTGGAAAACTCCTTCTGGTGAGAATATTCAATCTTCTCATCCTCCTTTGCAAGAGTTTATAATTCCTCATGGAAGTAAAAAAGTTATTGCATCTCCTTTCAAAAAGATATCTGAAGAACGACCTGAGAAATCTCAAGTTGTTAAAGATATTAAAAATACTCAAGCTCAAAATAACTACACAAATGTTGTTCTTCAATCTATTTGTTCTCAGCTTAACAGAATTGAAATAAATTTTGAACCTAAGACATCATCATCTTCAAAAGGTATTAAGCAATAGAGCCAGTTTTAATTAATAGGCATGAGGCTAAACCTAAAAATGGTCTCAAAACTGAGATAAATGTTCTCAAAGAACTTACTACTCAGTTATCAAAAGTATCATCATCCTCTACTTTAAATAACATTAATACTATTGATGATATTGAATCTCAATTTATTGATGATGAAGTTCCTCAAATCAATAAACTTCAAGGCAGAAAAGATCAATTTTCAAAAATTCCTACTTATTATCCAAAAAATACTCCTCCAGATTTGCTTTTTGAACAAAAGACCAAAATTCCTACAATATTCTTTGGTATAGGTATAACTATCTGGAATATAGATGGTTTAACCGAATATCAAATTTTTGAAATTCTTGAAAGAATGGGTGCTTGTTATAATGCCTATAGTCAAGAAGGAATTTCTCCAGTTGAGTCAACAGGCAATATCGTTCAAGGTTTAGCTAGTCAATTAAATAATTGGTGGTTCAATTATATTTCTGACCAAGAGAAAAACCAAATTGCTCAAGCTCTCAAACCTGATGGTTCAAATGATAGTTTCAATACATTAATTTATTGTATTGTCAAACATTTTATTGGATCCCTAACGGATGTTTTAGAAAAAGTTTCAAGTATTTTGTTAACTTTAAGTTGTTCAAGTTTACAAGATTTTCGCTGGTACAAAGACATGTTAATACACGTGTATTTTTGCGAAAAGATTGCAATCAAGCTTATTGGAAAGAAATATTTTTATCTGGACTTCCAAAACTATTTTCTGAAAAAGTCAAAATTTCTATCAAAAAGAAATATTCAAACAGTATTCTATATGATCTTTCATATGGAGAATTGATATGTTTCATTAATAGAGAAGGATTAGCTCTCTGTAATGAACTCAAGCTTAAATCCAAATTGTAAATAGAAAGATTGGATAGTCACAAAGAACTTGGATAATTCTGTGAACAATATGGATTTGTGAAAATTATTCCTCCATAAATAACAAAATCAAAAAAAATTTCAAAAAGAAAAGTTTATTCAAAAGAAAAGTATTTTAAAAAACCTTCTTATTCAAAAATTATTCGAAAAAGAAATTTCAAAAGAAAAGATTTTCAAGAAAAAGCAATATTACTTGTTGGAAATGTCAAAAATCTGGGCATTATTCTAATAAGTGTTTAAATTGATGAAAATATAAAGCTTCAACTTCTCAATCTTATTGATTCAAATTCTAGTTCTGATAATGAGTCTAACTCAGAGTTAGGACATGTTTATCAACATCAAAAAGATTCAGATGCTGAATCTAGTTCAAATTCTCAATCTTATTCAAGTCAAAGTAAAGAATTTTGTGGTTGTAAAACTATAAATGTTCTCACTAAAGAAGCAGAACTTATTAAAGAGATTGTTGATCAAATTGATGATCCACAACTCAAAAATAAGTTTAATTCCCTTCTTCCTTCAAATTCAAAACCTGAACCTTTCAATATGAAAAGTGTTTTAAATCGTTTTGAAACTTCAAAATCTTCTAATTCTGATTTAAAATCAGAAGTCAATTCTATGAAATCTCAAATTTCTATTCTTGAACGTCAAATGATAGATGTTAGAATAGAAGTTTCCCTTCTCAAAACTCGAGATAAAAAGCTAAAGTCAAAATCTCCTTCTTATTCATCTTCTAGTTCTTCTGGTGAAGAATTAGATCCTCTCATTCCTTTAAATATTCAATCTGAAGAAGAAATGATTAATGTTATTAATCGTGTTCAATTTAAAAAATGGTACTGCAACATGACCATTGTAGTCAACAAAGAATTCAAATTCAATTCTAGAGTCCTTATTGATTCTGGAGCTGATCAAAATTGTATCCGTGAAGATTTGATACCTACAAAACATTTTGAAAAAACTACTGAGCATCTTTATGGTGCTAGTGGTAGGAAACTCAATATTCAATATAAACTTTCAAAAGCTCATGTTTGTAATTCAAATATTTGTTTCAAAAATATTTGTTATCTTGTAAAAATTTTGGATCAAGAAGTAATTCATGGTATTCTTTTTATTGTTCAAATTTATCCTTTTCAAGCTACTTCAAAAGGTTAACTACAAATATATTTGATCAAGAAATTTGTTTCAAATTTACAAATCATTCTTCTTATAAAGATTTTAATTCTTTAAAAGAAGCTTCAATTTCAAAAATTGTCAATGATATTAATTTCAAGAAAAATCATATTAGATTTCTCAAGAATAAATTAAATTTCAAAGAATTGAAGAACAATTGCAGAATTCTTTAATTCAAGAAAAAATTTCAAATCTTCAAAAACAAATGGAAAAAGAAATTTGTTCTACTATTCCAAATGCTTTTTAGGATCATAAGAAACATGTGGTATCTCTTCCATACAATTCTGATTTTCACGAATCAAATATTCCTACAAAATCTCGTCCTATTCAAATGAAAAAAGAATTATTAGACTTTTGTATCAAGGAAATCAATGATTTACTTGATAAAGATTTAGTTCATCTGAGCAAATCTCCTTAGAATTGCTCAGCATTCTATGTCAATAATTCGACTAAAATTGAACAAGGTACTTCATGTCTTGTTATCAATTACAAGCCTTTCAATAATGCTCTTCAATGGATTCGATATCCACTTACTCAAAAGAAAGATCATTTGAATAGATTATTCAAAGCAATTATCTTCTCAAATTTTGATATGAAGTCAGGATTCAGGCAAATTCAAATTAAAGAAGAAGATAAGTACAAAACTGCATTTAATATTCCTTTCGGTCGAAATGAATGGAATGTTATGCCATTTGGTCTTAAAAATGCTCCTTCTGAATTTCAAAAAATCATGAATGATATTTTCAATCCATTTTCAAATTTTATCATTATTTATATTGATGATGTTCTCATATTTGTATAGAATAACATTTTAAACATATCAATACATTCATGCATGTTATCAAGAAAAATGGTTTAACAGTTTCTACTAAAAAGATTATTTTATGTCAAACAAAGATAAGATTTATCGGTCATAATATTCAAAATGGTTCAATTATTCTAATTCAGAGAAGTCTAGATTTTACTGAAAAATTTTCTGATGAAATGTTAGACAAATCTTCTCTTCAAAGATTTTTTGATTGCGTCAATTATGTCGGCGACTTTATCAAAGAAATAAGGTTGATTTGTGCTCCTCTTTTCAAAAGACTACAAAAGAATCCGGACCCATGGAGTCACGAGTGCACTTTAGCTGTCCAAAAAATCAAAAAAGCTGTCAAAAATATTCCATGCCTTTCAATTCTTGATCCTAATGCCTCAATTATTGTCCAAAATTGGTCTTCAAAAGAACCTTTCAATTTTCTAAAGTTTCACATAATTCAAAATAAAATGTCTTTACGACAAAACATTTTGTCTTATCTTTATCTAAAAATACTATTTATTTGAAAAAAATCAAACTATTTTGTACAATATATCTCCTGAAAAGAATATTATGGAAACAGAGAAGAATACAAAAATTTATTCAGATTTTGTTTCAGGATCTTCTTCAAAATTCTTTGACGACAAAATTTTCTCAAAATGTAGATCTTTCTCAATCAAAGAATCAAATTCTTTGAATAAAGGTAAATTTTATCAATCAGATTCCTATTTAGGAACTGAACCAAAATTGTATGAGTTTAAAATTGATACAAGACTTTTCAAATTTCAAAAAGATAATCTTGATGATATTCTTACTACTTACTACCAAAGAAGTAATAAGGATATTATAAGATGTTTCAAAAATACTACTGAAATTTTTGACAGTAGTAACAAAATTATCAAAAATTTTCAGAAAATTTCTCAGAAAGATGAAAGAATTATCTCAAAATTCTTCAAAAGAATTATCTTTCAAACATCTATTCTTATTGAAAAAGAATAGAAGAAATCTTATGAAGAAAGTCTTGCAACTTCCTGAAGATATTTATCAAAATATTATCAACAGAGACTGGACTTATACCTAAACATTCAAAAATATCATTTTTAGAATCTTTGATAATTTTTATTTCAATGGTTTTGCAACCTGTGAAAGTTATATATATATATTATTCAAGAAAATTATCTATTTTTTGGTATTCGTTTGGCTTTATTTTACATGGAATTGCCAATCAGAGGAAAATATTTTTTTACAATAATTCTTAAAATTTGTTTCAATTGACAAAAAAAAAAAAGGCAGCTTACCAAGAAAAGCATTTCCCATTCCTTAAAAACCAAGAAAACTCCATTTTTCAAGAAAACCAAGAAAATGAATTCCATGGAAATTATCGCTATCAAATACTACCAAAAGGTGGAAAATAGAAAAAAATTTCCATTTGCCATGGAATTGTTGCCCAATCAAATAGGGTCTTAGTTCTCGTAACAAATAATGGAGGTGTTATATTTATATTTTCTGATGAAAGATACTAGCAATGGATCATGTCAAGTTTGATCTTAATCTTTGAGGAAAAAAGCCAAAAAATAAATAAATAAAAATAAAATGTGTGCTTAAAAATAATTCAAAGGGACAAATCTAGTCATGTATCCGTAATATGCGAATTAAATGAGCAAAACCTATGTACCTTGAAGTATGCAATATCCCCATTCATATATGTAAAGAACCATAGTAATCATTACACGTCCCTTCATCATGCCATACATCAACTTCCATCGGTGAGCGGAATATCCTTAGGGTGTTTTAGTGTTAAAATCCTTGCTTTAGGTTCACAAGCTTGGCACACAACAAAAATAGTTAAGACTGAACTTCGAGGATCATTTTGTTAATCATCTGACCTTATTTCACTCGGAATCAATTATACCACACAAAATAAGCCATGTTGTAGGCTCGTTTGTCGCAATAATTTTTAAAGGCTCGTAATACCCAAATAAATTCTAAAATAATTAAATGTTTGTCGGTTTGTAGAAATTAAATAATAAAGTCTTAAACTCAATATAAATTATTAGATTCTAACTTTGAAGATATTTGTTGTAATTAAAATTTACAAAGGATTAGCGGAGAACCTACATTTTCCCCACAAAATGTTTTCAAGGCAAACCAAATCACATGCGAACTCAAGATAACACAAGTGAGAAAATATTCTTTAACTAGTTTGATTAGATATTCGACATCAACAATAACCATTATCAAAGCACACGAGTAAACTCTGAGGGGTAGCTTAGTGGTCAGGCCTTGGGTTTGCTCTTCAATGGTCACCAGTTCGAGTTCTTTTAGGGCTACTGAGGTGAGTACCCGATTGTAAACTTCAAGGCCCCGTGAGATTAGTTGTGGTGCGCGTAAGCTGGCCGGACACCCACGGTCATTTTAAAAAAACACACATTAGTAAAAATATAGAGTATGATTTCATAGCCAAAACATCATCATGTGCAGAGCAGGTTGAATGATTGATATATGTTGCAAAGAAGTGTACACAATGAGTAAAACTTCACCTTACCTCACCTCCACTATTACATCTTCCGCAAAATAATGGAATGATGGAGACTCTAAACAACTTATGCTTTTTTACAATGTCAAAGCATACAATGATAAGGACAAATATGTACTGTAAATATCAACAGAAGCCATATATAATCTTATCCTTGATCTTCAAATATGATTTGTCATTCTAATCAATGTCAAGCCCCGCTTAATAAAGCTGATATGCCCTTTCTCCAATCCTTCAAATGCATTTGGTTACCTCATTTTAAAGCACTTCCCTTTATAACCAACCTTTGCAGTGCCTGTTTGGCCAGTTTATAATATATGCTTCTTGTAAAAAAAAACTTTGTGTGGTCAGTTTTCTCTAAAACATCTTATAGTTAAATAAAGCATTGTCAAACAAAAATTCAAATAGGTTCAAAAGTAACTTTTAACTTTTGAAAAGCCTTGTTACGCTCGGCAATCTAGTCAGCGACATTATTGTCTTCCCTTCATATGCGAGTAATTTTTACATCCATTTTTCTATTTCTTCGTTGGATTAACATGTAAGCAAACTTCGAGTCCTTATTTGCCCAAGTTCTAGAGTATCCTTATTGATAACGGATTTTAAGGCTTATGGCAAGAGCATTTATCTCAACTTCCAGAATAGAGCAAATTGTTGGCATGAACTGTATAATTGAGAGATTGAATCATAGACAAATCTCTTAATTCAAGGGATTTCCATTAACTTAGCCTAAAAATCTGTATAGTCCAAAGATAGATGCAGAAGTTCTCCTATTTATATTCTACATCACTGTAAACGTAAAGCAAGAAAAATATTTGATTCTCTCTCAAATCAATACATTTCTTCACATGGTATGAGAGCCAACCAACCCTTGGTTCTCTGTTATCACGACCTAACCCTTTTGTTTTCTTTCTCTTTGACACCCATGGTAGATTCCAGAAGTACGGAGGAACCAGGTGACCCATCCTTCAATCTCACAGAACTAACCACCAAAATAGCTGAAGTTTCGACCAAAACTCTGTCCCATACCCCAACCATAAAGACTTTCATTGCTCCTATAGGCATCAAGTTAGACGACACCAATTATGCCCCCTGGTCCCAGATTGTTGAGATGTACATCTTTGGCAAAGACAAACTGGGCTATATCAATAGAGACCTTCATCAACCATCTCCAACTCACCAGTCCTTCAGAAATGGCGCACTGACAATGCCATTATCAAAGGATGGCTGGTTAACTCATTGGAACCATCATTAATTAGCAACTTCATATGATTTCCTTTACCAAAACTTGTTTGGGACTCCATTGCTACTACATATTTTGATGGACGTGATACTTCTCAAGTATACGACCTCAAGCGTCGAGTTTCTCACTTCCGACAGAATGGAGGATCTCTTGAAATATTTTACAATTACCTACAGGGACTTTGGCGTGAAATAGATTTCCATCGTCCAAATCCCATTGAATGCCCGAAGGATATCAAACACTACAATTCTATCATTCAGGAGGATCGAGTGTATACCTTTCTGAATGGTCTTGAAGATCGATTGGATAAAATTCAGAGGATGTTCTTCAACTACGTCCCTTCCCTACAGTTGAACAAGCATATGCCCTTGTCCGTAGAGAAGCCATTAGACAAGACATGATGACCACAGAAAGCACCGAACCAATGATAGGTACTGTCTTAGCTTCTAAAAGCCTTAAGTTGGGATCAACGACCACAACTTCTGCACAATCTGAAAATGAGGCAAATCATCAAACAACAAAGCCACAAATAATGAACAGTAATGCTAATATTGTGAAAGTAATAGACATACTCGAGAAACCTATTTCAAATTGAATGGATATCCAGAATGGTGGACTGAACTCCAAGCCAAAAAACGTAAAGATAGAATAGATAGAGGAATGGGTAAGGCAACAGTAGCTGATGCAATGACTGGTGAAGACGCCACATCTCACCTTTCTCTTGTACCACCCAATGAAATTGCCCAAGAATCAAGTGTTGGGAATCTACTTATACATGCACAGCGAAATTTAAAATAATTTTCGATTCTCACCAAGAATCGCCTTTGTGTTTAGATAGAAATTGTGATAAGATTGTACCTTTTCCAGATCTGCAAACTTCTTTGCTATTCTTTTCGTTCCAGCAATCTTGATTCGCCATCCACAGCTGTCCAATTGTCCAGCCTCCAACGGCAATCCACACAGAGAACAAGATTGCAGCTACTAGGATTTTCTCTCTTGTGCCAGCAAGAATAATGAAAACCATATGGACCTCAAACCCTAGTAATGTATTTATATAAACTCAAACGGGCTCGGCCCGGTCCGGTCCAATATTTAATTAATCTAATTAATTAAACCCGGTCCGTAAATTAATTAATCCAATTAATTGATTCGGGAATATAAATGACAAATCCAATTAATTAATTTATCCAACGATTGTTAAATTAACCAATTGACAATTTGCAATCTTCCAATTATCTTTTGTGTGCGACCCATTAGGTTCTCGACCACGATGTCTAACGACGTGAAATATTATTTTGATCTAATCAAAATTGATAAATTAAAACACCCTTTTAATTTATCGTCAATTCACACTCGCCGTCCTTGATTGACATCTAGCAATGTGTCAGGGCAATACATGTGACGGGAAATGTCACGTGGTATGACAAAACCAAATTCGTTCGTTTACCGTGAAACTATAATCCCTTCGTCAATATGATCCGATCAATTACGAAATATGGAATTGTGTCAATCTCGATCATCGATCATATCTTTCACTCCACTATTAAATCAATATAAGTCGAAAACTCTTTTTCGACTTATGAGTACACCTTGGCTAAGGATTTCATCATTGACTTAATTGAATGAAATACAGATCATAATCTCTTACTATCTAAGAGTGACGAATCCTTTATTGATCAATCACAACCTTCATATGATTCTTGACGTACCTGAACGATGTCGTATTAGCGGCCCTTTTTAGAGCAACATCCAACACCGCCAAAGTATGACTGCTTCCATATAAGGTACCATGACGACCTCAAGTCAAAGGACCAATTCCACTACCGAACATTAGAGATTAACCACTGACACTCAGATAGTTATCCATGTGGAATTTCTGGACGAGTCTCCAATGTTTTGTTCTATAACAAAACGTCCACGTGTTCATTTAATTGTCACTACACTTTAGCTTATGAGATCAGCTACTTACTTCACAAGTAAGAAATGCCACACGTGATGGTCTATCCGTAATAACGATATCCGTATCTCGTTATTACTTACGACCATGGACGATTTAAGATTCAATCAGACGTAATTGGTATCTCACGATCACAACTCCTTGTGATTAACAAATCATGAAAATTTAAATCTACGGACTCTATTATTTATTTAATTGTCTATTAATTAAATAATAGATCTGCCATTTATTTGCATTAACTATATATAAAAGTATTTATGTCCAAAGTTGATTGGACCTAGGGCATAATACTTACATCAGGTACCCATAATCATATAGGAGTCACCCAAGACTTTAACTCTCACTAGAATAAAAATAAAGCCACGGAATTTTGGCGTGTGTTTTATATGAACACAACTTCAAAAACTCACCGAAATGAAACTAAAAATCGGGGCATTTGGCTACTAGATTCTGGTGCAATTGATCATATGACTTTTGATGCAGCTGATTTTTCTGAAATCTCTCTATAGAAACACATGCGTGTAGAAAATGCTAACGGAGTGATTTCTCTTGTCATAGGAGCCGACACTGTGAGTTTATCTCCAAATTTGAAATTATTTAATACCTTTCTTGTTCCTTCTTTGTCTCATAAAAGATCACTGCAAATTTAAACTGTGTTGTACTTATTTATCCTACCTTTTGTTTACTTCAGGATGTTCTCACGAAGGAGATCATTGGGCGTGGTACTTGAAGCGAGGACCTATACAACATGGAGGATTTCAGTTTAGGGTAAGCACATCACATGAATCACCTCATCGAAACTAATGAGAAACAGATTTGGTTTTGGCATCGTCGTCTGAGACATCTGTCATTTACCTATATGAAGTATTTGTTTTCTATTTATTTTCACATTTACAACTTGATGATTTAAAATGTAATATCTTCATTTTAGCTAAAATCCATCAAGTCCCATACCCAGTAAGCTCGAATAAAAATACTGTTCCATTTGTACTAGTTCATTTCGATATATGGGGTCCTTCTCTAGTCTCTACTGTTTCTGGCATACAATGGTTTGTGATTTTTGTAGATGATTGTACATGGATGACCGGGTTATATTTGTTGAAAAATAAAGATGAAGTACTGAACATCTTCCAAGCCTTTCATGCTATGTTTCAAACTCAGTTCTCAAGAAAGATTCAGACTCTTCGCTGGAATTGGTGTGGTATATTCATATCATAATATATGAACAGTAAGAGCTAGCATTCTTATTAAGACTAGAACTCATAGGGAAGAAAATAGATTTATGGATGGAATCAAATATGTTCATACTATGGGGCTGGTCCTTTTTTAATCCTAACCCTAAAAAACCAACAAGTCACACACTAAGCATAGCAATTATATCAAATGGTCAATTGAATTTTTATTCAACCCTATAGACTTAAGAATTAGAATTGCTCATTTTGATTCACCAGAAAAAGAATGAACAAGTTTCCATTTTTTTTCTATCAATGGATAGAAGAGAAAGACAAGTAAAGGTTTCTTATTCTTCGTCTATAAATATTCAAATTTTGATACACAAGACCCCATAGATAGTTCGAATTGTATAGGAACAATAATCAATTTTAGCTCGAATGGTTTCCCTTCTTTTTTCTATAACTTACCTTACGTCTTCCTTGTACAATCATTTGATGATACTTCATCAGATTGCCCTTGCACTTCGATTAGTCACATAGTTACAAACCCAAACAAACAAGAGAAGAGAAATGAAAAAAAAAGTGTTAAGTTCTAAAGATAATGGTGGCGAATATGTCAATCATCGGTTTCAAGAATATTTCAGACAATAAGGCACCTTCATGAAACTTCATGGCCCCAAACACTTCAATAAAATGGAGTCGCTAAAAGGAAGAATAGAGACGTTCTTGAAACTGCACATGCTCTACTAATTGGAGCTCACATGCCTAGCCAGTATTTGAGTGATGCTGTTGTTACAGCTGTATATTTACTCAATCGCATGCCGTCCAAGGTCTTGAAGTTTAAGACCTGACTTCAGGCCCTGTCAACCTATGTCACATTATCTACAATTTTGATGATTGCTCCCAAGATCTTTGGTTGTCCCGCCTATGTTCATCTCCCCAAAAATCAATGCACAAAGCTTGATCCTTTTGCCATTCGGTGTCTTTTCTTGGGAAATGCCTCACTTCAAAAAGGATACCGGTGCTATGATCCCATCAATAAACGTACTTATGTGACTATGGATGTCAACTTCCTTGAATCTTAGACTTTATTCCCCCTCTGATATCCAATTTTTCTCTTCAAGGGGAGCCTCAAGTTAAAGAGCCGAATTTGTTACAACTAGATTGGGCTGAGGTTCAAGGCCATGAAAAAGTAACCAATGATGAAGCACTTTTAAGTGAGGAGGTTTTGGAATCAGAAACAGAAACAGAAGTTGCTCCAACATCAAAAACTGAAATTGAAGCTGTTTCCCACTCTTCAGTACCCGACAATGCATCTCTTGAGAATATTCGTAAGCTAAGCTCTACTACCCCTAATATAGATACTCCTATTATATACAAGCCACCCAACCGATATTCACCAGATATTGAAGAATGGAGGTCAGAATTCCCAATTTCAAATTATGTGTCTAGCGAGAAGATATCGGAGCCTCTAAAGTCATTTGCACACGAAGCAACCTTGTCTAATGTTCCCACTGGAATTTAAGAAGCTTTAACAAATCCAAAGTGGACTCAAGCAATAAAGAAAGAAATGGAAGCATTGATGAAGAACAAGATATGGACACTAGTGCCTTTGCCAGAAGGAAAGAGACCCGTGGGGTGTAGATGGATATTCTCCATCAAATACAAGGTAGATGAATCTATTGAGAGATATAAAGCAAGATTAGTGGCAAAGGGCTATACTCAGACTTATGGTATAGACTATCAAGAAACTTCTCACCAGTAGCCAAGCTAGATACTGTGAGAGTTTCATTATCTCTAGTAGCAAACCTTGATTGGCCTTTACACCAATTGGATGTCAAGAACGCCTTTCTCCACGGTGATCTTGAAGAGGAGGTCTACATGGATGTTCCTTTAAGACATTATCTTCAAGGACTAAAATGATGTGTAAATTGCAGCGAGCACTGTACGGTTTGAAGCAATCACCTCGAGCTTGGTTTGGACGATTCAGCTAGGCAATGAAAAAATATGAATTCCAACAAAGCAAATCGGATCATATGTTGTTCCTAAAGCACCGAACTGGCAAGAAAACTACTTTAATAGTCTATGTTGATGAAATGATTATCACAGGGGATGATATGGAACAAATATTAAGAATTCAGAAACAATTGGCAGCTGAATTCGAGATGAAGAATCTAGGAGGATTGAAGTGTTTTTTTGGGAATCAAAGTTGCAAGGTCCAAACAAGGGATATTTCTTTCACAAAGAAAATATGTGCTAGACTTACCATCAGAGGTAGGATTGCTAGAATGTAAACCTACTGACACTCCAATTGTTCAAAATCACAAGCTTGGTGAACATACGGATCAGGCACCAATGGACAAAAGAAGGTACCAAAGACTAGTGGGAAAACTTATCTTTCTCATACTCACCCAAACATTGCATATGCTGTAAGCGCAATAAGCCAATTTATGCACTGTTGTAAGGACCATATGGATGTAGTATTTCGAATACTTCGATACTTGAAATCATCCCCTAGGAAAGGTCTAATGTTTGTGAAGAATAATCCCTTAAGAGTGAATGGCTATACAGATGCAGACTGGACAGGTGATATTATGGATAGAAAATCCACTTCGGGCTACTTCATGTTTGTAGGTGGAAATCTCGTTACTTGGAAAAGCAAGAAGTAGAAAGTAGTGGCATTATCAAGTGCTAAAGTTGAGTTTCATGGAATGGCTAAAGGACTGTGTGAGCTTCTTTGGCTCAAAAGACTATTAAATGAGATTGGATTTGGACCTTCATTTGAAATGGATCTCTTCTGTGACAATAAAGCTGCTATTGTTATCTCTCACAATCCTGTTCAACATGACCGTACCAAACATGTGGAAGTAGATCGACATTGTATCAAACAAAATCTTGAGGATAAAATAATTCAATTTCTATTTGTTAAATCTAAAGATCAGTTGGCAGACATTCTTACAAAAGCGGTTTCTAGCAAAGATTTCTACAGCTCACTAGACAAGCTGTGCATCACGGACCTGTATGCATCACCTTGAGAGGGAGTGTTGGCGTGAGCTATATAATTAAGAGATTGAAGCATAGACAAATATCTTAATTCGAGGGATTTCCATTAACTTAGCCTAAAAATCTGTATATCTATATTCTACATCACTATAAAAGTAAAGAAAGAAAAATAAATGATTTTTTCACAAAACAGTACACTTCTTCACACACAACTTTTGAAATCCCGAGAACATATCACTTGAGTTGTTACTTATCACACCCCTGCCAGCCGCTTATAGATCATCCTTAAGGGTACCATCAATATTTAATTTAACCCACCCTTCACGAGGCTTCTTACATATTACAGTAACAAAGAAATGTCTCTGACTTTTCCTCCTCTATTAGCTTTTTTGATTAGTTCAACCTTCACTAGGTTTTCTGTTAGAAAGTCAATTCTCTTTATCAATTTCAATATCGAATAAATGAATTATTGTCTCCAAATATTCAGGTATTCACATAATCAACAAATATGTGGTTGTATTATTCTTTTATAGCGTGATACCACTTTGCTCTACATGATTATTAATATCGTAAATCAAATTGCAATATCAAGGACCATTTAATAGGATAATTGCACACTTTGATAGTAAGGACATCTCCAGTCTTACACCAAACTAAAACTTATTTTCAACCATTGCACCAAAACTCACACCAAATGAACAGTGTTTAACCATTTTTTCTCTTTTTTTTTTTAAATCTTAATAATTTATTTATTTGAAAATATTATTTATTTATCTATTTTACAAAAACATAAATTACTAAATAAATAATTATGTTAAATTAAGGAAAAGATTAATTTCATTAATAAATATAAAAAAACATAGTACAATTATTAAGAACACTAGAAAAACAAAAATATTAAATCATGCCATTTAAAAAATAGTGCAGTGCATTTTAAATTTGGATATTATGATATTACAAAACTGAAATATCATTGCAATTTAATTCTCGAAATTTGTATGTTCTTCCCATAAAAGATCGATTAATGTATGTATGTCATTGTTTAATATATTTCACATTAACTTTAAATAATCGTGTTTGTTATATTTTAATTTTTTTATTCTTATTTTAATTAATTAATTCATTTTTATTTTTTACATTTAAAATTTATTTTAAATGCAATCAACAACAACAACAACAATAATTTATTGTATTAAAAAATATATAGTACAAATGATACAAATACCCTTAATCAATTTATTTGGGAAATGAAAATAAAGGGTAAAAATGACTTTGGTTCATTTGCGCCTAAATAGTGCAAAGTTTGGTGTTGTATTAGAGTAGTTTTAAATCATTTTTTGGTGCAATTTGATATTTTGTTCCCACCATTGGAGATGGCCTAAGTAGGAAACTTTTAGTCCACCGCATTTGAAAGTGTCTCGCTCTGTTCATTAAAGTGCAATTGTTCCCACCAATTACCTAACTTACAAGAAAGAGGAAATATTAGTTTCTTCATTGTGTTTGTTTTGCAAGTTTAGCAGCTCCATTTTTCTGAAAACAATTTTTTCTAAAACTCATTTTCAACCGCACATTTTCCCTTCAAATAAATTTACCCTCAAATTAAAAAAAAAAAAAGATCTCTTTTTTTAATCACATATTCTCCAAAAAAAAAAAATCACTATAAAAAAATTAAAAATTTACTGTAATAGTCGAAATTTTTTTATGTTGACTATATATTTATTATTTGTTTTTCTTAAACAAACTGGTGCATTTATTAAGCATTTAACCGATTGTCTTCCATTGATGGGTGATATAAAAATAAGGCACTTGCGTTAAAAAGCATAGCCATCCACAATTTGTATACTAATTGAAAATTAATTGCCCTAGACTAATGAACAAACTTTAACACTTTGTTTTAATAAGGTCATGGGACTGGCTATTGGAATATGCAATTAGTCTTGATCATGAGTAGTGGTGAGACGATCTCAGGAGTTGTAACACTAGTCCACTGAATGTATCTCGAAGGGCATCAGATAGAATATCTAGATAGAGCTTAATTCTATGTAATGATCATGCAAAGAATTAAACTCTAACTAACTATTTTATATATAGATTACTTGAATTTGAAACAGAGGTAGTGTTCTCTATTTGTGAACTTTAGAATATTTGATGTGCAAACGAGTAAGATCTAATTATATGGTTAAAGATCTTGATAAGTTAGGAGCTGAAAACGGACGAATTAGTGAACACATTCGTTTTCAAACTCCTTCCCTATGCAAATAGGCTAATGAACCAACTTAATTATTTTCTTCAATTTAAGTCTGGACTCAGTATTTGGGAATGCATGAATAATCCCGAAATGTGTTTGTAACTTAAGAAAACTTAGAAAAAAATGATAGCTTAAGTGACATAATAATTAAAAGGGCAAAACGTTCATTTTGACCCGTCACTATTTAATAAATGTCCGTCGACTATATAGATAGCAAGTCATAAGGATGTAACTATGGAGAATTGAAATAATATTGCTTATGTGATTTTATATAAGTCGACTGTGTAATTGTGGGCTTTTAGTGGAATAAATGGAAAATAATAATTGGATCGGACAATATGGATCCAAGTTATTGGCCCCAAACTATCGGAAGCGTGAATTATATAAGTCCAATTAGGCACTTTTGATAGCTTCAACCAAAAAAATAATAGTTCAATTCATTTCGAATTAGGATATTACGAAGTCGAAATGTTAGAGCAATTTAGTTCTCGGAATTCATGTCTTCTTCCCACAAATGATCGATTAATGCATTTCGAAGTACAAATAATCGTGTTTGTTAAATTTTAAATTATTTCTTCTTTTAATTAATTTATTAATTATTATTTTTTACAATTAAAATTTACTTTAAATGCAAATAATAATAAAGAAAATAAAAATAATAATATTAATTTATTGTATTAAAAAACATATAGCACAAATGACACAAAACCCGTAATCAATTTATTTGGAAAATGAAAAGAAAAAGTAAAAATGATTTTGTACACTTTGCACCAAAATTGTGCAAAGTATAGTGTTGCATTGGAATTGTTTTGCACCAAAAAATGGTGCATTTTGGTATTTTGGGTCATATATGGAAGATGACCTAACAAGATCAATTCTACATTAGTAGCTAGGCACAATCTATACAATTATACTATATAGACATAATGGCTAACGTATTACTTGAAATAATGCCACGTGGCTACCTATCATTGAATTGTTTAAAATACAGTCAATTTTTTCAACTAATCACATTTTGCCAACACTTATTATGTCGACCATTATGTCACATATTTTCTGACGAAGTAGCATTATTCCAATTTATATCAATTAATCTACTTGTACAAAGTAAGTAGACAAAGTTTGTTGACAAGATAAGTGTTAACACGATTTAGGCCGTTGATTTGTTTTTATTTCAAAATCTGGTTTTGAAATGAGTGATATAGATTTTGCTAACTCATATTTTGTCAACCTTTTTTGTATACATAGCATCACTCAATTTAAATGAAAAGACGTTAATACAGCCACTACAAGTGATATTATCTTTGAAGTGTGCTATTTTCATTTACTAGCAATAACGGATCCACCAATGTTTCATGTAAAATCCCGAAAATTTTTAGAGAATAGAATTAAATTTTTTATGCTATATTTTTAATATTTTGAAAACTTAGGGACTGACGTGATATATATATAGTAAATTTCAATTTTATTTTGGTCAAATATTTAAATATTGACAGAGCAATGACAAATGAATGAATATTTGGCTCGTTTTTGGATAGATAGTAATTAATTAGGCTCGAGAAAAAGTTAATTTGAATTAGCGGAGCCCAAATTATCGAGGTCGAAAGATATTATCTTAAATTGTATTTTAGTTGAGTTATTTAATGAATTTAAAATTTTAAAGAGTGAACCGTATATAGAGCAAGTTTTTGGTAGGATATTAATTGATTTTTATTAATTAAAAATTTTATTTCTAGAAAAAAAAAAAGGGGATTTGATTTATCTTAATTATTATTTATCTAGTAACTACCAACAATTGAGTTTTATATATGTGAAAGTTATATATATATATAGAGAGAGAGAGAGAGAGAGAGAGATGTTGTTATAGATACAAATTTGTTAACATTTTCACGCAATTTTTTATCTTGAAGTTCCTCTCTCCCACACTCACAAATCTAACTACCTCTAAAAAACTTTCACATACCCACTTGTTACTCCATTTCCCCCACTTACCCAACTAATATGAAAGATTCGCTCAATTCATTAATTTATTCTCACATCACTTTACGGTTTCCTTCATTTTCAACATTTCATAACTTGTCTTCCCATTTTTTTACTCATTTTCCTTCCATATTTTGATGTATTAAAACAATAAAGAATTGTCTAGTAGCATTTATAGCGCATTTTCTATCTCAGCATTCTTCCTTTGGTTGAAACGCATTTGAAGTTTATAAGGTGGGATAACAACATGCAAGTGGTCTGCCCCATTTAATTTTCGTTATTTCATATTGATAAATATTTTGCTAATGATATGACATGGCCATCCGGTACAAATGACATGTTATGAGCTCTTACCAGTTATAAAAATATGATAAGACGGTATGATTTATTTTGATATATGAATGATAAATATTATTTGGGATTGTACTAATATTCGTATCCTATTGAGTATTCCACATATTCACCCCCTTTTCCCTACCTCATAGTTTAGTACGGATCGTATCGGAGCACGATGTTTGATGGTGTGGTTGTGCCTCGTTTCACGGGACACAAATCTAAAACTTAAGCACGTAACTTTTTTTTTTATTCAGTTGCAATAGATATCATGTTTAATTAAATCTTTTAATATGTTCGGTAAATTGTAGTTATCTACTTTTTAGTAAATTAAGTAGTTTTCATGTTCCTTTAAATCTTAAGTTGTGTTTGGAATTTTCGTTAGAACTAATATATGGTACAGTATTGTTAAAAGACCATGGATGTATGTTTAACATTTACAGAATTAAACGAATGTATAAATGAATTTGGTAGCGACTTAAATTTTATTAAGAATTTGGGTCATTACAGTTTGGTATTAGAGCTTAGGGTTAATTTTCTGTAGTTCGTATAAATTTTTTATTTTTATTTTTCACGTGGATGGCTCACTGTTTATCATGAACAGTGAGTGATTGGTAAGCTTTATAATATAATATATTAAAAAAATTTCACGTGGACGGCTCATTGTGTATCATGAACGGTGAGTTGTTTGTAAGTTTTATAATATAATATATATAAAAAAATAAATTGTATTTTTGTTTTCCAAATATTTGGTTATGTTAATTTGTATTTTTTTTTCAAGTAAAAAAATGTTAATTAATTTGGAAGTACTCTTACCTTAACGTACTTATTCAGTTCCCTTTCTGCTTCATCTCACTGATCTTCAGTATACATTTCTAGGTTGATTAGATTGGGCAAATCAAATAGATGCCGGTGAGAAACAATACTAAATTTACAGCTTCTAATAATTTCTTTACTCATTACTTTACTAAAATATTTGATTTATGGGTTGACAGCAAAAGCTGCTCGAGTGAAGAACATAGTATTAGTTGGATCGATGGAACTAATGAAAGCCACCCTTTAAACAGCTTAAGAAATGGAAACATATTGGTTTGTACTCCCTTTGCCTAGATTCCCTCACATCGCACAAGGTTGAAGCTTGTGAGTTTTGTATTAAAAAAAATAAAATGAAAATGAGCATTTCAACCTCTGTTTGCAGTCAACAGTGAGGTGAACAAGTTACCGTTCCACGTAAATAGTGCACGTCACGGTTCACGTGAACACTGACAAATAACAAAAAAAGAGAGAGAGAGAGAAGAAAAGTAAAAAAAAAATAATAAATAAATAAAATAAAGTGGACTAATTATGTCAGTTGAAAAATAAATTAGACAAAAGGTTGGCATGTAGGAATGGATTTGTTACAAAAGTTACATGTAACCTCATGGACAAAAACTAAAAGAATTTATAGGTTTATGAGGAAGATGTCACCACAAAATCATCAGGAAAACTTTGGAGTTGGTATTAAATTTTTCCACGATAGTTTAAATGTAGAGCAGACTAGTTCTTGCATGAAAATGAGCCTGCTGCAAGTAATGATGTTTTGCCAGCTTCAGAATGAAATGCTATCTTGACCTTAATAGTTGATAAATATGTTCCTAGACATTAAGCATTGAAACTGGATGAACGTTTTGCTTTCCATATAAATTCCACTTTTCCTAACTGGATGTCCAAAAAAAGAGGGGTGTTTTACGTGAACAATATTTGTTATAGAGGAAAGCAAAATAAATATATATATTTTTAAGATGGAAGATTATGAATTAAATAGAAGGAAAAACTTGTAAGCCATATAATAATGAGTGAAATGTCAAACCTACTGTACAAAATATTTCCAGCCTTGTCTTCTATCCTAACATATGGTACTTTTTTAATTTTGAGATTGCAAACTAGTCCTTTACTTATGTGTAAGTATTTATATATACACGCATATAAAACTTTTAGTAATGCCCTCTTTAAGGAAGAGAAAAAAAGAGGGGGTAAATGACGATATTATATTAATATTGGACTTCCATGTTTCAAATGCTACGTGTAATAAATGTTTATTTGTTTAACCGTTTATTTGCGTAATTTTTGTTAAAAATTAAGATATATAAATAAAAGGACGAAGTAAATTTAAAATTCTTAAATATGTAAGAATGTGACAGATCTTTGGCACTCAATGACCACCCTCCGACGACTCTAAGATATGTAAAATGATAAGAAGATGAATGTATATAGACTTTTTGCAAAACTTAGATATTTTAAATTGCCTATCTTAAATTTTTAAGACATGCACATTTGTTTTCTCGTCAAATTTATGATATGTATTATGATAATATAGGTATAACGTGTTAGACTTAGTACCGATATGTGATAGGTGACTTAATCCTAAATTTTAGGAAATGACACCACCTACCCATACGAATATGATACATGATTTATTGTGAACGGTACAAGAATTGAGCAGGAAGAATCAAGCACCCACACCACAAAATGCACTGTCATAGCAGAATGCACCTTCATTTGCCCATAGAGCTGTCTCAGTGGTTGAGTAGTTTTTTAGGTAGAAGCCTTCTACCCTAGACGGTGATTCCAACCCACTAGCTATCGAAGAGTGGATAAGAGGGTCGGAGCATATATTTTGACACATTACTTGTACGGTTACATAGAATGTACTATGTGCAGAATTTATGTTGGTTGGAGCAGCCGTTCACTGGTGGGAATCTATCTCACGCATTAGGACTGAAGAGCAGTAGCACAACCTAACTTGGGAATAGTTTAAAAATGAAGTAATGGCAAAGTACTTTCCACAGGTCTTGAGAGATTTCAAGGAATTAGAGTTTCTGCAGCTCAGACAAGGAGACATGTTACTTATTAATTATGAGGGACATTTTGACCAACTCTCAAAGTATGCCTCGCACTTAGTAGATACCGAAGTTAAGAAGATCAAGAGGTTCGAAAATGGACTATGCCCGAAAATTAGCACAATCATTATATCCCATCGTTTCACTTCATATCGTGATATATTAGAGAGAGCTCAAGCTATTTCATATTAGAGGACTACATTTGAACAGTATGCCCAGCAAAGTAATGAGGCGTTGGAGAAAAGAAAGTGAAGCAATCAGAGCAAAAACAGACATAACTGGGAAAATAAAGGACCAAGCACAGGAGTTCGTATCGGTGTAGTGAATGAGAGTATTACACCTTGTCCTAAGTGTAACAAACTCCATTGAGGTGAATGCTTAGGAAGAACATGTGTCTTCAGTGCGGTAAGCTGGAACATATTACTTTGCACTGTACAGATCCTCCACGAAAGAAAGATGATGACCAATATGAGAATCCAAACAGAAAGGCCCGAGTTTTTGCACTGGATCAACAAAAAGTTGAGCAAGATTTGAATATGATAGCATGTATTTATTATTATTATTATTATTATTATTATTATTATTATTATTATTATTATTAGTATCATCATCTTTTTAATGTACCTGCTTATGTCCTTTTTACTTAGAATTACACATTCTTTTATCTCTGTACCCTTGATCAGTAATTATGAAAATATGTATTCTATTATTATCTGATATACTTGGTTACGTACTTTTTGACTCTGAGGCTACAAATTATTTTATCTTTGCATCCTTCGTCGTCAGGTCAAACTTTGCATGCGTGAAAACAAATAGTAAATTAGAGGTTAGGATCCCTTCAAGAAGAACTCTTTGTAAAAATCAAATGATTAAGGCTATGAAGTTAGAGATTGGTGGGAAAATATTACAGGAGAACTTATACCTATTAGAGATGAAAAATTTTGACGTTATTTTAGCTATGGATTGGTTGGGACTCATTCATGCGACCATTCGATGTTACGAGAAAGAAGTGTTATTTAATAGGCTGGGAGAGGAAGAGCTCTATTTCTTTAGAGCAAAGTTTAAGTTTCTACCTCACCGTGTATTGGCTTTACAAGTGGAGAAGATGCTGAGAAAGGAGTTATGCGAGGGATTCTTAATTAATAACGGTTCCCAACAAACAGAAATAACTGTCAATGATATTAACATCATGCAAAACTTTGCAGACTTGTTCCCAGAAGATCTCTAGGCATTCTACAATATAGGCAACTAGAATTTACAATCGACTTGGTTCCCGGAGCAGCACCAGTATCCAAAACCCTGTACCAAATGGCACAAAAAGAACTCCATTAGAGTAGATAAAATGTTGTGAATTCAAGAACACTTGTGAGTAGGGAAAAAAATTACACTATATTATATGTCACTTTGGACTACTTTTTTTGGGATGAAATCATGTGCACAATTTGAAGTCAAGTCCATTTCCTGAATAATACCATATTGAATAACCTCATATAAAGCTTAAACTTTTGGAAACAAGACAAACTTATATATGCGAATTAAGTATTCAATAACGATCACCTATTTATGAAAATTATATGCGCTGTACAGAGGGAGCATGTTGAAGATAAATTCAAATAAATAAGTATACGATATCTCTCAACAGCTTAAACTTTTAGATATTATGACTCAAATACAACCACAATGGTAACATGCATGCTCACATACACACATACATTGCCTTATACCATTGCAATTCCCTTTGCATTTGTAGGGCTACTCCTGAAGTTGAGAAGGAGGAGATAATTTTGTAGCAAGATGTAAATAATTGTTCTTAAACATATCATGCCTCCTTGCCATTAGACTCTTCTTTGTTCCTACAGTAAATATAAGGCTAAAAATCTTTTCTTGACCCAAAAAAAATTGCATGTGAAAAAATTGTTTTCCCTTTTTTATCTTTTCTCCATATAATTTCAGGTTTATATTTGTATCGTGAGCGAGAAATTTGAGAAATTGTGACCGATAAATAACATGTCACAACTAGACATATATCTAATTACAGCTTCTAGGTCACTGGTTACAAGTTACATGTTATTGGTCACAAGTATCAGGTCACATTAAAATTGATAATAGGTCACAATAAGACATATATTTGGTCACAAATCCCAGGTCACATTATACACTGATAACAAGTCACAATTAAACATATAACTGATTACAACTCCCAGGTCACTGGTCACATGTCATTGGTAGCAGATCACAACTAGATAGGTATTTAGTTACAGCCACTAGGTAATAGGTTATAGATCAAAATGCCATATATCACACGTCACATTATGCATTGATAACATGTAACGACAAGATATATTTGATTAGTGTTCCTAGGTTACATGTCAAACTAAAGAAAAATATTTTTGAAGAATTTATACAGAAAAAAATTATTACAGAGAATCTCTTCTTCGTAATTACACAAAAATTTAGGAAATTGTACTCAATATCCATTTAAATACTCCCCTAATTCGAAATTCAAAGAAAATGAAAAATTGCACTTTCCAACAACAATCAAGTTTCAAAACAGATTTTAACCCCTTAAAACAAATAAAATAAAATATAAAGAATAATACTAAATCCTTTACATTTCTCCCTCATCCGTCTCCTTCTCCAACCTCAATTCCCCCCATTCAATTGAATGACCAACACATAATAATTGTTACAAACCAAGTTAATAACCAATTCTCGCTGTATACCTCCAACAAAAAGTTCTCACACTATTCAAAAACAATAGACTATGCACACACTATCACTTTTTGTATCATTTCATGCACATATAGTAGACAGGCACTGAGCATGAGACAATAATGGCTTTGTTATTGAACAATCTGGTGACTTATCTGTATAATTTAGATGTCCGACGGGGAATCCTTGGTTGCTAAACAGTGTCGTGTTTCAAGGATGAAAACAATTTCTTATCTCTAATCCCATAATAATACAACCACTATGTGGGCACTTCTCCTTCCCGACGATGACCAGATTGGACCACCACTGCCACTGCTGCTTCGCTTCAAATAATAATGGACCTGTTGCTTTACGCTCTCACCGAAAATCACCACCTCCTCCCACCCTATATACGAGGCCAGGGCTGTGGAACTTTCCATTGCCTCCATTAAGTAAATTAAAATCATTTACACCGAATTTAATAAGACTACATTATACACGAAATTAATAGAATGAAGTGAGGGAGAAATTAAGAGAGGTTAGATGAATTGGGAGATAATTTCGAATGAGGTTTCCATCCAGTTGAACGGAGAGAAGGAATTTGATTGTAAAATATGGTTATTTCAGTTTCCCTCAATTAAATCGTAATAAATTTAATTAAAATCTTATTCATGACCTGAATTTTGAAAAGCAGTCCTTAAGTTTTTTTATATTGGAAGTGGATTTTTTTCCCTCGGGATTATAATGTTGATTTAATTGCCTAATCATGCTAGGCCAAGTGCTAAGCATCAAATTATGGACCAATTTCACATTTTCTTATACTACAAATACTGAAATAAAGAAGTAAGAATAATAAATCATCAAGGGAAAATTGCAGCTGTGCTTCCAAACCTTTTAAATTTCATTTCTTGCAACCATGGTCCTAAACCATTCAAGTTCGAGTGGCCAAAGTCCAAAGGATGGAAACCGTCCACTCTTTCATAGCATTCAATCACGCCCCTAATATCTCCGCTTATCTCAAATGCTAAATTTATATTATTTCTATCATGTTCTCATGTCATGTATACCATATATATTTGAAAATTTATCTTTTCTTTCTTTCTCCTCAATTCGCTTCTTGTGGCTAAATAGTTGTTTTGGATTATCAAATGTTCCAAGTATTTGCATTTCCCCATTGAAAATGAACTTTAGAAAATAAAACCCATTCAAAATCCAATTCCCTTTCGTTCTGACGAATATAAATTTAATGATCGAAATTTAGGGTGTATGGGGGGGCACAAGAAGATGGGATAATCAACTTAAGAAAGCCAAAATTCCAATTATGAAGAAGAGAAAATAGAGATTTCTATTGCTAGAGATAGAACCAATGAAGCAGAGGATTTGAAAACTAATTTTTGGAATTCAGGAGTGACGAGGGTGATATTAATTCTTTAGGGAAAGATGAGGACTTGGTGAGTAGTAATGGAATTGATGCTGAATTGGAGGAATTAGAGAGGTGGCAAAATGGCTATTAAGATTTGGAGTTCCATCTTAAAAAGTTAACATTATTAATAGAAGTAATCCAATCTTTTATAACTTAATCTATATTTTCATCTTTATTTGATGTGAGATTTTATTTCTTAAATTGCCTCCGCAAGATGTGGCTTGTTTGAGTAGATCAATTCTGAAATTCGCATGCTTATTTTTTAGTTTTAATTGGTTTGAATTGCTTATTAGAGTTTAATGAGCTCCAATACCATATTAAAACTTGATGTTCCGTCTAAAAATGTCAACCTTATTAAGAAGAGTAGTTTAATCCTTTATAAGTTAGTCTATATTTTGATATTTATTTGATGTGAAATTTTATTCATTAACAATGGGGAGGCGATTTTGGTGGTGAAAAGCGGGAAGCAAATGTTGAGAAGACTGTGTCATACATACTTGATTTGACGATTTTTAAACTATGTATCGGTTACACGTCCAATGATTGTGATATTGTACTCTCGAGATACTGTTAGGTGCGGAAGCTCGAATACAACTTGTTAATTCCAACGGATTGTAAAGAATGAAATTTAATGACAATATTATGAGGTAAACAAGATCACACCACAAATAAGAAGATTTAATTGTAAAGAGGAACAAGAAGAATTAAACGCAGAGGAACGATATTTATTATTGAACAATATGGAGAAAATATTACAAAACAGCAATAAAAGCTTCTTGGTTACTTATTCTAAACTAACATAGGGGCCTTGCATTTATAGGCCACGTTCCAAATCCTAGAAGAGTCCAAAAGAAAAAAATATATTACAATTAGGAGATCCAATTTTAACGGGATTTTATTTCTTTGTTGTTGAATGTAGTTAAACTCATTTCCAACACCAACAACACGCGATTCAAGGCTCCTATTTGAGTCACAACTCTAACAGATACATTCCATCTTATTACCTCATGTTGCTATGCTATAAAATGATTTCTATATTGTTTCAAAGATATCCGGAACTCGTACCATTATTCAAGTGCCAAATCATTCCGTGACTTGATAAAATTGAGTCAATTGAATTAATTATGATGTCTTTGATCTTACAGCTCACATCAACATGATCAGAAGCCACGATAGTGTGTAATGTATCTGAAATCTTCAATTAAGTTAACTTATCCTGCAATGGCGTTGCTTCTTGCTAGCTCATCCATTCTCTATTTTTCTCCAGCCTAGCATTATGACTGTACTCAAAGACTTAACTAATCGTGTCCAAGAATCCAACAGAAAGAAGAACAGATTATAGATTTTCAAATTGATGTGAAGTCTGATTTTCGGCTTGAGTAAACAGAGACACCGCCTATGACAGTTTTTGTGATAAAGTATATAGAGTTCATAATCAATGATAAGATTCAAGATATGCCTGAAAAGTTCCTTCCAAATGTCACGAGGACATATTTGGCTTCTCAACTATACAACTACGAGAATCAGAAGTGAATCATTTAATGTGAAACAGACTATGTTCTAGTTCCAAGGAGTGTGAGGAAGGCGTGCAAGCCGATGAACGCCTAGAAGAAATTAAAAACAATTCACTGACGTTATTTAATTTTGTCAAGCCTGTATGTTTTCTAGATGTATTTCCTCAAACCTGCGGTGTATGGGGAGATGATTAATCAAACAAAATCATGCTTTGTCGTGTATCTCATTTGTGGAATGGATGTTAACTGTGGATCATTAATCTCATCCTCTCTTGCATATTTTATCGATTTATTTTATTATCCTACCATGTTCAGATTTAGGCAGAGAACATGTGTATTTTTAATACATCTGTACACATATCATATGTAAGATTCTGAGTTTTGAGTCGCATTTGGGAGTAGGAATTTTCAAATGACACTAGCAATTATCCTATTTTTTATACAGTTTATGCATCAGCCTATGGCTTTTGCCTAACATTATTAACACGAATATGTATCTATACAAGTACTTTGTTGTTTGAGGGTTTAACTTTGACAATCAAAAGCTCTTCTTCTTGAGTCCTTGGTAACTTATTCTTCTTTGATATAACTTCCCAGAGCAAGAACGTTGTCTATCTTCGTGGATCTGTATCAGAAGCAGTTGTTACTATTATGGCTGCAACTGTGCTCCAAGTTTCTTTATTGGCAAAAGTCAACGTTGTTAAGAATATGGTAAAAGGGAATGTTGTTCAAGCACGATCAAACACCAAACGTGCTAAAAGTGAAGGAGAACAATAAGTGTGAAACAGAGGAACAAAGATTTAAAGGTAAAGTTGTCCCAAAATTCACCTTTGAGGACAAGGACTTCTTAAAGGAAAAACAGATATTACGATTTTATTTAATTTGTAACTTTTATGTTAAATTTATTGAAATGTGTATTGATTTAGAACTTTGAGCTTGTTAGTAATGGATAACTATACTGGAATCAGTTGTTAAATAAGCGAATAGAAGTAATAATAAGTTACTGAAACATATACTCATGTGCAAAGCAGGTTAAATGACTAGAGATGTGATCCAGTTGGTTCATTGTGTTACTGTTTTCCCCTTTCCTCTTTCTTGATTTTGGAATGGATACCCTGTTAACATCTTATGTTGCCACCGCTTTTTTATTTTTTATTATTTATTTATTTATTTATTTATGTTAGGTTTAGAGAGGATGTGTTTAAATAAAACATTATGCATTAAGAGTTTTCTAAACTTATCAATATTTAGGTATTCATCCTTTTTTTTTAAGGCCATTCCAACTTAGACATTAGTAGGCTTTCAGTCTAAACCTTCATACGTTTTGGATTCCCCAACCTCTAATATACGTTGCAAAGAAGTGTACACAAGGAGCGACACTTCACCTTACCTCACCTCCACTATTACATCTTTCGCGGAATAATGGAACGATGAAGACTCTAAACAACTTATGCTTTTTTACAATGTCAAAGCATACAATGATAAGACAAATAAAACTAACAAATACATACTATAAATATGACCAGAGGCCATATATCACTGCCCCTTTTTTTTTTTTTTTTTTTTTTTTTTTTTTAGGCATAAGGTTGTTAGGTTTAGAGAGGATGTGTTTAAATAAAATATTATGCATTGAGAGTTTTCTATACTTATCAATACTTAAGTATTCATCCTTTTTTTAAGGCCATTCCAACTTAGACATTAGTAGGTTATCAGTCTAAACCTTCATACGGTTTGGATTCCCCAACCTCTAATAGATGTTGCAAATAAGTGGACACAAGGAGTGAAACTTCACCTTACCTCACCTCCACTATTACATCTTTTGCGGAATAATGGACCGATGAAGACTCTAAACAATTTATGCTTTTTTACAATGTCAAAGCATACAATGATAAGGACAGATAAAACTAACAAATATATACTATAAATATCACCAGAAGCCATATATCATCTTGTCCTTGATCTTCAAATATGATTTGTCATTCTAATCGATGTCAAACCCTGCTTATTAAATCAGATATGCTCTCTCACAATCCTTCAAATGCATCTGGTAACCTCATTTTAAAGCACTTTCTTTTATCACCAACCTTTGCAGTGCCCGTTTGACCAGTTTAAAGTATATGGTTCTTGTAAAAAAACTTCGTGCAGGTCAGTTTTCTCTAAAACATCTTATAGTTAGATAAAGCATTTTCAGACAAAAATTCAAATAGGTTCAAAAGTAACTTTTCACTTTTGAAAAGCCTTGTTACGGCCAGCAATCTAGTCAGCGACACTACCGTCTTTCCTCCATATGCGAGTAATTTTACATCCATTTTTCTATTTCTTTGTTGGATTAACATGTAAGCAATCTTCGAATCCTCATCTGCCCAAGTTCCAGAGTATCGTTATTGATAACGGATTTTAAGGCTTGTGGCAAGAGCTTTTATCTCAACTTCCAGAATAGAGCAAACCCCCATTAAATTTTTGAAATCCCCAGAACATATCCCTTGAGTTGTTCCTTATCACACCCCCGCCAACCGCTTATAGATCATCCTTAAGGGTACCATCAATGTTTAATTTAACCTACCCTTCATGAGGTTTCTTACATATTATAGTAACAGGAAATTTCTCTGGCCTATTAGTTCAACCTTCACCAGGTTTTCAGTTAGAAAGTCAATTCTCTTTATCAATTTCAGTATCGAATAAATGAATTATTGTCTCCAAATATTCAAGTATTCACATAATCAACAAATAGTTGGTTGTATTATTCTTTTATAGTGTGATACCACTTTGCTTTACATCATTATTAATATCGTAAATCAAATTGCAATATCAAGGACCATTTAATAGGATAATTGCACACTTTGATAGTAAGACCATCTCCAACCTTGCACCAAACTAAAATTAATCTCCAACCATTACACCAGTACTTACACTAAATAAACAATGTTTAACCATTTTTTTCTCATTTTTATTCTTAATAATTTATCTATTTGAAAATATTATTTATTTATTTATTTATTTTACAAATACATAAATTACTAAATAAATAATTATGTTAAATTAAGGAAAAAATTAAAATCATTAATAAATATAAAAAACATAGTACAATTATTAAGAACGCTACAAAAATAAAAATATTAAATCATACAATTTAAAAAATAGTGCAATGCATTTCAAATTTGGATATTATGATATTACGAAGACGAAATATCATTGCAATTTAATTCTCGAAATTCATAGGTTATTCCCATAAATGATCAATTAATTTATGTATGTTGTTGTTTAATAAATTTCGTGTTAACTTTAAATAATCGTGCTTGTTATATTTTAATTTTTTTGTATTCTTATTTTAATTAATTAATTCATTATTATTTTTTACATTTAAAATTTATTTTAAATGCAAATAATAATAATTATAATAATAATAATAATTTATTGTATTAAAAAATATATAACACAAATGACACAAATACCCTTAATCCATTTATATGGGAAATGAAAATAAAAGGTAAAAATGACTTTGGACCATTTGCACCTAAATAGTGCAAAGTTTGGTATTGCATTCGAGTAGTTTTACATCATTTTTTGGTGCAATTTGATGGTTTGGTGCCACCATTGGAGATGGCCTAAGTAAGCAATTTTTAATGCACTGCTTTTGAAAGTTTCTCGCTCTGTTTATTAAAGTGCAAGTGTTCCAATCAATTACCTAACTTACAAGAAAAAGGCCAAGAAAGAGAAAATATTAGTTTCTTCATTGCGTTTGTTTTGCAAGTTTAGCAGCTCCTTTTTTTTCCCAAAACAATTTTTTCTAAAATTCATTTTCAACCACACATTTTCCTTTCAAATAAATTTACCCTCAAATTCAAAAAATAAAAATAAATAAATAAAATTCTCTTTTTATAATCACACATTCTCCAAAAAAATCACTATACAGAATTAAAATTTTACTGTAATAGCTGAGAATTTTGAATGTTGACTCTATATTTATTATTTGTTTTTCTTAAACAAATTGATGCATTTATTGAGCATTTAACGGAGTGTCTTCCATTGATGGGTGATATAAAAATAGTGTACTCGCGTTAAAAAGTATAGCCATCCACAATTTGTATAGTAACTGAAAATTAATTGCCCTAGACTAATGAGCAAACTTTGACACTTTGTTTTAATAAGGTAATGGGATTAGCTATTGAAATATGCAATTAGTCTTGATCGTGAGTCGTGGCTAGACGATCTCAGGAGTTGTAAAACTAGTCCACCGAATGTGTCTCGAAGGGCATCAGGTAGAATATCTAGATAGAGCTTAATTCTATGGAATGATCGTGCAAAGAATTAAACTCTAAATAACTATTTTATATATAGATTACTTGAATTCGAAAAGGAGGTAGTGTTCGCTATTTGTGAACTTTAGAATATTTGATGTGCAAATGAGTAAGATCTAATTATATGGCTAAACATCTCGATAAGTTAGGAGCTGAAAACGGACGAATTAGTGAACACATTCGTTTTCAAAATCCTTCAAGATCTAATTATATGGTTAAACATCTTTATAAGTTAGGAGCTGAAAACAGACGAATTAGTGAAAACGAATAAGATCTAATTATATGGTTAAACATCTCGATAAGTTAGGAACTGAAAACGGACGAATTAGTGAACACATTCATTTTCAAAATCCTTCCCTATGCAAATAGGCTAATGAAACAACTTAATTATTTTCTTCAATTTAAGTCTGATTTGGGAATGCATGAATAATCCCAAAATGTGTTTGTAAATTAAGAAAACTTAGAAAAAAATGGTAGCTTAAGTGACATAATAATTAAAAGGGAAAAACATTCATTTTGACCCGTCACTATTTAATAATTGTTTGTCGAACATATAGATAGCAAGTCAAAAGGATGTAACTATGGAGAATTGAAATAATATTCCTTATGCGATTTTATATAATTTGACAGTGCAATTGTGGGCTTTAGTGGAATAAATGTAAAATAATATTTGGATCGGACAATATGGATCCGAGATATTGGCCCCAAACTATCGGAAGCGTGAATTATATAAGTCCGATTAGGAACCTTTGATAGCTGCTAAAATAAAAAATAAAAAAATGTGGGATTTAATTATGGAAATAATTGAATTAACATGTAGCAAAGCTGATCGGGTCAAACTTCGACTGAAGTCAGCCCTTCATAAAAAGCAAAGACAATCTTTGATGAGTTAAAATGTGGGTTTGACCAAGTCATAAGAAGAATTTTATTATCAACATAACTTGGTTATCAAGTTTCCTTTATAATTTGAATCCCAATCGTGTTGGAACAATGGACAAGGCAATTTAGTTCTATATACATAAATCTAATGGGCCGTGAAAGTGCATACATATACCAATACAACTTCCATTATTGGTGCCACAAATCAAGTGCAACCAGGTTTTGGAGAAGATCAGAGAGAAGAGCCAAGGGTTAAAAGCTTGTAGATCAAGGCAGTAACAATTATTCAATGGGTTGGAAGCTTGCAAATCAATCAACCTCAAGCAAGAAGATGATGAAATTAACTGCTCGGAATAGGTGTAACATCTAAACACTTATGTGGCAATAGATTAGAAATGCAACACATAGCAATCTAGTAAAGATCTGGTTCATTAAATTTATTTTGAATTTTTTTTTTGTTTTTGTTTTTCCTAGTCCTAACGGAGCAGCTTAGGTCTAGAATTGTTTCTGATGAAATTCTAATTCTTGATTTATTGCAAGATTATATAGTTGAGCGATTCCTAGGCTGGTTCTATGCGTTTATTTGAATGATTGGATTTATTTATGGATGAATGAATGGATGTATGTACGGTTGATGAATGAAATGATAACCAAATTTTTTCCAATTAAAATGAGGCAAAAGGAAACAAAATTATTAGGACATTGTTTTTTCTTTTTTCACAAATCTAACACCAGTTTGAAGGCAAGATAATTTGGGTTATAAAATACTGCAACATATGGTTCTATTTATACATGCTAAGAATTCAAGATGATTTCCCAAACAATGGAATTCTATGAGACACTTGACTGGATTCAATACATGAATTATTGTAGAAAGTATGAGGGTCAAATTTGTCTTATTCCAACAGAACAGGCACATACGGTCTAATTAAATACTGGAGAAATAGAATGCATCAATGGCGTGTGGATAAAAGAAAATGATGCTTCAGCGAGTTGAATTCATATAAACAACACACGATGGATACATCAACATTTAGAAAATGACAGAAACCAAAATGAACTAAGAGCACATTTGGGACACCATATTCAGCAGTACCGTATAGCATGATTGATATTATTCTTTTTCTTCCTCAGTAGTATCAAATACTATTTATTCAACCTTGCCAACATGCTCGGAACCTAGCAAAACAAGATTTCTTCTTAGGTTTATCAAATATCCCAGCTCCAAAAGTCCGAATTGTCATCTCAATCAAGAGGGGAAACTGCAAGATGGAGAAAATTACTATCGGAATTGTTGAAAGGACGATGATCGGAATGGTAACCCAAGACAACTTCTCCTGCAGAATCAAATACAATGCAGAACCAAAGGATGCCATCATGGTAACAATCAAAAAGAACAGACACGTCAGTCCAATTATTAATTTAAAAGGTAAGGACTTGAGAAATTCTTCTTCTGCATAACGTGTCGCAAGAATTCCTAAGAACATCAACAGTGACATACTCGAACTGAACATCGACAAGGCATTTGAAATCATGAAAATCAAGAATGGAGTCCTTTGAGTTTCTAACATTGTTGGCAATCCTGTGTCGTTTTTATTTCCACCTGGTACTGTGAAAGTTGTTGTGAACATTACAGCAGCAATTAGAGTGCCCACTATCATGCTTGATGTTGCTGTGTTTTTCATCCAGTTCTCTGCTTCTTTGGCTAATTTCTTGTGTTCATCTCTGAATACCATTTCGGGGGTTTTGTTGAACTCATTTTTTTCCTCTTTGAGTTTGGGTTGTACTATGTTCTCGACTTCCTGTGTATTGGAAGAAACAACATAAGATGATGAATCAAAATTTTGGATAAGATAGATCAACGTAGCATTAGAGTAGATAAAATGTCATGAATTCCAATTTTGCCTCTTAATATGGAATAAAAAAACTATACGATATGGTCAGTCTCTTGAGACTCCATTCTGGGATGAAATCATGTGCACAATTTTTCATAAATAGAGGGTGGCACGACTTGAACTCGGGACCATTACCTAATTAGTACCATATAATATTACCTCATCTAAAGTTTAAATTTTTAGAAACAAGACAAACTTATTTATGTGAATTACGTCTTTAATAATTGTTACCTATTTATGAAAATTGTACATGTATTGCAGAGAGAGAACATTTAGCCCTTCGCTATTATTTTGAAAAAATGATGTTTTGAATAGTGTTTTTGGAGAATGTATAATTAGAAAGTAGGAAAAGTTTTGGGTTTAAGTGTAAATTATTTTATTGTACGAATGTATGGGTGAAAATAGTATGAACATTAAAAAATTTTATTTTAAAAGGAGACAAACATGGACTTGATATAAAATTGAATAAATAAGTATATGATATCTTTCAATAGTTTAAACTTTAGATATGATAGCTCGAAAAAAATCACAATGGGATACACACATGTGCGCACGCATACACGCGCTCGGCCGGGCACACATCATTACCTTAAACCATTGCAGTTCCCTTTGCATTTGTAGGGCTTCTCCAGATACCCTTTCAAGTTGAGACGGAGGAGATAATTTTGCAGCAAGATGTAAAAAATTGTTCTTAAAAATATCATGCTTCTTTGCAATTATACTCTTCTTTGTTCCTAAATCAAATATAAGGCTATAAATCTCGTCTTGACGCAAAGCAATTGCGTGCGAAAAAATTGTTTTCCCATTTTTATCCCTTTTCCTTATAATTTCAGGATTCCATTTAATCATTTCTTTTATAAATTCAAGAATTCCATGCTGTATGGCATCATATATTATTTGATCGATGTGCATTTTTTCGAGCTGTGATTTGCTCGGTTGTGGCATTTCTTCAAACACGACACTTAGAAATTTCGCAACTTCGACATGGACTAACTTCCTCTGATATATGTAATTTATCTCTGGAATTGAAAATTAAGAAAACTAATGTTAAATAGCCCATCATATGTAATAGATTTCCAATACGTAGCAGAAATTTTATATATGGGAAGATAATACATACCAAAGAGTTGCAATATCCCCCAACCGAATTTGCGCACCAGAGCTGCAAAACAAGACTTTACTGAAAGGTGTCAAAATGTACTGGGTTATAAAAGCCTAATGCCACTTAATGAAAGCACAGACGGACCCATCATAGGCCACGACATAGTCAGCCCACTTCGAAGATCCATGGATCCACATGTTTAAAATAAATTAAAAATGATTTTGACCCAGGATGGACTGGCCTAGCTGAGCCAGGGTTAGTCCAGGAGTCATCCTTGCCTGATTTGTACCTCTAAAACTAAATTTAGGATGTATGAAGAAGACTTGAACAAGAAGAGGAGGAATATGGTGTGATTTGATGTACCTCGCGTTGTTATAGTTAGGCCTCCATGTGCCTTCCCTTCGATCATATCTTCATCGGATGATTCAATTTGAATATTGTGATCATCAATACTACTTGATGTTTGCATTTCTACATGCTCATTGTCATGAGAACCATGATGACTTTCCCAAGGTGAACGTACTCTTAAACCTTGTGTAAAAAGTCCAGACACGGAATACTTTTCAAAATGATCATGTTCAACATGTGCATTTATAGCTCGTTTGTTATTTTGTACTAAAATTCAAATTTATCTAAATGTGCTCTTGTGGTACATTGTTTGCGAATGAAATTAATAGGAGAGCATTTGTATACTTACAACTGTAGATGCATCTTTCCCAAAATTTAAGCTTAGTCCCACTATAAAATGCAGAGGGCTTGTGAGCCAATATTCCGAGTGCAAAATTGCCACTAGGATCTGGGGTAACACCCAGCTTTGGGTACCTTTTCAATAGCTTAGAAGCAACATCTACATTAAGAAAACAGCCAGAATTAGGTATCCGTGTCATGGGGATTATGCCTAATCTCAATCACAACCACAACTTTTAGTAAAATGAAATCAGAAAACATATAGCCTCCATTTGAAAAATTAATAAATCAATTTATAAAGAGTAATACTAGTTGGTCCCATAGATAATAATGAATAGTAGTTATGAATTGTGGCTAAAATTAATATCTGATATTGACTAATTTTATATGTGCATTAATATAAGGTTGATCTGCAATTGATGGACTCAACGCAGGGTGTGATTAGACTTTTCACATTATGCGTTCACTTACCATAAATTTCAGCTGTAATAAGACAATTAAGTAGTGTGGCTCCATTATCACCCCTTTCAGGACTTAGCTCATGTTTTGGCGTCACTCTGTATAAATAACGAACCATGTCCTTTTGTCCATACAATGCAGCCACAATCACAGGAAGTTGCCCGTCTTCATGATCTACACTTGCAATTCTAACTAAATTTTTGTTCTTAATCATCATTGTCTTAGCCAGCTTCTTCACACCACAGATCACAGCAAGGGACAATGCCGTAGCACCATGATCATTTATCATTTGTAAGTCATCCGCGTTCATCAAATCTACAAGTTTTTCTGCAATTGCAATTTTTCCAAACAAAATTGCAATGTGCAGAGCTGTATCGTCGTGTAATGTAACTCTTGTCCTAATGGCATTTGGCTTCTGCTGAAGGAAAACTTCTGTATGATTCAAGTTACCTTCTTCAATTACCTTGTATAAGGACTTGTAATCAAGGTACTCTCCCAACCCTGCAAACAATGAATTCAACCTGTATGTGAGGTGTTGTGTCAAATACAAAGATCGAATAAATAAAAGGGAAAATTTGCTCGACCTCATTGTTCTTGTGGAAGAATGTCTCACTTAAAATTTCTAGATAGCTACCCAAGTTTGCATGACAATGTGATGGAGATTTGAATTGTTTCGGTCTTTGAGAATTGAGTGTGCAACTATAATGAAAGGTTGATGACTAACTTACTCAATTTTAACGATTGAGAACCAATATTTCAATTTCACGTTTCTTCTAATATGATAAGATTTTAGACAAGCTAGTTTCTCACAAAGATTGATACATTTACCATTATCTTCAATTGGAATTTCTTTAACATAATCTAATATTGGCACTGGCTGTTGTGCCTTTCCCGAAGCTCTCTCAGCCAAATGAGTCCATGCATATTGAGCAGAAATGTGGGGATCTTTAAACTTAGAAAATAGTGCTAGTCCACATGAAAGTTGAATTGCATGCAAAGCCAGAGAATTCTTTTTCTTCCATTCTTCATGCACTTGTTTATTTGTCATATCTGGTTCAATCTCCTGACCAGAGACAACACTCCAAAGCCCATTCCCAACCAAATAATTTTTCAAGCAATTTTTCCAAGATTCAATGTTATCTCAGTTAGCTCCTCCGGCACAATTCCCAAACCTGCTAGATTATGCTTTTTATCTGTTCACCAATCAAAATGAAAAATCAGCGAAAAACTTAAAGCAGAAGAAAAGAAAGTTTGATGACTAAATGAAACAATGCTGTAAGTTGGGTGACAAACAATGTTTTCAAACTGGTCGAGAAAGTTGAAGTGCCTGGCATTGTAAGGGGACCACAGAAAAATAATACATTCTTGGTTACTTTAGGAGTTTTATTCAAAGCATAAAACTAGCAATTCTATAATAGAATTCGAGACAAAAAAGAAACTTTAGAAAAAACCACAGACCCAACAAACAATGCAAAGTAAATTAAAATCATCTTACTTGACTTTAATTTTGTCATCTTCTTTCACTGGGATAACACTTGTAAGTATGCTATGATCATCAAGAAGGGCAATCAGACTTTATAGATGCATAATATAGAATTACTCTATGCTTAAGTAAGGTACATTATTATTATTTTTTTTTTTTTTTACTTTTACCTTTTGTCTTCTCTCTCTCTTTTTTTCTTCTTTGCTGTCCACAAACTGGTGTATTCCAAGCAATTGTTCTCAACTTCTTGGAGGGCCAACAATGTGCTGCACATTGTGAAGACAAACAAAATTTACAAAAAAAATTTGGAAACCAATGATGTTCCTAATTAAAATGATTTCAAATTTCCTCCTTTTTTTCTTTTTAATTAAATTAACCACGAGAAAGTAAAAGTATTTACGTGAAAATAAAAATAAAATAAAAATTTAAGAGGAAAACATTTAACCTAACTTTGGATTAATTAATTTTCTGATAAGTAAAATCTCAAATCTTTAAGATACGCAAATAAAAATCAAAGTGTAAGAGATTATGCTACACCTCTTAATAAGTTTTGTAGCGGGCGAGTGAAATAAGCAACAGCCTGGAAAATTTATGTAATTTGCACTAAATAAAATATTTTTTTTATCTAATTTAAATAGTTGTAAAAACAACACTTTATTAATAAATTTTTTCCATAACTCATTTTTAATCACATTCTCTCAGTAAAATAATTTTACATGGATACTCTTTATCCCCACAATCTTCACAAAAAATCATTATTACAAAATTCATTTTTCACAAAAAATGGAGCTCAAACCGAGCCTCAAATTGGCAGGACAACATTGAAGCAAGGTGGCCCAACTTTTTTAAATGAACATAGGCACTTCGATATTATAATGTTTGCTTAATTGGGCCTAATCATAATCGGCCTAGTGCTAAGCATCAAAGGGAAAAGTCATGTCTATTAGGAAAAAAAATTCATATTTAAGGTAGTTATAATACACAATTTCAAAATTAAGAAAATAATTTTAAAGTTTCAAAAATTATGTCTTAATTAAGATTAATTAATTAAATAATACATTAAAAAATATTGTATTAATTAAATATATTAATATCACAATATTGTACAATTTACAATAGTAGTTACAAATTTTATGGATTCACAACTTATTTTTTGGTTACAATTATCAAATTAATTGATCGCGTAATATTTATTAGTCACAAATCACAAATTTTTTATGTCACAATTTATTTTATCGATCATGAATTATCAAATTACTAGGTCACATATTATTTCTCGATCACAATTCACAAATTTTACAGGTCACAACTATTTTACAATCACATAATTTTATTATCAACATACCTTGGTTATCAAGTTTCCTTTATAATTTGAATCCCAACCGTATTGGAACAATGGACAAGTCGATTTAGTTCTATATACATAAATCTAATGGGCCGTGAAAGTACATACATATACCAATACAGCTTCCATTATTGGTGCCACAAATCAAGCGCAGCCAGGTTTTGGAGAAGATCAGAGAGAAGAGCTCAATGTTAAAAGCTTGTAGATCAAGACAGTAACTATTATTGGATGGGTTGGAAGCTTGCAAATCAATCAACCTCAAGTAAGAAGATAAAGAAATTTATTGCTTGGAATAGGTGTAAATTCTAAACACTTACGTGGCAATTGATTAGAAATGCGACACATAGCAATCTAGTAAAGATCTCGTCCATTAAACTTATTTTGATACCCCCCCAAATCCTAATGGACCAGCGTAGGTCTAGAATTGTTTATGTTGTAATTCTAATTCTTGATTTATTGCATGATTTTATAGTTGAGTGATTCCTAGATTTGTTCTATGTGCTTATTTGAATGATTGCATTTATTTATGGATGAATGAGTGTATGTATGATTAATGAATGAAATAATAATCAATTTTTCTCCTAGCTATTAAAATGAGGCACAAGGGAAACAATTTTGTTAGGCGACGTTTGTTAGAACAAGCACATAAGCTCTAATTTAATAAAGGCGAAATAGAATTCATCAATGGCATGTGGCTAAAAGAGAAGTACTTCAACAAGTTGAATTCTTATTAAAAAAAACACCATGGATACATCGACATTTAAAATGACAGAAACCAAAATGAACAAACAACACATTTGGGGCACCACATTCAGTAGTACCATATAGCATGACTGATAATATTATTTTTCTTCCTCAATAGTATCAAATGCTATTTATTCAACCATACACTCGAAACTTAGCAAAACAGGATTTCTTCTTAGGTTTATCAAATATCCTGCCTACATAAGTCTGAATTGTCATCTCAATCAAGAGAGGAAACTGCAAGATGGAGAAAATTGCTATCGGAATTGTTGAGAGGATGATGATCGGAATGGTAACCCAAGACAACTTCTCATGCAGAATCAAATACAATGCAGAACCAAAGGATGCCATCATGGTAACAATCGAAAAGAACAGACACGTCAATCCAATTATTAATTTCTTAGGTAAGGACTTGAGAAAATCTTCTTCTGCATAACGCGCCGTAAGAATTCCTAAGAACATTAATAGCGACGTAGTCGAACTGAACATCGACAAGGCATTTGAAATCATGAAAATCAAGAATGGAGTTCTTTGAGTTTCCAACATTGTTGGCAATCCTGTCTCATTTCTATTACCACCTGGTACTGTGAAAGCTGTTGTGAACATTACAGCAGCAATTAGAGTGCCTACTATCATGCATGATGTTGCTGTGCTTTTCATCCAGTCCTCTGCTACTTTGACTAATTTCTCGTGTTCATCAGTGAATAACATTTTGGGTGTTTTGTTGATCGCATTTTTTTCCTCTTTAAGTTTGGGTTGTACTATGCTCTCGACTTCCTGTGTATCAGAAGAAACAACATAAGATGATGAAAATTTGGATGCACTGACTCGAATAACAATCACAATGGGATACACAAATACATTACCTTAAACCATTGCAGTTCCCTTTGCATTTGTAGGGCTGCTCCAGATACCTTCTCAAGTTGAGAAGGAGGAGATAATTTTGCAGCAAGATGTAAATGATTGTTCTTAAAAATATCACGCTTCTTTGTAATTATCCTCTTCTCTGTTCCTAAATCAAATATAAGGCTATAAATCTTCTCCTGACGCAAAACAATTGCGTGTGAAAAAATTGTTCTCCTCTTTTTATCTCTTCTCCATATAATTTCAGGTTTATATTCAATCATTTCTTCTATAAATTCATGAATTCCATGCTTTATGGCATCATATATTATTGTATCCATGTCCATTTTGTCGAGCTCTGATTTGTTCAGACGATGCACTTCTTTAAACACGACAATTAGGAGATTTGCAACTTCAACATGGACTAACTTCCTCTCATGTATGTAATTGATCTTTGGAGCTGAAAAATTAAGAAAAAATTCAATTCATGTGCAGCAGGAATAATATATAAATAGGAAGATTATACTTACCGAGGAATTTCAATATCCGCCAACCTAATTTGCACCCCAATTCTAGAACTGCAATACAAGAATTGACTTAGAGGTATCAAAATGTACCTTAACCCATGAAAGCACAGCCGGGTCCATCACAGGCCATGGCATGGTCAGCCTACATCTACATTTGGCTGGGCTCAACTGCGAAGGAACATGGGTTCACATGTTCAAAATAAATTTAGAAAAAGACTTGGGCCTGAGATGGACTGGCCGAGCAGAGCCAGGGGTGGTCCACGAGTCAATCATGGCCTGATTTATACTCTAAACTAAATTTAGGTGCGTGAAGAAGACCTGAACAAGAAGGGGAGGGACTATTTGATGTACCTCGAGTAGTCATAGTTAGGCCACCGTGTGCATCTTCGTCGCTTGATTCAGAAATTTGAATGTTGTGATCATGACTAGTACTTGATGTTTGCATTTCTACATGCTCCTTTTCATGGGACCCATGATGACTGTCCCAAGGTGTATGTACTCTTATACCTTTTGTAAAATATTCAAAATACTTTTCAAAACAATCAACGTTCAACATGTGTATTTATATTTTTATATTGTACTAGATAGTATGAAAAGGAAACTAAAATTTATCTAAATGTACCTTTGTGGTAATTGTTTGTGAATGAAATTAATAGGAGAGCATTTATATACTTACAATGGTAGATCCATCTTTCCCAGAAAGTAAGCTCAGTCCCACTAAGAAATGCTGAAGGCTTGTGAACCAATATTTTGAGAGTGGAATTGCCACTTTGATCTTGGGTAACACCCAGCTTTGGATACTTTTTCAATAGCATAGAAGCAACATCTACAATAAGAAAACAATGAGAATTCGGTATCCATATCATATGGATTAAGCCTTAATCTCAATCACGACTGAAACTTACAGTAAACCGAAATAAAAAAAAAAAAAACAAAAAAACAAAAAAACAAAAAAAACAAAAAGCCTATGTCTGGCAAAATTTATGATCAATTTATCATGAAGAATAGTAGTAAATTCCACAAAATTTGTGGATAGTAATGAGTAATAATTATGAATATACATTTGAAATTAATGTTTCACTTTGACTGAAATTGTGAACAATTTATAAATTGTATTCAAATAGTGATTTTGAGTGCTTCACACACTCAAAGTGAGAACTATGTCTTCACTACTGTGAAACAAAATGGCCACCTAAAATATGAAGTATATATGCATGGGTATTAGGTTTATCTGCAATTAACGGAATTATCCAAGAGTGTGATTAGACTTCACACATTATACATTCACATACCATAAATTTCAGCAGTAATAAGGCGAGTGAGTAGTGTTACTCCGTTTTCACCCTTTTCGGGACTCAGCTCATCTTTTGGTGTCACTTTGTATAAATAACGAACCATTTTTTCTTGTCCATACGATGCAGCTACAATAACAGGAAGACGCCCATCTTCATGACCTTTAGTTACTATTGTAACTAATTTTTTGTTCTTACTTATCATTTTTTCTGCCAGTTTGTTCTTGCCACAGATTGCTGCAAGAGATAAGGCAGTAGCTCCATAACCATTTGTCAGTTCTAAGTCTTGTGGCTCCATCGATTTTACAAGTTTTTCTGCAATTTCAGTTTGTCCAGACAAAGTTGCAATGTGCAGAGCTGTCTCTTTGTGTGCTGAAACTCTTGAATTAAATGACAGTTCGTTCCGCTGAAAGAATTCATTAGTAGCATGCCACTTACCTTCTTTAATTGCCTTGTACAATGGCCCATAATCAAGGTTCTCGCTCGACCCTGCAAATAATGAAGTCGATCTGTATGTAAGGTGGTTGTATCGAATACAGAGTTCATATAAAAAAAAGGGAAGATTGGCACCACCACATTGTTCTTGTGAAGGAATATCTCACTTAAATTTATAGATAACTACCCAGGTTTGCATGATAATTTAACAAAGATTTGAATGGTTTCTCTGAACTAATTGTGCAACTGCAATAGAAGGTTGATAACTCGCTCATTTTTAATGAATGAGAACCAATAGTGCAAGTTCATGTTTCTTATAACAATATGAGATTTTAGACGAACTAATGCATCACAAGGATTGATACATTACCATTGTCTTTGTCATAACTTTCTTCGTCGTCGTCCCAATCTCTCTCATGAGTCAAATGAACCCATACATCGTGAGCAGAAATGTGTCCTTTAAACTCAGAGTACATTGCTGATTTACATGAAAGTTGAATTGCATGCAGAGCCAAAGCATTTTTTTCCTTCCATTTTTCAAGCTCTTGTTTGTTTTTCTTATCTGGTTTAGTCTCCTTACCAGAGACAACACCCCAAAGTCCATTCCCAACAAAATAATTTTTCAAGCAATTTTTCCAATTTTCAAAATTCTCCTCAGTTAGCTCCTCCTGCACAATTCCCAGACCCGCTCGATTAAGCTTTATGTTATCTGTTCGCCAATCAAAAATGAAAGTTCAATGACAAACTTAAAGCAAAAGAAAAAAAAGTTCGATGACTAAATAAAACAATGCTATAAGTTGGGTGGCAAACAGTTTTGGTATTAAAATAAAAATCAAAATCAAAATAAAAATACCAAGACATTGTACATACATGCACTAACAGTCAAGAAAAACTACAGTTCCCAACAGTGTAAAGGAACCACAAAAAGTAATATATTCTTCGTTGCTTCAAGAGTTACATTCAAAGCTTAATATCAATGATGCTAGTTGAACTAGCAATTAAATAATAGAGCTCAAGAAGATAAGGAAACTGGAGACATCAAACACAAAAAATAAAAATAAACATAAATAATAATAATAACACAAATAAGTTAAAGCAGCTTACTCGACTCTAATTCTGTCATTTTCTCTAGCGAGGAAGTCAATTGTAAATATGCTATGATCATCAAGAAGGGCAAGTAGTATTTATAGATGAACTAAATAGTATTACTCTATGATTAAGTAAGGTACATTATTTTATTTTTTCACTTTTACTTTTTGTCATTTCTGTCTCTCTTTTTTTATTCTTTTTTGCTGTCCACAGAACTCATGTATTCCTAAGAAATTATTCTCAACTTCTTGGAGGGCCAACAATGTGCAACACATTTTGTAGACCCATTTTTTCTTTTTAATTAAATTACCATGACAAAGTAAAAGTATTTATTTACTGAAAATAAAAATAAAATACAAATTTAGGAAGAAGACATGTAACCTATCTTCGGACTAATTAATTTTCTGATGGGTAAAATCTCAAATCTTTCAGATATATATATACAAATAATACTCAAAGTACAAGGGATTATGCCACACCTCTTAATATGTTTTATAAAGTGTTCGAGCGAAATAAGAACATTTACACAATAGCATGGAAAGTTTATATAATTTGCTCTAAATAAAATGTTATTTAGATAAATTACATAAGTGGGTCATCTTTAAATGGGTCAAAAGTTTATAGGGCCCACTGTCTAGCAACCATTTAGCTGAAATCTCACAAGATAATAGTAGTTTGGGCCAACTTCTTTAAATGAAATGGAAATTACACCACCTACCCAATATTTAAAAAATATTCAAAAAATACGTATTAAAATTTTTTATCCCACAATTACTACAAAAATATAAGTAAATATGAAATGTGAAAACAACCCAATTTCTAGTGGTATTAAATATGGCAACTAAGTTTACTCCACTAAACATGCTCTTCCTATACTTTGACAAATATCAAAATCTGCAATGGTTGCCCTTTCAATTTCTATGAATATCTATTATTGGAAGAAGGCTCCAGCAAAGAAATCCCAAAATGATCCCAAAGATTAATCCTATACAGATGTACAGCAAACACCATAACCTATAATATCATTCAAGAAATCAATTTCAAGATCATCATGTTCCTGTGATTAGGGCTATGTAGTTCACACATAATAGTGATGATAAATGCTTGGCAAGCCAGCACTGCTGATCGAATTGGAATGGTCAAGCCTCTTGTGAAGATTGTTACTGACGTTCCTCTTTTATATTGATCAATCCCACACAATGAACTGAATTGAATGCTACATTTGGAGTATTCTTCATTATTCTCTCCGTTTTCTTGGGATGAAAACATAGAGACATTCCAATTAAAATTCCACGAACTTTCACAATTGCAGCTATAGAGATAGTACACAATGATATGCAACAGTCATACATTCTTCACAATCAATTAGATAAGATATACAGATTTCCAAGAAAAATCATATGACGTGATCTAAGATCCAAATAATCCACAATCATTTCTAGTTATTACAACTAGTAGAGATACAAAATCGCATACATGAAATCAGATACGTAGGTGGAAATATAAAAAGTAAAATGTTAACATTTATATTATTTCCCGAAAGACGTATGACATTCACAAAAAACGTATGATTGATTCATGTATCCTGGAAGGCATCTGCTTCAAAACACTGGTTGCCCCTATAGCTTCCAGGTTATGTGTTATTTTAACTTAACGTAGGAACGGAGTGATTGATTATTTGTAATCCTTATTGGAGCCATATCACCACCTACATCATATTCTATTTTGAGATCAGCCACCCTCTTATGAGTGCTCAATTTCGCTGAAATTATGTGATGAGGTCCACATATTTGCAACCAATAATAACCAGAATTCCAGATGTATCAGTATTGCATGTAATGAAAACGTTAACTGAATCGACAACAGCATAAGATTTCTGTCACAGAAAGGCATGTTAATCAGAAGCACAATTAAACATAAAATCTTGCTTTGTGAGGAGGAGAATGAATAAACCAACCAGAAACATTGCAATCTTATATGCATCAAGATAACACAAATTCTGATGATAGATAACAGTACAAAGAATGTTCTTGAGCCTAGAAATTTTACCAGAGGACATTACAGTCAATTATTAGTAAGAATCTATGTGATGTGTTGAATTAATTTTAAAAAACCCATATACGAAACGCACTAAAATGATGAGAGTATGTGTCTGTACCCAATTCAAAGAATTCAGATCTAGGGTAGCAGTTGCGAATCCAAGATTTTGAGTTAGCATGGGCGATCGTTGTACCAATGTGGCGAATCTAGGATTTTGAGTTAGCACGGACGGTCGTTGATTGTCGACCATCAGCCGCAATAAAGTATTAAAAGCTCGTTTGATGTCCTTTTTTTTTATAGCAAAAAATGCTTTTTGAAATAGTGATTTCATGGAGAACGTGAAGTTAAAAATAAGGAAAAAGTTATGAATTTGGGTGTAATATTATTTTATTGAAGAATGTATGGTTAAAAATAAGATAGATAAAAATGTATTTTGAAAAAAATGAAAATAAAACAAGGCCTAAAATTTAAATATAACAATTATTTTGTTCATATTGAACATATATAATTTCATTATAAGAATAAACCGTATATTCATCAAATGACATTGTTGCCAAGTTTCGTATAATTTAAAGGAAGGGCATGATTTCGAATCTTTATAATTTTATTAAACCCAATAAATGTAATATATATTATTTTGTTGAATTAAGTTTCAAAAACCAAGTATGCTAGAGTGGTCAGGCATTCAATGATTAGAATAGGAGCCCACGGTTCGAATCTCATCCAAATCTTTCTTATAGCATTAATTTTGGTAGAAATTGTAAAACTAAAAAATTTGCACATTTAATTGGCTGTGAAGAAATTCGAAACCGAGACCTACGAAACGTAAGTATAAGCCCCAACCATTTTGGCCAGAGGGGAAATTTAAAAGAAAAAAGAATTATCAGTAATATAAGCTAAAATCTTAATCTATTGCCAACCAAAAAAAAAAAAAAAATTGCTTTCGGTGAATCCAGCTAGGGCGGCCACTACCTAGATCCACCACTGCAGGGTAGATTGAGTTTCCAAACTACGGCAAGTTTATGTTATTATATCCAAAAACAACCACAGTTATATATCACGTCCAATAACATTACTGTTTCATCAAAATGCAAATTATATAAAATAATTGACAAAAACCAAAAGATAAGAAACATGATGAAGTCGATTTTGAATTTGTGTATTTCTCACAGTTGTACAATGACCATTTTTGTCGAATTCCAGAATCTTGTTCACGAGAAAAGTAATTGAATTTGAATTTTGCATATCCATTGCAATTACAATTTAATGAGCGTAATGTATGTAGATTTAAATTTCAATTACAAAAGAATAAAAGAGAAAGTTTTTAAACAGTATTATTTGTATATTTATTTATGTTATACAGTATATTATAAATATATTATCATATAATAGTACATACTGGAATATTTTTTTCTTTATGGGTATATATGATTTCACTTGAGGTATTATACTGTTGATTTAATTGAGCCTAATAATGATGGAGCAATTTATTGTGGAGCAAATTAGGCCCAATGCTCTAAAAAATTAACTAATTAAATGATTTCATCACGTATTTAATGCATTCTAAAACTATCAAACCCACCCGTCCCACCCTCCATACCCCCAAACCATCGGTCCCTATTTTCAGAAAGCTCCCAAAGGAAAACCTCTCACCCAATCAATGTCATTGTGTTGCTACACCCGAATTGAAATTCAAACTTGAAGAATTTCAGACTTCGTCGCTTGAGGTTTTGGAGGAAGAACAGTCGGTGATTGGTGAAAGTGAAGAATTCGGTTATGGAAGCTCACTTGTTGGTGATCACAGTGATTGTGACGAAGACTTGGAGGATGTATAGAGTACTGAGATAGATGAGGAATTTAGTGGTGGCTACTGCGGTCAATAAGGCAATTGCACCTTTTTCACTAATTTTGTGCTCTTCTTATTATGTTTTCACTTTTATCCTTTGGGAGTTGAAAATGCCAAATTTTAATTGCTTCATATGATAAGAAATGAACAAATACCACTACAATTATTATGGTATATATACACTTGTTACTTACATGAGTGAAATGGTGGGAAGAAGAAGCGGAGAATAGAAGGAAAAGCTACATAAATAAGTAGAAAAAAAGTTGTACAAATGGTGATTCAGAGGTTGGAAATCTGCATACAAGTATTGAAGTTTGCAATTCAGTTTGTTATCATCTTTGTAGATGCATTTGGCACTATTATGTATCAAACTACAAATTTATTAAATCACATGGTTCCTTCTGTGGCATATATTGATATGCTCCCATTTTTCTTGCTCCATTTCTATATCGGAGGAGTTTTTTTCACTTTTTTAAATTTGTCACCTTTTAATTTTCTGTCACCTTTTTGAATATGTGTAACTTTTTTTTTAATTTGTGTCACTTTTTTAAATTTGTCACTTTTTTAAATTTTTGTCACTTTCTTTTTTGTCACTTTTTTCAATAATTGTCACTTTTTTTAAGCATTTGTTACTTTTTTCAATCTTTTTTTCAAAAAAAAAAATAAAAATTTCTATCACTTTTTTTAGTGACAAATATCACTTTTTAATAAAATTAACATTGTATGTTATTTTTTTAATAAAAAAGTGATACTAAAATTTTTAAAAGTGACATTGTGTCACTTTTTAATTTTACACAATATTTTTAATTTTCAAATAAATTTACATATGATTTTTCAAAACATCCCTAATTTTAAGGGTATTTTTGTAAGTTGCCCTTTATTGTGGATAGCTGGCCCAATGAGTCTAATTGAAGGTAAATTGTGAAAAGGGCAACCGTTGTTAGTGATGGAAAATTTGGGTCTAATAGACAACATAAATTTGTTGGGGCTACATTGGGACATGGTATGCAGGGCCATGTTTCTTTTGAAGGCCCGTGCTTATAACTACTAAGCCTATCTTATTATTAAGTGAGCCTCGATGGACTGAAATTAATTGTGCAGAAAATACAGGGACTGACTTTCAAAGGATGAAAAATCACTGGACTCATCCATAAATAAAGATAAGGGCGTATTTGGCAGTTTCAACTACTCTTCTGTTAAGCAGGGGCTTATCAATCACTTTAAAATCACTGGCTCCATGTAGGTCCAAAATTGAGGGAAGCTATGGAGGATTTAGTGCATATTATTTCAAGGACTCCCAACAGCATAAGAGCAAGCTAACTCCTTATTGGCGAATTAGGTTTAAGAACTTAACAATACAGACAAAATCCGAGAAAACATTCAAAGTAATATTGACGACTGGGGCTTGTGGATTGCAATGTTAATGTTTAGGATGATCCATCTTCGTTGAATGAGCACATGATTTCAACTATAATACTCAACAGTTCGATCACCGCTCTACTAATTATACAAGAGCCTATGGCTACCTACGTGATGATTTTTTGGAAATTGGGGATTTCCCTGTTGGTTACAATCTGAAGTCACCTTCTTCTAGTGGGGTCAACTATGTTGATGATTCATATAATTATATCATGAGCCGCTTGAAGACACATGAAAGGTAGAGATATTTTTAGATTTGACTAAGTTCTATTCAATTTCTTTTATATACTTCTTACATTAGTTGCAATAAGTCTCATTCGCTTTGTTCATCACTTGCTGAAGGTTAAGTCCAGCCCTCTTCTAAGTTGTACTCTTTTTATTTCTACTATTAATAAAACGCTCAACCTCGAGTGATTTTGATATAAAAAAATTGTTGAGCATATTATTTTTTATAAAATCAAATAAATGTTCATCGGTCACATTCATTATTATTAATTGATCACTTAAATTGTTGAGTGCATTGCTCACATTTATTATTTTAGATTGATCACTTATGTCGTTAGGTGCACAGGAATTCAATTTATAATGTGATCAAAACTAATTGAATGTAAAGTTGGACTCTCTTTTTTTTTTTGGTAAAGTTGTATTATCTCCATTGAGCTCAAAAATTAGAATGACATTGTTGTCAACATATCCCTTGTCACCACCTTGCTAACTTACATATTATCTACACATTTGGAGAAACTAGTCAAATTTAAACGTGCATTACATGTTATTCTAAAATACTTTATAAGTGATGTAAAAGTAATTATTAGTACTAATTTGTTAGAGGATTTGATAAGTCTTAAACAAAATAAATAAATAAAAAATTAGCATAGAATTTTAAGAAAGGAAAATTTTACTTATATTGTACTCTCAAAACTCAATTTTTATGATTTAAATTTTTTATAATGATGAAATACTATAAATGATCGATCTTTTTATATTACATTTGATACATAAAAATAAATTGTCAATACATAAATTTAAACAATCATTAAAGTTTTTAGATACATGAATATGAATAAATTCATTTATAATAACTCCATATTCATCTAATTCAAAATCCATCAAATGAAAATTCATTGAATCTAAGTTAACATGAATGTTAATGTACTCTCAAAACTCAATTTCTGTGATTTAAATTTTTTGTAATGATGAAATACTATGAATGATCAATCTTTTTATATTATGTTTGATACATACAAATTAATTGTTAATACATGAATTTAAACAACTATTAAAATATTTAAATACATAAATATGAATAAATTCATTTATAATAACTCTAGATTCATATATTTCAAGATTCATCGAATGAAAATTTATTGAATCTAGGTTAAAGTGAATGTTAATTAATTGAGAATTAATAACACGAATTTCATAAATGGCAATAATTATGTAGTATTTATTACTTATCCAAAAACAAAAAGTAAGATATTATTGAAATATTTGAAATGTAAGAGGGTTAAAATCGTCCTTAAAATTATTCTCCATTAATGTAATATTTTAATATACTATAGATAGTTAGGTACCAAGATCTTCGTTTCATAAAAAGGATAAGTGATAGTTGGTAATCTGATGATCAAGTCAATTAAGAACGAGAACATAGGGACATGGGATGTGGGAGAGACAAGAAAGTAGAGTTTTGACTACAATGAAAAAATTGCGTAAATGTGATATTAACCTATGCAAGGATATTCATTGGTGACTTTCGAGATTAAATTGTGTTTATATGTTGCAAATCATAATTCACCCGGTAACGCCCCCATTGGCCGGGGAATTGTATTTGTGACTATTAAAATATTGTTTCCTTTCCCAATTGAATTACCCTATTGAAGATCATTCTCCCAGATCCTTCTTGATCACAAATGATTCTAGGCGATTATTTAAAAATGATAAAGTGGTTTCCTTGTAGAACATATCAGCCTAATCCCACAGTCTAGTTGTTCAAATCATCATGACACAGAAGATGATCATTGAAGGCAAAGGTCCTTTTTAACTGGCCCTTGTATGATGAACCTATTGAGTGCATCAACCCCCTTAAGCTTACGCGAGGTTCGACAAAAGCCGATGCTTGATGAAGACATTATTCATGTGAAGACCATTGTAGATGTAATGCTATTAGAGATGAGGTTCTTAAGTCATATTGCTACATCACATCTAGGTGAAGCGTATGGAAAACTCTTTTAGACGGGATGAGTTACCATGATTTAATATTTGTCTCACTTGTTTCTTATTTCTTGTCTCTCATGTTTACTACTTTTCTCTCCCCTATAAAATATACACAAAAACTCAAATTTGAATTATAGACAAAACCCATTGGAGATAAAGTGTTTATGTGTCGTGTTTTGTAGTGGGATACAGAAATAATGGATTATTATTGGTTATTTAATAATATATCAATCATAGTTAATTATATTAAGGGTTTGATTGATATAAACTTTTTGAAAATAAATTCTATAAAAAATAATTTTATTTTAGAATGCATGGCCAAAAAATTGGAAAAAGTTATAGGTCCATATGTGGTTGAAAATGAGTTTTTTTATAAAATAAGTTTTAAAAAATAAGATAACTAAAGTTAACTAGGGCTGTATGTAAATATCTTTAGTTTAAGGACTTAAGCTGCAAATTTAAAATTGCAAAAGACAAATCTAGGACTTGGAGTGGCAAATGGGCCAAGCCGCTTGTCAACTCGCCTCGTCTTGGCCCATGGACCGCTGGGGCTCGTATTGAAATGAGCCATAGACCAAGTCGAGTTCAAAAAATATTCATGAGCCGGGGTTCAACTCGCTTTTCGAATCATTTTTGAATTATTTTATTAAAAATGAGCAGCTCGCAAGCCGACTAGTGCTCAACTCGTGTCCACATGGGCCAAAGGGTTGAGTCAAGCATTGTTTGTGGGCGCAAATGGAGTTTGGCTCAGCTCTTGTCAGCATGGGCCGAGCCCAACTTGGATGTTTAAAGGTCGAGTCGACTCGGTCCGTTGTTACCTCTATGTAGGACTACAAAAGAGTCCTATATATAGGATGCGCCACACTATGCATTCTTGGCACATGTATCCTAAGAAATAGAGAGAAAAAGTTGTTACATTTTAATTTTATTTTTATATTTTATGTTTTATTTAATTAGAATTAGTGATCACAACTAATGGTATTTATGTAATTAGTAGAGGATATAAAAGCAATTAGTGTTCCTTACTTTTAAGAAATTACGTATAATTTATTTTTTATTTAAACTTTTAGGAGTCAATTTCGATATTCATCTTTAGAATTATTGTCTCTAAATATTCAAGTATTCACATAATCAACGAATATTTGATTGTATTCTTCTTTTATTGTGTGACACCGCTTTGCTCTACATTATTATTACCATCGTAAATAAAATAACAATATCAAGGACAACTTAATGGGATAATTGCACACTTTGATAGTAAGTGGACAATTTTAATCTTTCATTCGGTTTGTATTGCAAGTTTAATCTTTCAATAATTTGTTATGAATCAAGGTATACCTCTTAATTGATTTATGTTCATGTGAAAATCATTAATTTCTAAGATTTGGAAATTAAGGTATATGCAAATTATGTTTTTACAAGAAATAAATAAATTCTTTTACATAGGTAAAGAGCTTAGTTAAGGAATTTGTGATTTTCCAATTATTGTTCGTCTCAGTTATAATTTATTTCGATGATTTAAATTATTTAAGTGTTGTTTTCGCTCGGACTTCATATTTTGACCAAATTTCTTTTGTAATTGACTAAACTGGCATTGATGATTAATATTTTACCATTAACCATGATTAAGTAAATCTCACAGGGCCTGCTTAGTAGTTCCATAGTGCTGGTTATGAGCATTTTTTAAAGTACCAATTTTTTTAGCATTTATGAATAGACCCGTTATGAGTAGTTTTAATAGTGATTTTTGAAATATTTTAACCCATGTCTTAGAATTTATTATTCATTGATTCTAATTTTTTTTTATTTTTTTTTTAAAAAAGTAATGTCACATATACGTCCCTTAGTGAAATTTTGAATTTATAGTTTCTTGTATGAAATTTTTTTACTTATAAAGGATATTTTACTTATATATAATTTTTTTTTACATATAAGTTAATATTTAAGTTAAAAAGTTAAATAAACATAAAATTTTACTTCAAATTTTATGTTAGCATTTCTTATTTATCTACAAACTTTATAATTATAAGTTAACTCTGTACTTTTAAATAATTTTTATTCATTAATGATTTTTTCTAACTTATAAATAACTTTTTATATTTTATAAGTAATGTTTTGTCTTATTAGTAAGAATTGTACACAAAAATAATGTTTTATCTTATAGGTATTACTTATAAGTAATATTTTACGTATAAGTAATTCCACTTATTACTTATAACTAATATTTTAATTAAAACGTAATTTTTTTGCTTACAAATAATTATTTTAGTTAGTAAATTTTTATTTATAAGTTAGTATCAAACAAAATATGTTTGTTGGAAATAGTTATTTTATTGCGGGTAAAATTAGAAGAGAATTTGAGAAAAGGCAAAATATCATTGATTTGAAGGGTTGAGAGAGTCAATTAAAATTACGCTACTCTATTTTCGGGTGATTTAAAAATCACCCTAGAACCAGTGCCAAAAGAACTAGCAATAACTGTTATTCCAACCCTTCATAAATGGTGCCACCCAAAATCGGTTCTTTTGAATCCTATCTAAATGCTTAAGTTAAAACTCAAGGAAATAATGCGTTCGTATATCTCTACATTTGCAAGCTTTAGATAGTCCACTATTCAATGGGCTCAATTCTTTGATTTCACTTAGGTGTTCTGGGTCTAGAGTACTTAGCATTTCAAGTGGAAAAATATGCTGATCTCTCATATAACTGAACATCACAAATAAAAGATTTTCGATAAGTTATAGGAAAGATCAAACTGACTAAGGACTATATAAATTTGTGAAAAATCATTCTCAAACACCTTTGCTTGCTAACGCACTAATGGACACTCTAAACCACCATGAAATTTGATAATTCGTGCAAGAGCATGTTATTGAGATGTCTAATATAGTAGCAAGACTTAAAGATTATCGGAATGACTGCAGATGACAACTTAGTGATACAATATATTATCCAGCTCCTTGCTTACTGAATAAGGTCCACTACAAATGACCTATAATACTTCAAAGGACAAGGTTTAAATTAAAAGAACTAATTCCATTCATCATGTAAAGTCATCAAAGAGCTGAAAAGCAATATAAAAAGGAAGTTTAGAAAGGACATTAAGAAAGGACCACAAAGATAAATGAATCTTATGTCCAAATGCACAAGAAAGCTATGTGTAATTTTAGTATAAAAAAGGCTGCTTGAAATGTAAGGCAGTGTTCAAAAGTAAAGGTAAGTCTAATGCTTATGTAGGTTAGGAAATAAAGGTAAAAGTAATGCTTATGTATATTTTGTTTGTTAAGTAAAAACTCAATGATTGAAAGTGCAATTGAAGGAAAGAAGCAAAAATTAGCGAAAATTGAGAATTTTCATAGTTTGGGGATCTAATTTTAAATATCAAGTAGTTAGTTCGGACCACAAGAAGATGATTGGAGATCACATAGGATCAACTGGATATGATTAGAAGTCAAGTAAGTGAAGTATTGAAATGTAGTCAAAGTATTTTCACCAATCCAGATTTTCATACGCACATCGAGACACCCATGTTTTCATATAGTAAAAATTTGAATTGGAAAAATGATACTTCTAGAATAATTTTACTTCTTTGAGTTAGAGTTCTAACGCACTTTAAATCTAGTCAATTGAACACTGAATATCAAAATTTGATAAAAATACTAATGGCTAAACAGAGACATAACCATGCACAATGCAAAGACAACTTTTTTTTATTTGATTGAAACTATTTCGAAACCCAACTTAGACACGTTTCTTGACCTAATTTCACATTCTGTAAATCAAGAACATAGGCAAACATTCATGGGACCTCTCATACACTATGTTTCATGAATTATTACAAGAAAAGTGTGGCTAATTCATCAAACTTTTGAAAGAATTAAGAGGAAATTGAAAATATTCAATCAATTGAAGATCCAATTTTGATTCTTAGGCAAAAAAGAGAAGATGCAATTGGAGATCAATAGAGAAATCATTAAGAGATTCAAAATTTCAAGATTTATTTTCTTCTTCTTCTTCTTCTTCTTCTTCTTCTTATTAATTTATCAATAAATCAGGTGATGTTCTACATATTATTATGATTTCTTGTACTTTTGTAATGTTAGGCTAGATTTCTATTTACTAAGATATAGATGAACCCTTGTTCTGAAGCTTTGAATATAAATTCAATATTTGGATGCTCAATATGTGTTTATTCTGAAATGATTGTTATTATGTTTAATGCATTTCAATTACTTGCTCACTAATTGGATCGATTTGCGAATTTTATTGTTATTGAGAGAGATTATTGGAAAATTGCACTTTTGACAACCATTATGAGGTCTGAAAAGAGACAGAGATATACATCTATGATTTTTATGATTCCAATAGATATTCTAGTGTTTTTAGTCCTTGTTTGTTCCCCGTTATTTTTAAAATACATTTTTTCTCTTATTTTCAACTACACATCCTTCAATAAATTAATATTACATAAAAATTCAAAAGTTTTTCTTATTTTCTAACTACATATTCACCATCAAAATACTATAGAAAAATACATTTTGGGCAAAATAGAGGGCTCAAATAGGCTCTTAATGCATATTTCCATGTTCACATCTTTCATAGAGATACAAAAAGGTCATACGAGGGATGAATTTAATTTTACTAGAGAGATATTATTAAATAATTTAGGAACATCGATCAACAAGAACACATACATATTATCATTATATTGAATTATATTAAAATGGACTAAGAATGGGGATTCATAGTCTTAGTAATCATCTTATCTAAATTTACAAAGCTTTCCATAATTTGATCATTAGAATAATTTAATTAGTTAACTAGTATTAATTCTTCAAGCATATTTGGCTATTCGATTAAAGTTAACATTTACTGATCATAGGTAAAGTACATAGTTTTTCATGGGAACGATCTAGTTTTCATGAGAACGATACTTTACTTATCATTTTATTACTTATTCATGATACCGGACTTTTTCAGAATTTAATACGGTCGGAGAGTATGATGTAAGTAGACAATACCCCGAAGTGTAATTTAATTTTTCTTTTCCCGTCTTTTTGAAGATATGTGATTTAAAGTCGATTGTGAATATAGATAAAGGGGTTTTTCGTAAGGTAGTTCTAAAGACTCAATTTAAATACTAGATGAGAAGGTAACCCAGTATAAGGCACTTGCATGTTTGGGGTTGTAAGATAGAAGTAAGAATTTGTAATCCACATGGGAAAAAAATTAACTCAAGAGTGACCCATGGAACTTTATTGGTTATCCAAAAAAAATTAAAAGGTTTTAGATTTTAGTATCCTGGCCATAGTACTATTATTGTTGAAATTGATTGAGGATGGTAAAGTTTGTGGGATTGTAGCACCATGTATTATGGAAATTCAAGAAGTTAGAGTTCAAATTCTTTTGTGTTCAACTTCTTCTAATGTTGTTGTTCTTCCAACTATTGGATGTTTGACAATTTACAAGAACAACAAATTAATGATCAAACACATCACAATGAAGTTTTCATTAATGAACCTGCACAAAATGAACCATAAGAAACGATATTAAAAAGGCCCAAACCAACATAGACTTGATATTCCTGATGATTATTAGTACACAACACCTTCATTCTTCTAAAAGTAGAATAATATTTGACAATTAATGAAGGGTTTTAGTTTTCTTCAAAGAAATGCCTCTAGATCTCCTAGGCCCCTTGCAAGGACGTAAACTTTGATCTTCCGGCCGGCAATGAGAAAACATCGTTAGGAGAAGTAGGCACATGAAAGCTTTTCTTCTAGCAATTTCTAGTTGGAATTGCATCAAAATAATCCTCGCTATGAAGCAAAAATTAAAGTTAGAAGTGTTTAAAGACAAAAAGAAGCTTTTAGTATGCACACTTACCTATCATAGTTTCTATCTTATTGTTGTAAAAGTTTGAATTAAAAGGATGAAGCAGTCTCTCTGGTTCACAAGGTTTTGAATTCAAATTAAGAAATAGAGTCACAAAAGTTTAAAGGTCAGCAAGTGCTCGAACCCCTAGCAGACTTTTTTCCTTTCATAGAAGGAGAAATGTTAATAAAAATAGAAAGAAAATCAAACGAGTGCAAAGATTAAATTCACAATACTCACAATATTCGTTGAAAAAACAAGGCATGTTGCTACTCGAATGAAGAGGGAACTTTCTTTCTAGTTATGCACCTTATTTGGAGTAATTACAAGTTTGGGGTAGGATTTGGGCAAGCAAAAAGAAAGATAATAAAAGCCATTTTAAGGATTCGCTTTGTTATTGGAATTTATTGGGTGATAGTTCGACCCGAAAATATTAGAGAATAATTCTACTACTTGATGTGATCCAAGAGCCGAGCCAAACGAAGGTAAGTGCGAGACGAGACCCATTGATAATCGAAGGTGGAATGATGACGTGATTGAAAGAAAAGCAAGTGAAACAAGCAATGGAATTGCTCGTTCAAGAAACCATTGATGGGACGATGTTCAGGATGCAAAATGGGACAACTTTCATGCTCGAGTCAAGAACCGAATCAAAGTGGAGCAATTCAATACAAACAGACGAAGCCGGGGGCAAAAGTGAAAGCTATGCGGTAGCATAGCTATAATAGGCATGCGACCGCATGCATAGAGGCAGGGACTATGTGAACATAGTTCAATTGAACTATGTGACCGCATAGGTTTACACTATGCAGTCGCATAGTGTTAAATCGAGCAGAATTTTTCTTTTTTCGCGTTTTTTCCATATTTTATTATAGTTCTATTTTCAGTCAAATTCTAGAGATATTGGATGAATATTTTTCAGATTCTACTAGATTATTAGAATTTTATTCCTTTTTGACTTCTATCTAGGATCTAGTATAAATAGAAGTTCAATTCTTCATTGTTTTTTTTTACGAGACATTATTTGAAATTTAATACGAAAGACAATTTTGCTTTCAAATTTTTTTTCTTAATTGAACTCATTGAACTTATCAAGACTATTCTTGTGTCGTTCTACAAATCAGGTGTGGGTCTTAGATTGTGTAATCTAGGGGTCCTTCAAACAATGTTCTTGTTGGATTTTTTTTTATTCAGTAATTTAAGGTTCAATCTCCAAACTTTTTATTTGGCTTTTCTGGGGTTTTGGAACAATCTAGTTGTAGGTTTCATAGTCAACGCTGCTACGAGGTTTACATCAATTGGTATCAGAGCACAGGTTTTAATTAACAGGTTATATCTTTTGTTTTCTTCGTTGAGTCTAGTTTCTTTCTAGTTTTCGTGTTCCAGACAGTTATATTTTCTTGTTCTTGTTAATTTGAGTCATAGTTCGCATTTTCATTGATTAATTTATCTTTCTTCTTCATTGGGTCATTGTTAAATTGTTGGTAGTTTAATTTATTGTTTTTAGCAAAAAAAAAATAATAATAAATCTGGTTACTGTTCATGTCCAGAAGGGGCCATAAAAAAATTATTATTATTGTTATAGTTCTTTTATTGGCACTTTACTACCAACAAGTTCTTACTTTTAAATTTCCTTTGAGTCACATTAGTTTCTTTCTATCAGAGTCAATTCCATTAAAATTTTCTTTGAGTTATCTTTGTGTCACGATCCTATAGTTCACCTCCGGTTGGGAATTGCACGAGTTGAAACTATCTTTGAGTTCATTGTGTTCTTTGAAGCGCTTGGAAGAAAGCACCGAGTTGTAAAAGGTAGAGTGATGAGCTTATTAGAGGGTAAAAGCCATATTGTGTGATTTCCGAGTGAAAACAGGTGAGACAAATAAATTGCTAGTTTTAAGATGTCTGAACGAGAAGATTTCAATTCAAGCTAACGCGACAATCATAACAGTGCAACGGATGATTTGATGCAGCCATTTGAGAGTGCATTTGAAGATGTGAAGGATAGGTTGGATCAACATGATGCTTGGAGGATTAAGCCGGAAGCTTGGATGACTAGGTTGGATACATCGGTGGCTAACCTTAGTAGGGAACAACCAGTGGAGGTATCAAATGCTAGGGGACCGAGTAGGTGAGAACCTAGGAGAGTAAGGCGTGGGGAGTTTGATAGTGATATAGATGAGTTTGAGGTTAATGACATGGATTGGGGACGGACGAGGAATAGAGGCGATAAGTTTGAAGAAGGGGTAGGAATAATCATGGAGACGAGATGGATGGAAATTTGGGAAACATAAAGATGACCATTCCACATTTTAAAGGGAGAAGTGATCCAAAAGCATATTTGGAGTGGGGAAGAAAGGTAGAGTAGATCTTTGAATGTTATAACTATTCGGAGGAGAAGAAGGTGGAGTTAGCGATTTTAGAATGTATAGACTATGTAATAACTTGGTGGGATCAAGTAGTTACCTCACAACGTAGGTGTGGGGGTAGACTGATTAGCTCTTGGGAAGAGTTGAAGGCATTGATGAGAAAGCAGTTTGTTCCTAGTCACTACTATTAGGAGGTCCATAAAAAATTGCAAGGTTTGTACCAAGGGTCGAAGAGTGTGGAAGATTACCACTAGGAGATGGAGATTCTTGTGATTAGGGTAAATGTGGTTGAGGATCGGGAAGCTACCATGACACAATTCTTGAATGGGCTAAACCGAGAAATTGCATGTAGCCATGAAGGTAAAGAGGCAATTGAAGAGGAAGGGGACAGTTAGGCCATAAATGGGTGCTTCGAGTTCTAATTCATCTTGAAAACCGAGGTGGGACAACAACAAAGGAAATGGGGCTATAGCTAAAGGTAGAAATGAATGGCAGAAGGGAAATGATGAAGGAACTAGCAAAACAACACCAAAATTGGATTCACAACCATCAAGGAGTCGAGATGTCAAGTGCTTTAGATGTTTGGAGTCGGGGCACAATGCTTCTTAGTGTCCAAATAAAAGGGCAATGGTGTTGCTAGATAGTGGAGAGATGGTGAGTAAAAGTGAAGGTGAGTACGATGACATGTTGGCATTGGAGGAGATTAGTGAAGAAGAGAAGATTGAGGGTACTGTTGGTGATCTTTTGGTTGTAAGAAGAGCTCTTACTGCTCATGTCAAGGCAGATGATTCCGAGTTGTAACGGGAGAACATATTCCGTACTCGATGCCATGTCAACGATATGGTATGTAGTGTCATTATTGATAGTGGCAGTTGTACAAATGTTGCTAGCGTAGCACTTGTAGAGAAATTGAACTTAACACTGTTGAGACACCTTATGCCATATAAGTTGCAACAGATAAATGAAAGTGGAGAAGTTAAGGTTAATCGAAGGGTGTTAATCAATCTCTCAATTGGAAGTTACCGGGATGAGGTAGTGTGCGATGTAGATGTAGTACCAATGCATGTGGGATATATCTTGTTAGGGAGACCTTGGCAGTATGATAGAAAGGCTAAGCATGATGGGTACAAGAATCGCTACAATTTTGTTAAGGATAGAAAGACCATTGCACTTGTGCCATTAACTCTGGCGCAGGTATATGAGGATCAAATTAAGCTAAGGAATGAAGGAGAGAGAAGAATAAAAGAGCTAGAAAAAAGGAGAGAAAGTAGTGAGGTTGTGAGTACGAGAGAAAATTGTGAGATAGCTGTTAGAGAGAAAAAGAGAGAGGAGACATAAGAGAGAAAAGAATAGAGTCTTCCAAGAGAAAAGAGAAGTCACGAGCGATTTTCTTTGCAAAAATGAGTGATTTGAAGAGAGCGATGGTTGAGAAGAAAGAAATGATTTTATTATTGTACAAAGAAACGCTCGTCAACTTTGAGGAAAGTAACCTACCCTCCCTGGTTTGGCTAAGTCTTTGTTGCAGGAATTCGAAGACATATTTCTGGATGACATGCCTAGTGGATTACCACCCATTCGAGGCATTGAACACCAGATTGACTTCATACGTGGAGCTGTTATTCCAAATCAACCAGCTTATTGAAGCAATTCCGAGGAGACAAAAGAACTTCAAAGGCAGGTAGAGGAGTTGATGAGCAAGGGTTATGTAAGGGAGAGCATGAGCCCATGTGTAGTACCAGTATTGCTTATGCCAAAGAAAGATGGATCTTGGAGAATGTGCGTGGATTGCAGAGTCATCAACAACATTACAGTAAAGTATCGTCACCCTATATCTAGGCTAGATGATATGCTTGATGAATTGCATGGTGTTTGTATTTTTAGTAAAATTGATCTTAAGAGCGAGTACCATTAGATTCGCATGTGGGAGGGGATGAATGAAAAATGGCATTTAAAACTAAATATGGGTTATATGAGTGGTTAGTTATGCCGTTTGATCTCACAAATGCACAGAGCACATTTATGCATTCAATGAATCATGTTTTACGTGTTTTCATAAGAAATTTTGTTGTAGTTTACTTTGATGACATTTTAATTTATAGCAAAGACCTAAGTGAGCATTTAGAACATTTAAAGTGCATGCTTGTTATGTTACGAAAGTAACAATTGTAAACTAATTTTAAGAAGTGTACGTTTTGTATGGATATAATTATTTTCTTAGGATTTGTTGTTAGTGCTAATGGGGTAGAAGTGGATGAGAAAAAGATTAAAGCTATTAAAGAATGGCCAACACCTAAAAGTATAACTGAGGTTAGGAGCTTCCATTGTCTGGCTAGTTTTTATAGGCGATTTGTGAGATACATTAGCACAATCACGACACCATTAACTGAAATCGTTAAGAAAAGCGTAGGTTTTCATTGGAAGGAAACACAAGAACATGTATTTAACACCAGTAAGGATAGATTGTACAAAGCACCTATTTTGGCATCACCTAACTTTGATAAAACATTCGAGATTTTAAGTGTGATGCATCAGGGATAGGTATTGGAGCAGTGTTAATGCAAGAAATGAGACCTATTGCTTACTTTAGCGAGAAGTTGAATGGAGCTGCACTGAACTACCCAACGTATGACGAGGAGCTGTATTCCCTTGTTCGAGCATTAGAGAGTTAGCAGCATTACTTTTGGCCTAAGGAATTTGTGATACACAATGATTATGAGTCCGTTAAGCACTTATGGAGTTAAGGTAAGTTGAACAAGCGATATGTGAGGTGGATGGAGTTCATAGAGACGTTTCCATTCATCATCAGGTATAAGCAAGGTAATGAAAACGTAGTTGTAGATGCATAGTCACGAAGGTACGTGCTTCTTAACTCTTTAAGTGGGAAATTACTTTGTTTTGAGCATATCAAGGGTGTGTATGAAAATGACATTGATTTCTCAAACATTTATAATTTATGAGCTAAAATGGCTATTGATAAATTTTATAGACATGAAGGATATTTGTTTAAGGAAGATAGGTTGTGCATTTTAAATTGTTCAATATGTGAATTATTGGTAAGGGACGCACACAGTGGGGGTTTAATAGGTCATTTTGGGATTCCAAAAATTTTAGACATGTTAGGGGAACACTTTTATTGGCCTAAAATGCGTAGTGGCATAAAATGGATTTGTGAGAAGTGCATAACTTGTAAATAGGCTAAGTCAAAAGTTTTACCCCATGGCTTGAATACACCTTTATCTATGCCTAGTGAACCTTGGGTGGATATTTTTATGGATTTCGTGTTGGGGTTACCTAGGACAAGGAAAGGTCGAGATTCTATCTTAGTAGTAGTTGATAGGTTAGTAAAATGGCACACTTCATATCATGTAATAAAATCGATGACGCCACTAATATTGCTGATTTATTCTTTAGGGAGATAATACGTTTGCATGGAGTCCCTAAGAGTATTGTGTCGGACCGAGATATTAAATTTTTTAGTCATTTTTGGCATGTTTTGTGGAATAAGAGGAACTAAATTGTTATTTTCTACAACTTGTCATCCACAAACAGATGGTCAAACTGAAATAGTAAATAGGACCATGACTTAATTGCTTCAAAGAGTGATTAATAAGAACTTAAGAAATTGGGAAGATTGTTTGCCATTTATTGAGTTTGCTTATAATCGTGTTGTATATTCGACTACTTCTTATTCACCATTTGAAATTGTGTATGGATTTAATCCACTAACTTCATTGGATTTATTTCATTTGCTTGTGAATGAACGAGGTAGCATGGACGGTAAGAGGAAAGCTGAGATGGTGAAGGCACTTCATGAGAAGGTCCGTACGCAAATTAAAGAGAAGAGCAAGCTCATTGCATCAAAGGTAAACAAAGGGCGGTAGCGTGTGACATTTGAACCCGGAGATTAGGTGTGGGTGCATTTCAAGAAGGAACATTTTTCGAAGCAGCGAAAGTCCAAATTGCAACTACGGAGAGATGGTCCTTTCCAAATCACCGAGAAGATCAATGATAATGCCTACAAAGTGGACTTGCCAGGTGAGTATAATGTATCGGCTTCGTTTAGCATTGTTGATCTTTCCCTTTTCAATGCAGGTGTAGATTCGATGACGAATCATTTTGAAGAGAGAGGGGATGATGTGATCCAATAGCCCAGTGCGAGATGAGACCTGTTGATAATCGAAGGTGGACTGATGACATGATCAAAAGAAAAGTAAGTGAAACAAGCGATGAAATTGCTCGTTCAGGAAACCATTGATGGGACGATGTTCGAGACGCAAAATGAGACAACTTTCATGTTCGGGTTGAGAGTCGAATCAAAGTGGAGCAATTCAATAGAAGCAGACAAAGTCGGGGGCAAAAGTGATAGCTATGAGGTCGCATAGCTATAATAGGCATGCGACCGCATGCATAGAGGCAGGGACTATATGGACATAGATCAATTGAACTATGCGACCGCATAAGTTTACACCATGCGGTCGCATAGTGTTAAATGGAGCAGAATTTTTCCTTTTTTGCATTTTTTCCATATTTTATTAGAGTTTTATTTTTAGTCAAATTCTAGAAATGTTGGACGAATATTTTTCAGATTCTACTAGATTATTAGAATTTTATTCTTTTTCGACTTCTATTCTAGGATCTAGTATAAATAGAAGTTCAATTCTTCATTATTATTTTTACGAGACATTATTTGAGATTTAATACGAAAGGCAATTTTGCTTTCAATTTTTTGTTCTTAATTGAACACATTGAACTTATCAAGACTATTTTTGTGGTGTTCTACAAATCGGGTGTGGGTCTTGAATTGTGTAATCAAGGACCCAACATTCTTGCTGGATTTTTTTTGGTTCAGTAATTTAAAGTTCAATCTCCAAACCTTTTATTTGGGCTTTTTGGGATTTTGGAACAATTTAGTTGTGGATTTCGTAGTCAACGATACTACAGGGTTCACATCACTACTAACCTTGTAATGGTCCACAACAGGAAAGAGTCAACCATATGAGCCACCCATTAAGAGTAAGTAGGGTGGGAGTAAGTTTAGAAGAGCTAAGAACCTTAGGGAAGATATGATGAAAACGAATTCAAAGTCCTATCTACATTCTAAAATTGTTTCAGACATAATAGCTTCATATATTCAGGAATATTGAATTTTTTCTAATCTTAGCCAAGTCCTTTTCTCAGTAATATTAGAAAATATCTTCAAATCTTCATTAACAATATCTTCTTCTCCCCTGTTGGCTTGTTCCTATGGTATAATCCTTCTCCTTGCCTAAAGGTTCACAGTTTTACACATGCACTAATTTTTTTGATTGCCACTCGAGGAATGACATCAGAGTATAATACATTTACTAAGGATGACGATGACGAATCAACTCCATCTTCCCTAAATCTAGATGGTGTAGCTTCGATGCTTGTAGATCTATTTTGGGAAGGCATTTTCTAGAATCAATTTCCTAAAAATTTTTAGCTAAAAGTTTATCGGGCAGTAAACGATGAATAAAGGAAGAATAGCACAAGAAAAGAAGCAACAGTACACAAATACATCCACAAGAAATGATTCGAAGGATTTTTAAGGAGCAAAGAAAAATTGCAAGCAACACTATACTGTGTGCTACGTAATAGCTGCGAATAAATAATGAAGATAGAAGCTTTGAAAGAATAAATAATTGTAACAAATAATAGAGGTGTTATATTTAGGTTTATGATGAAAGATACTAGCCTTTGGATCATGTCAAGTTTGATCTTAATCTTCAAGTGAAAAAGCCATTGGATATAAAAAAGGTGCCTAAAAATATTTCAAAGGGACGGATCTAATCATGTGTAAATAACACGCACATTAAATGACCACAGTCCACATAGTTCAAGGACTATTTGTTAATCATCCAACCTTGTTTTCACTCAAAAATCGAAATCAGTTATACTATACAAAACAAGTGATGTTCAAGGCTCTTTTCTCACAATAATTAAAGGCTCATGCACCAAAATAAATTCAAAAATAATCAAATTATTTGTAGGTTCACATAACGTAGAAAGTAAATAGTCTTAAACTTAACATAAACTGTTAGACTCCGACATCGAGGACATTTATTGTCAATTAAAATTTACAAAGGATTAGCAAAGAACCTATATCTCTGCTAGTGAATATTTTCAAGGCCAACCAAATCACGTCCAAACTCAATATAACATAAGCAAGCAAATATACTTTTAACTAGTTTTACCAGCTATTCTACATCAGCACAAATTATTATCGAATCACAAATGACTAAGAATATGAAGTGTGATTTCATAGCCAATTGATGAGGAACATGTGGACTCGTGAATAAAATGTGAAAAGCGAGCAAATTCAGTTACAAGTCAACTAATCAATAACTGCCATGTGTCATTAGCAAAAAGGACTTGATTATTCTTAAACATCATTAGAAATCTATAAATAGACATAGTTCGGACAAAGAAATGAATGCAATATCAAAATATCCTCCTTTCAAATAGCATTTTGTCTTCTTCTTCCTGCTTATCATAAATCCAGTGAGTTTAGGACGAGAAAATTCTAGCTAAGTGAGAGGAATTTGTTAATCTCATTTTCGAGGTCAACATGATGCACAAATGGTGAATTCATGTTATCACCTTAATTTGTTTCAAAGCAGGCCTTTCCAAGGATCCATTGCAACCAGATTTGCTGTCAATAATAAAAAACTCCATGTTTCCTCAGAACAAAATGAGTTCTTCTCTAAAAATCATTATTATTATAATCTATCTGTGTGGGACTACACTATCCTTAGTGAATTCTTGCAAAGAATCTAGCATGGAGGGTCCAACGATGATCAATTTGCATTTGATCAAATTCCCTCCCAAAAAGATCATCTTCTTGTTTTTTGGAGTGGATACCCTTTTAACATCTTATGTTGCCTTTGCTTTCTTTTATTAGGTCTAAGGTTGTAAGGTTCAGACATGATGTGTTTAAATAAAACTTCATGTATTAAGAGTTTTCTAAACTTATCAATATTTAGGTAGGCTAATCCAGCTTAGACATTAGTAGGTTATCAGTCTAAACCTTCATGGGGTCTGATTCCCCAATCTCCAATCTCTAATAGAAGTGTACACAAGGAGGGAAACTTCATCTTACCTCACCTCCACTATTACATCTTTCAGGGAGTAATGGAATGATAAATTACTCTAAACAACATATCTTTTTTACAATGTCAAAGCATACAATGATAAGACAAATAAAACTAACAAATACATACTATAAATATGACCAGAGGCCATATATCATCTTGTACTAGATCTTTACATGTGATTTGCCATTGTATCAATGTCTGTTAGGAAAATACAAAAGGAAAATCAGACATACTGCTGGAATTATATAAATAGAATAATAGAAGGAAACAATACAATAAATAGAGTAACAATAAAATTATAGGAAATGGTTGTTAAGGTAGTAGCGATATTGAAAGGAATTGAAGCCTATGGTGCAAGAGGATTGATGACATCGGTCTCTCAAAATATAACAGTTGAAAGTAGCTAACTAGCATCTTGTCACTATTTTAAATGAACTAAAAATGCTCACAATTTTATCACCAAGTTAGAAAGAATTCAACTCTTCAAATAAAGATAAGAGAGAAACTTAAAGCGAAGAAAGAACTCTCAAATTTTTGGTGCGTAAAGTGAAGAATACTTCCTTATATAGTAGTAGGATGATGAATGTTTCAAATTCTTAATTAATTTTTTATTTAACACAAATAATGTCACAATAGCCATGAATGAATCTGTAACCACAAAATGAATATGGAATTGAACAAATTCGAATACAATTTAATATAAAATTGACTAGACTTGAAACCTATGAATTGTTGTTACAATTTCATTCAATTTGAATAAATTGTTTTAATATATTAACTTTAATACATTGCTTTAATATATTAATTTAATATATTATTTTTCCAATAATTTCAACCCCTGTTTATTAAATTTGATGTGCCCTCTCTCCAATCCTTCAAATGCAATTGCTTACATCATTTTAAAGCACTTTTCTTTATAACCAACCTTTGCAGTGCCTGTTTGGCCAGATTAAAGTATACTCTAGTAAAAACACTTCGTGTCAGTTTTCTCTAAAATATCTTCTAGTTTAATAAAGCATTTAAAAAAAAAAAAAAAATCCAAACAAGTTCAAAAGCAGTTTCTTGATTTTAAAAGCAGTTTTTAATTTTTGAAAAGCCTTGTCTAAAGGCCTGCAATCTAGTCAAGAACAATGTTGTCTTCCCTCCATATGCAAGTAACTTTTACATCCATTTTTCTGTTTCTTGGATTAATATGTAAGCAATCTTCAATCCACCTCTGCCCAAGTTCTAGAATATCCCTGTTGATTACGGATTTTAAGGCCTGTGGCAAGAGCTTTTTGTCTCAGCTTCCAAAACAGAGAAACCCCCATAAAATTTTTGAAATCCCTGAACACGTCATCCGAGATGTCACTTATCACACCCCCACTAGCCACTTGAAAATCTACAATATGCCTTTTAAGGTTGGAAATTAATTTGTAAAGATCCTTTGATTATATTTCATTCATTTCGGCTTCTTATCGCATCCAATTGATCTTAACAATCTCTAATTAGCAATTTGAAGTCAGTCACAAGTTTTGAGTATATGCACAACTAACACGACCCATCCTGAATCACTTTAGTGGATCTGAAATGTGACGTGCGCCGATGATTGATTCTAGCTAGATGCCGAACCCACCAACAAGGCTATCTTTGACCTTTTACCAATCATTCTTTAAAAAAAAAAAAAAAAAAAAAAAAAAAAAAAAAAAAAAAAAAAAAAAAAAAAAAAAAAAAAAAAAAGACCTATTATATGTCAAAAGAATGTTAGCCCAAAGTGATATTTTCATGCCCAATTCAAATGGCACAATAACCTAGACTGTCATGGTTGTGGCTCTAAAATCAACAGTCTCTTCAAGTTGCCAAAACTCAATTGCTACCTAGAAAAAATAATCGTGAAAGAATACATGAGTTGATAGCTCAGTGAGTGGAGGTTTTTGAAAATAATTATACTTTTTCGTTTATACATTTTATCGAAATCGAGTTCATATCATTTAATAATTCACAAGATAACAATATATAATTATAGCTAAAATTTGAGACATTCACATAACATCATGAAATATCATCTCAAGTCATGATATGAACATAAGTTGGCAATTATATTATAATCTCATCACATCAAATGTACTAGAAAATTCATCAAAAATGTACCCTCGGACTGAAATTTGTAATCCGCCCCTCAGGTTAAGAACTTTCATCACAAGCCTTTGGCTCCCTCCGTGAACGAAAGTTTGTCTTAAGACATCTGATAATCAATTTTAGAACATGGCTAAGGCCCTTCAGTGAACTATATGTACACGATCAAGACCCCTTCATCCACGGTCCAAGATCCCTCAATGTAGTATAGAACACGGTTAAGGTCCCTCAGTGAACTAAAAGAAATATATAATCATGGATATTCTTCTGGTCGATCTCAATATCACATTTGTCTCGTAGTCCGATTCACAAATAATCCATATCAAAAACTTTAAATTCCACGTATATCATAGTGAAAGAACCTTTCCATATTAATCATGTAATCGAACAAATAATTCACATAATCGCACGTAATATAATAGAATAAGTACCTTATTAATATTTGAAAATATATAATTTTTTTCCACTCACAGAACCATGTAAGGGAGTTTAACTTGATTGATAAACTATTCTGAGATCTTCTCGTCATTTCCTGAAACATGAGTATATCCCAAATAAGTCCCTTTTCAACCATGGATAAATAAATTTTCTAACTATAACACAACCTACTCCCCCACCATGATTTTTTTCTTTTAAAAGTATCCATACACTTCCCTTATATGTTAGCACTTAACTTCCCAATTTCTAACTTAATCTTTGCAATTCACACACACACACACACACAACCTTTTCACTCCTTTCTCTTCACTTAATTTGAAGTCCTTCATCACCTTAATAACTTTGTCCCATTTAAATTTTTGACAGAAATTAAGACACCAAACTCATAAATATTGCATATTCTTGAAATTTGCAATTTCATTTCTTACCTCATTTTTGTAGCCAAAACAGGAATCAACTTCAAGCACAAGAATAAATGAGTCCATGATTTTAAAGCTATTCTTCTTCTTTTCAATTTTCTGATTTTTCTTCTTTCCTCTTATTTTCTCTTAGTTCTATAAATTGTAGGTAATGGATTTGTACTGACAAAAATTTGGCTTCATACAAATGTTTAAAGGTGGTCCTAATTCAAATTTATTTATTTATTATTATTAATTTTTTTTTTTCATTTTGGTGCTTGACATATTTGACCAACAGATAATGGTTGACCAAAGTATTACAATTACAACTTGACTTTTGACTTGACTAAAGGAACTAGGATATTATAAATTCACCCCCTTAAGAATTTGGTCCTCCAAGTTTAATTGGCTAGTCCATCAGGAATGCTAAACAAGCAAGCTAGCAAGGCTAACTAGGAGTGATTGAACTAATCCATTCCATGATTTCATTAAGGCCAATCTGCTTACTGAATTTACATACGGATGCACTCTGGAACTACCATGCTAATCCTATTTCTAATTATCTTTCTTTCCTGGATTGTATTACATTCAATCTTTGATTGTAATTTTTCATCAATAAAATCATTTGATCCGATTTTTACCATCAACAAATTGGCATTGTCAGTGTAAACTGAGCAAAGTAAACCACAAATTTGCCCACTAAAGTTTAGAAACCTTAAGGATCTGGAAGAATGAATGGAGTGGAAGCAGATCTAGGGATACTCAAAGCACTAAAAGTCGGAATAGAGGAATCCAGCAACAATTCGGCCAAAAGTGATATAAAGTTAAAGAGAGAGTGGTAGGGAATACCGACAAGGTTACTAGTCGAAGTTTACCTCGTCTAATGCCATCTTCAAGGGAAAGGAGTGCCGACTGCAAAACAATTCATAAAATGTCAAAAAACTAAAGACGTTGGAGGCAGAAAATGTGTATCTGCGTGCAAAATATGAGAAGCCAAAAACGAATTGGCAATAAAAGGAAAATCGAGAAAAATTAGCGCATGATGCTAAATTTCGCCTCAGCAGGAAATTGGAAAAAAATCGCAGAATAGTAAATCCTCAGAGAACAGAACAGCGAACCAAGAAAGCACTCATGCTAATCCTAATTCTAACTAGAAGTGTTAATGCTTTCTCCAGAAATTGAATTTTACATGTGTCTGCCCAAAAGCAAAATAATATTCACAGCTATCACATGAACCCATTTCCTATCCCTTCCCCCTCTCTTCTTTAATTAATTTAAGGGCTTTTTCTCCATTTCATCTATTTACCATCTTTTTTTTTCTTTTTTCTTTTTTTTTTTTAAATTTTGTTTTATAAATATATATACATGTAAACAACCAAACTCTTGAACTTGTAATTTCCCTTCTCCTCTTCACATATCCTTTGTCAGTGCCCTTTAGATTATTTCCATCCACCTATTAATATTCGAAATCCCTTAGTAGCCTCCGACAAACAAGGGAACATAGCCAAGGCATATGGTCCTGCTCCTCTTTCTTCTATTCCATTACTTTCACTATCTCACATATACATATGCATATACTAATCTAACTTCTCCAGTAACATACAACTTACCACTACTGCCTTCAACTCCTAATTATTTTCCTTTGTCATCATTTTTTCCTTGTATATTTAATACTTGCAAGCACTGCACATTCATATAAGTAGAAAATATATATGTCTTGCTCAAATCCTAAATTTCTTACCTTACTGTAACAGAAAACGAAATAAGAAGCTTGGGCACAACAACTTCTCTATTTCAGTTTCTTTGGCTTTGCTCAAACAAAACAAAACAAAACAACAACTAACATCAAGAAACTATCTTTGCTTCCTCGTCAATATTGATAATCTTGATTACCTTGTTTCTCACCACTAGACTTCATTCCGTGTTAGCATAAGATGATCCTATATCCTACTTATAAGTTTCTACAATCTGTTCTGCGACAACAAAAACTAAAAATACCATCACGTCTAATCAAGGTCCACATTTATTGATTATCCTAGCTTTTAGTATTCACTAACTGAAAAATGAATGACAAATTTCATAACTTCATCTATTGCTCATTCTTTTCTATTTCCTATTCCAGTCCACTGATGCAGAGAACCGGTATGTGTTTCCATTTTCTATTCCATTTCTCCTTTCACGTTATCTTTTATTAAGGATAATTCATATTCAATTGCAATCACTTTCTAATCGAAAATAATTACTGTAATTGGAAGATGAAACAAGAAACTTAAGGATGAGTCCCAACTACTACTACTGCTGCTGCTGCAACTGCTACTCCTACTACTACTGCTGCTGCTCCTACTACTGCTGCTGCTAAAGCCTCTACCTGCTACCGCTGCCGCTACTACTACTACTATTACTATTACTATTATTATTATTATTCTAATTCTTATTCTTCTTCCTCTTGCACATACCCGTCAATTACAATTGTCCATATCCATTAATCAGAACTCCCTTAATTCATTATACTAAGTGGATTCATTTTTTTCCTTCTCTATTCACTATACATAAAAGCCTGCCTATATAATACTTTAAAAATTGAATATTGGATTAACATTGAAGATGAAGGAACCCCACTTAGTACCAAAATTAAATTCTTCCTCACTGTAACTCTACCTTGTTTCTCCATTATATCAATTTATCGTCTCTTCCCCTTATCATTTTCGATTTCACAAATATATGTACACGTAAAACATTAACAGATTCTTGAAATCGCAAAATTTCCTTAACTTATGACAGAATTTAAGAGCGAAAGAGAACCAAGCTCAAAACTCCTCTTCCCCTTTCCTCAGTCCTGGGTTAACCAATTCTTCTTCTTCTTTTTCCCACCATTTCCCTTAGTTGCTATACTGTCATTACCATATATGATTTCATTGCCCTCAATTTCATTCCTCTCTTTAACTAATCATTTTCTATCTCCTTACCTTCCGATTTTCTACACCTCCAAGTAACCTGCCAAATAATTTTTCCTTCTCTAACCTCCATTTGTCTCTACTTATCTTTCTCATTTTGGTAACCCATTATTTAATTCCTCAAGATAATCATAATTCCATCACAGATTCTTCTCCAAGTACACATGTATGACAAGATTTTTCAATCCTCAGCACACTCGTAAAAGAATCCGTAATCAAATAGACAACTTATTTAGGTAGCTGCGCACCATTAGTTCAAATGTATCTATACTGGAAATATGCCAAAATCATCAAAATCCTTCGGCCAAATTCACTGTCTCCTCAACAATGTATTTTTCATCTATTTTCTGTTACATATATATAGAATCAACTCCAATAGTAATCCTTTCAACAGTAGGGTCCTTCTCAACATTTTCATGTCGGGGTTATTCCTCAATGGCTCAATCTATGATACAAATGCTTACATAATCTCAACTTCCATGCCTTCTTCTTTATATTTCGATTGCAATATGAATTTTGCAACAAAATATTACAGCCCGTGAACTTTGCCACCACACCACATGATTAACAATCCCAATGAAAATATTATGGTGAAAGAAAAAATTCATAAACTACTCAAGCTATTAAAAAAATAAAAAATATATATTATTGAACCATGCTCTGAGACCAACTGATACGACCCGTCCTGAATCACTCCAGCGGATCCGAAACATGATGTACGCTAATTGTTGATTCCAGCTAGACGCCAAACCTACCACCGAGGCTATCTTTGACCTTTTACCAATCATTATAAATAATGAAAAAAAAAAACTATTTTATGTCAAAATAATGTTAGCCCAAAGTGATATTTACATGCTCAATTCAAGTGACACAATAACCTAAACCGTCATGTGGTTGTGGCTCTAAAATCAACAAGCTATTCAAGCTGCCAAGACTCAGTTGCTACCTGTTAGAAAAAATCATGAAAAAATATATGAGTTGATAGTTTAATGAGTGGAGAAGTTAGAAAAT
>NC_036238.1:882397-909558 GCF_002742605.1 Olea europaea var. sylvestris | reverse complement strand
TCCTCGGCCAGTTCTGTTGCACCACAGATTGCAGCAAAAGATAAGGCCGTAGTTCCATGTTCATTTTTCAGTTCTAACTCTTTTGGGCCCATCAAATTTATAAGTTTTTTCGCAATTTCAGTCTGTCTAGATAAAGTTGCCATGTGCAGAGCTGTCTCTTTGTGTGATGAAATACTTTCAGTAAATGGCAGTGTCTTCTCCTGAAAGAAACCTTCTATAGCATGCCAATTGCCTTTTTTAATTGCCTTGTATAGGGGCTCATATTCAAGGTACTCACTCAACCCTACAAACAATGAAGTCAGCCTGAATGTGAGGGAGTTGTGTAAACTACAGAGTTTACTAAATAAGAGGGAAGATTGGCTCCACCACATTGTTCTTTGCTCATTTTTAATGATTGAGAACCTATAGTGCAATTTCACATTTCTTATAACACGATAAAATTTTAGACGGCCTAGTTCATCACAAAGATTGAGGAATTACCATTATCGTCGACTCGAGTTTCTTTGTCGTGATCTCCTTTTTCTACCAACTGAGTCCATACGTAGTCAGCATTAATGTCGGCATTTATAAACTTCGAATATATTGCTTGTCCACATGAAAGTTGAATTGCATGCAAAGCCAAAGCATTCTTTTTCTTCCATTTTTCATGCTCTTGTATATTTGTCTTATCTGGTTCAATCTCCTGAGCAGAGACAACACCCCAAAGCCCATTCCCAACCAAATAATTTGCCAAGCAATTTTTCCAGCTTATAAAGTTATCCTCAGTTAGCTTCTCTGGCACAATTCCGAGACCCGCTAGATTATGCCTTTTATCTGTACGCCAATCAAAATGAAAGTTCAGTGATAAACTTAAAAAAGAATTGATGACTAAATGAAACAGTGCTGTAAGTTAGGTGACAAACTATGCTTTCAAATTGTTCGATAAAGTTGAAGTGTCTGACATTGTAAAGGGACCACAAAAAGCAATATATTCTTGATTACTTTACGAGTTTATTCAAAGCACAATATCGAAAATGTTAATTGAACTAGAAATTCAATAATGGAGCTCGAGATGAAAAGGAAAATTGAGAAAAAAAAAAACTATAAACACACCAAATCATGCAAAGTAAATTAAAATCATCTTACTTGACTTTAATTTTGTCATCTTCTCTCACTGGGATAACACTTGTAAGTATGCTATGATCATCAAGAAGGGCTTACTCTTTATAGATGTAATTCACTCTATGCTTAAGTAAGGTACATTTTTTATTTATTTACTTTTACTTTTTATCTTCTTTCCTTTTCTTTATTCTTCTTTGTTGTCCACAGAATGTTAGGTTTAATGCCTCAAAATTAGGTTGAAATCTTGGAAGATCACGTTTGGCTTGAATTTGGAAAGAAATCAAATTACATCAAAAAAATTTTCCTTTTATGCGGTTTAACCTGATTCTAGTATATTTTCTTACCTTTTAGGATTCCATTAGGTTTATGGACGTGGCCTATAAATTAGAGACTCCTTTGTCAGTTTAAGATGAAGCATTATTACTGTCCTGTATTATTCTCTCCATATTGTCGGGTTAAATAAAATTCATCGTTCCTCTGCTTAATTTCTTTTTTGTACTTTACTTTAATCTTGTTTTCATGGTGTGATCTTGAATATTTCATTATTGTCATTAAATCTCAATCTTGCATCACCTTTGAGACTCAACACAGAATTGGTGTATTCCAAAAGAAATTACTCTCAACCTCTTAGAGGGCCAACAATGTGCTTCATATTGTTGTCCACAGAACTGGTGTATTCCAAAAAAATTATTCTTAACTTCTTGGATGGCCAACAATGTGCTTCACATAGTTGTCCACAGAACTGGTGTATTATTCTTTTTTGCTGTCTACATAATTGGTGTATTCGAAAGAAATTATTCTTAGCTTCTTGGAGGGACAACAATGTGCTACACTCAATGTTGTCCATAGAACTGGTCCACAGAATTGGTGTATTATTCTTCTTTGCTGTCCACAGAACTGGTGTATTCCAAAAGAAATTATTCTCGACTTCTTGAAGGGCCAACAATGTGCTTCACATTGTTGTCCACAAAACTGATGTATTCCAAAAGAAATTATTCTCAACTTCTTATAAAGTTATCCTCAGTTAGCTTCTCCGACACAATTCCAGACCCGCTAGATTATGACTTCTATCTGTTCGCCAATCAAAATGAAAGTTCAGTGATAAACTTTAAAAGAATTGATGACTAGGTGAAACAGCTATAAGTTGGGTAACAAACAGTGCTTTCAAATTGTTCAAGAAAGTTGAAGTGCCCAACATTGTAAAGGGACCACAAAAAGTAATATATTCTTGATTACTTCACGAATTTATTCAAAGCACAATATTGAGAATGTTAATGGAACTAGAAATTTAATAATAGAGCTCAACCAAATCATGCAAAGTAAATTAAAATCATCTTACTTGACTTTAATTTTGTCATCTTCTCTCACTGCGATAACACTTGTAAGTATGCTATGATCATCAAGAAGGGCAATCAATCTTTATAGATGTAATTCACTCTATGCTTAAGTAAGGTACATTTTTTATTTATCTGCTGTCCACAGAACCGGTGTATTCCAAAAGAAATTACTCTCAACTTCTTGGAGGAACTGGTGTATTCCAAAGAAATTATTCTTAACTTTTTGGAGGGCCAACAATGTGCTTCACATTGTTATCCACAGAACTGGTGTATTATTCTTCTTTGTTGTCCACATAACTGGTGTATTCGAAAGAAATTATTCTTAACTTCTTGGAGGGCCAACAATGTGCTTCACTCAATGTTGTCCACAGAATGGTGTATTATTCATCTTTGCTGTCCACAAAACTGGTGTATTCCAAAAGAAATTATTCTCAACTTCTTGGGGGGCCAACAATGTGCTTCACATTGTTGTCCACAGAACTAGTGTATTCCTAAAGAAATTATTCTCAACTTCTTATAAAGTTATCCTCAGTTAGCTTCTCCGGCACAATTCTAGAGCCGCTAGATTATGTCATCTATCTGTTCGCCTATCAAAATGAAAGTTCAATGATAAACTTTAAAAGAATTGATGACTAAATGAAACAGTGTTGTAAGTTGGGTGACAAACAGTGCTTTCAAATTGTTCGAGAAAGTTGAAGTGCTCGGCATTGTAAAGGGACCTCAAAAAGTAATATATTCTTGATTACTCCACGAGTTTATTCAAAGCACAATATCGATAATGTTAATTGAACTGGCAATTCAATAATAGAGCTCGTTAAAAAAAGGAAACTTGAGAAAAAAAAAAACTATAAACACAACAAATCAAGCAAAGTAAATTAAAATCATCTTACTTGAGTCTAATTATGTCATCTTCTCTCACTGGGATATCACTTGTAAGTATGCTTTGATCATCAAGAAGGGCATTCAGTCTTTATAGATGCATAATATAGAATTACTCTATGCTTAAGTAAGGTACATTTTTTATTTATTTATTTACTTTTACTTTTTGTCTTCTTTCCTTTTTTTTAATCTTCTTTGCTGTCCACAGAACTGGAGTATTTCAAAGAAATTATTCTCAACTTCTTGTAGGGCTAACAATGTGCTTTACATTGTGCAGACAAACAAAATTTACCCAAAAAAGGAAAAAGAAAAAAAATTAGTTCCTAATTGAAATGTTTTCAGTTTTTCCATTTTTTTTCCTTTAGTTAAATTAGCCATGACAAAGTAAAAGTATTTATTTACTGAAATAAAAATAAAATACCAATTTAGGCGGAAAACATTTATCCTAACTTTGGGATATTGTTTTTCTGATGGGTAAAATCTCTCATCTTTTAATACACAAATAATATTCAAAATATAACGGATTATGCTACACTTTTTATTATATTTTGTGAGGTGTTCTAGTAAAATAGGAAAATTTATACAACAGAGCAGCCTAGAGAGTTTGTGTAATTTACTCAAATAAAATGTTTTTTTCATAGATAGGAAACATTTTATTTAGAGCAAATTACATAAGTGGGTCATCTTTAAATGGGTTAGATGCTTATACGGCCCACGGTCTACCATAGTCTACAGTAGCCATTTAGCTTAAATTTCACAAGATAATAGTTGGCCTACTTTAATTGGGCCTAGTCGTGGTGGCCCAAGTGTTAAGCAGCAAAATCTGGCTCTTTTTATTGGGGGATAGTTGGCCTAGTGAGTCTAATTGAAAGAAGAAATTTCACACGATCTTTTTATTGACGAGCTAAAATTTTGTTATGAATATAACAAGTTTCCATTATAATTTGAATAAAATACAATTTCCATTACCTAAGAGGGTATGAAGCTTGTAGATCAAGGAAAGAACAATTATTGGATGAGATCTAATTTGGAAGTTCGCGAATCAATCAACATCAAGCAAGAAGATCAACAAATTAATTGCTTGAAATAGTCGTAACTTCTAGACACTTCTGTGGCGATTAATTAGAAATGCAATAAATAGATTTTTTAAATTATTTTATTATTATTATTATTTTTTTTTTTTTTGTGTTTCCTAACCCTAGTGGACCGGTTCCAATTAGAGGTACTAGAGTGTAGGTCTAGAATTGTTTATTTTCTGTAATTCTAATTCTTGATTTATTGCTTGATTTTATAGTTGAGTGATTCCGAGGGTTGTTCTATGCATTTATAATTGATTTATTTATGGATAAATAAATGTCTATATGGTTGATGCATGAAGTAATTATCAAATTTTTTCCATTAAATGAGGCAAAGGGGAAACCAAATTATTGGACAGGTTGTGTTTGGTGTACATAATTTTTTTTCATTAAATGTTTATATTTTTTTTTTCTTTTTTCAAAGCTCTAACATCAGTTTGAATTCAAGATAATATGGAGATATATAAACTGAAATTCACTTCTTATTTTGCGTTACAAAATATTACATCATGTGGTTCTATTTATACATACTAAAAATTCAAGATTATTCCTCAAATAATGGAATTATTCTAGAAAATGTGAGGGTCAATTTTGATTTGTTCCAACAAAACAGGCACATATGGTCTAATACAATACTGGAGAAATAGAATTCCTCAATGACATGTGGCTAAAAGGAAAACATTTCACCCAGTTGAATTTATATGGAAAAAAAACACAATGGACACTTCAACATTTAAAATGATAGATACAAAACTGAACTAAGAGCACATTTGGGACACCATATTCAATATTACTGTTAAGTATGACTGATAAGATTTTTTTTTCTTCCTCAACTGTCAAATGCTATTTATTCCACCATATCAAACACGCTCTGAACTTAGCAAAACAGAAATTATATATAATTAAAGTGTGTAGCGGAAATTATATATGTAGGAAGATTATACATACCAAGGATTTCCTTAGAGGTGTCAAACTGGGTTATCAAAGCTTAGAGCCAGCTAATGCATGAAAGTACAGCCAGTCCCATCACAGGCCATGGCATGATCAGCCCACATCTACAGTTGGCTTGGCTCAACTTTGAAGGTCCATGGGCCCATGTGTATTTAAAAAGAGACTTAGGTCCAGGTTGGACTGGCTGAGCCGAGCGAGGGATGGTCCAGGAGTCGTCATGGCCTAATTTATACCACTAAATGAAATTTAGAGTGTGTAAATAAGACCTGAACAAGAAGGGGAGGAATGTGGTGCAATTAGATATACCTCGATTAGTTATAGTTAGGCATCCATGTTCCATCGTTTCCGTTATATCTTCATCGCTTGATTTACAAACAATAATACTTGAGATTTGCATTTCTACGTGCTCTTTGTCATGACTTTCCCAAGGTGAATGTACTCTTACACCATGTGTAAAAAGTACGACGGGGAATACTTTTCGAAATGATCGCGTTCAACATGTACATTTATAGCAAGTTTGTAATGTTGTACTAGACAGCATGAAAAAGAAACTAAAATTTATCTAGATGTGTTGTCATGGTATATTGTTTGTGAATGAAATGAATATGAGAGCATTTATGTACTTTCCCAAAATGCCAGTTTAGTCCCACTAGGAAATGCAGAAGGTTTCTGAACCAATATTCAGAGAGCAAAATTGCCAACATGATCTGGGGTAACACACGACTTTGGATACTTTTCAATAGCATAGAAGCAACATCTGCAGTAAGCAAAACAGCCGGAATTAGGTATCCATGTCATGGGGATTAAACCCTAATCTCAATTGCGACTGCAACTTTTACTAAAATAAAATCAGAAAATATATAGCCTCCGTTTGACAAATTTATAAATCAATTTGTAAAGAGGAATACTAGCGGGATCCACTAAATTTATTGATAATTATAAATGTGTGTTTGAAAATAATATTTGACTTTAGCAAATTTATTAACCATATTATAAATTGTATCCAAACAGAGATTTCCAGCGCTTCACGCTTAGTGTGAGAATTGAGTCTTCACTAACGTGAAGCAAAATTACTACCTACAAATTATTCTACATGTGCATGAACATTATATTTATCTGTAATTGATAGATTTTACACAATATGATTAGACTCCACAAATTGTACGTCCACATACCATAAATTTCAGCATGAATAAGGTAGTGTGACTCCATTTTCACTCTTTTCAGGACTTAGCTCATCTTTCGGCGTCACTCTGTATAAATAATGAACCATATCCTTTTTTCCATGCAATGCAGTCGTAATCATAGGAAGTTGCCCATTTTCATAATCTACTTTGCTATTTTAACTAAATTTTTGTTCTCATATACCATTTTCTTGGCTAGTTTCGTCTCACCACACATCTCAGCACGAGATAAGGCTTACAAGATTTTCTGCAACTTCAGTCTGTCCAAAACAAAGTTGCAATGTATAGAGTTGTGTGTTTGTGTCCAAAACAAACTCTTGCCCTAATGGCCTCTGGATTTCGCTGAATGAAATCTACTGTAGAATGCCACTTACCTTCTTCAATTGCCTTATATAAGGGCTCATAATCAATGTACTTTACCGACCCTGCAAACAATGACACCAACCTATATGTGAGGGGCTTGTGTCGAATACAAAGTTTATCAAATAAAAGGAAAGATTGGCTCCACCACATTGTTCTTGTGGAAGAATGTCTAAGTGTTAAATTTTATGGATAGCTATGCAAGATTGAATGATAATTTAACAGAGATTTGAACGATTTTCATCTTTGAAAACTTTTTGTGCAAATGTAATAAAGAGTTTGATAACTAACATGCTCGTTTTTTACTAATTGCGAACCAATAGTGCAATTTCATGTTTCTTATAACATGATAAAATTTTAGATGGGCTAGTTCCTGATAAGGTTGATAAGTGCTTTTCGTGCACTTATTCGGACCATATTATTAAGATTTTATGTCATGAAACTATTGAATTTTACTTAACTTGGATAAATTTACTTCTATGTTTAGTTACAGGCTCATTTTGAAGCAATTGGAAAGAGAAAAAGGATAAATTGGCCATCGAATGGAAGTTTGGATACTAATTCTACGCCCCCACTTGGTCCCACTCTTTAGCCACAAAAATGACAAATATAAAAATGAAAAATATGAACATTATCCATCACATCAAACTACCATATTTGACTTTCTATATTTTGTGTGGATCCCGTAACTGCAATATTTTTCATTCTCATTCTTAGAAAAATGGGAATCAAACGAGCCCTAAATATTAGAAATTGAAAGGCTTGAATTGAACTAAAAAATGAATTGATTGTGCAATTAATTGGATTTGAGGGTCAAAATGCACATTCTCAAATATTATTGGACAATGGTGCAAATTATAATTTAATATAGCAAGAACCAAGTGAAAATTGTTATCAAAATGAATGTTGACATACACTTTGATTGGAACTCAAATTTAATTGGATTTGGACTTTGTTGATGTCAAAAATTTTATGGACTATTTTTGAGCCAACTTTAAGAAAAATGACACTTTATATTGATAATGAAAGGTTAAATTGTACAATGTGTAGGTGTGGAAGGCTTAGCTTGCCCTAAAAAGGGAACCATTTCCCACTATTTATAGGGGCCCTTAGCCAAAATTATGTCATGTCAATCAAATTAGCCATTTGTACTGAGCTCAAATAATGTGTCGCCCCTCTCTTCCTTGATTGGTCAATGAGGCCGATTTGTCATCATGTCAATGTTTCCTTCAGGTGATGATGTCGTACAAGGGATAGGGGAACCAGGTGGTTAATTGGTAGGTTTGGGCGGTGCTGATGTCATCTCCAGCAAGTGTGTGTGATTGATTGGGTGATAGGACAAGAGTAAAGAATCTGCAATTATTATGTCTTTTGGGATTACGGCGATAGTGGACCGATCTGAACTTATGTAGTCGACCTAGTTTATGTATGAGATGGGTTCTGGGAACATTAAATGTGAGATCGTAGGTCGGTGGTCAACAGATATCCCACAAGTCAGTATTACTTTGGAGGATGACTGACCTCTAGACTCAGCTGGTAATTTTTCCTAGAAGTGCCATTATTGTAGTACTAGGTGTCATGCTTCTGTTGGGGGTGAGCTGCGCTGTACCTTTCATGGCATCTTTGGAAAGTTTTGTCAAAACGACGTAGTTTTGACTAGGTGAATGGATCCGTCCATTTTCCCTCATTTTCTTCATCCAACGGTCAAGGTGGAGTCTTTTGGTTTTCCTTCATTTTAAATCCTTTTCTACCTTTCATTTCACCATTACTCTGTGCAATCATTCTCTCCAAAGTAGCAAGAAAAATTTGTAGTGCATCTTTCTTTCTTCTGAGTGAGGTCGTCAGTTCTCAATTCCCAGGTATTCCTCTGCTTCTTCTCTTCAGCCTTTTCATGAGCTCCAACGAGTCTAAAGTACACTTCTGGGGAAACCAGCACAACTCCTAGGTATTCCTTTGCTTTTTCTCTTCATTCTTTTCTCTTCAGCCTTTTCATGAGCTCCGACAAGTCTAGGGTATATTCTTGGAAAAAGTAAGAGGAAGAGTCGGTCCCTCCCATTTCTAGTTCTTTATCTAGTTACCAGGAAATCTTAACCCCCATTCCTATTTCAATAGTTAACCCAGTAAATCTAGGGTGCCTTGTGATTATGGAATCAGATCGTGATGATTCGAGAGGAGAGGAGGTCGGCTCCTGTGGGGGTAGTGAGAAAAATAACCCTGAGGAATGGGAGGTGAACTCATAAAATCCGATTGTAACGGATGATTTGTTAGCGAGCTGGCAAGCTAGGTATGACATTTTGAGCTCAGTAATAATGATAATCCCTAAACCTTCTGACCGCACTAACGCTCCGCCAGGGAAATGTGTTTTCTGAATTCGACCATTTTACATACCAAGCTTAGATTGCCCATTTCTAGAGTCATCTGTAAGTTCTTGTCCTTTTGGGGTATAGCTCCCACTTAGCTATGCCCCAACAGGTTGCGAACTTCAATCGCCCCCTTAATCTTGTGGAATAGGTTAGGAAATCCCGAGCTAAGTGGAAAGCAGTTTAATTCCCTTTTCACATTCAAGAAGGATGGGAAGAACTTCGGCTGTTGGTATACCAGTGTTAGGTTGAGGATGGGTGATTCCTTAATGCTGGACACTCCCTCCTCCGTCACGAAGTGGAAGGAGAAATTCCTTTATGTGTCAGGGGAGTGGTAGTTTTACCCTGTCGAAGTGAATAGGGAGGATGGTCCCCACACTCTACCATTCTTTATGTAAGTAATTGTCTTTTGATGCTTTGGCCGAGGTAAGTGGTGAAGTAATATTAGACTTTGCATTGTTTTGCAGATTACAAGAAGGCGACTTTGAAAAAGGACACTCAAAGACGAGCTAAGGAGACAATGGCCTTGCCGAAGAGACAGAGATCCTGTAAGTACATGATCTTGAATTCCAACCTCTTCCGAGTGTGTTTAATCCAAACAAGAGTCCTAAGTCCGTCCACGGTTGGAACATTGACTTCCATCCCAACTAGTTCAAGTAAGGATTAAGTTACTTTTTATGGGAGAGCTGGTTATTTTTTATAAAAATGCTAAGTGTTGTGTTTATTTGTGTTTTTCAGAAATGCTGGGATATAAGGCAACTAAGGTAGCAGAAGCTGCTGCTAAAGGAAACAAGAGAGAGGTTCCACTGGCAGTGAGCGTAGCTTCGGAGGAGACAGAGAAGGACATCCAACCTTTGAAGAAGTACCACCCTGAGCTGTCCTTTGAGAGCTTGCCTCCCCGACATCGTCTTTGGTGCAGCCAAGCTCGCCAGCTGCAGCTCTTTACACAGAGCGGTCTTCGGTTCCCACTACTGCTGCAGTCACGCTGACCTTGGTCCCTTCAATCTCACCAGTTGCTGATTGCGCCAGTTCATCTAGATCGCATGAACAACACTTTAGGAAGAATTTATATTTGGAAGACCTAAAAAGGCTAGACTCACAATTGGACTTCCTTTTTTTATTTTAAGGATAAGGGCAGAATTGGAGAGAGAAGACGATGGCTCTGGCATATGGACTCCTAATGGAGGAAAAAAAAAAGAAAAAAAATTGGAATTAACGGGAATTAAAAGGCCCAAATATTGGGAAATAAAAAAATAGAAGAGAAAAAAAAAAGAATGAGAGAGACACGTGCTGAGAGAGGCAGAAGACAGAAAAAACGCACAAGAGAAATTTGGCCAAATATTGGGAAAAACACGGCAATCTCAATTTGGAAAATTAATTACGTTCCGTCAATTTATTGGTGATATTGTTTCACTTTTATTTGTTTAAGTCCGATATTATGAATAATTATATTATTTTTGTGCTATGATTACGATCAAACTTATATCAAAAACCTTTGATTTTTTAACCTTATTTATTTTTGACCTTCAAAATATGTTCTCAATTATTGAATTATTGACATGTATTTATTTTTTTCTACAATTATATGCACAATGTCAACTGTTGTAGAGTTCGATAGGATAATAGAAATATATTGCTGTACTCTATATGATCATTAAGTATTCATAAATCCTAAATCCTTAATGCATTTTTGTATATTTGCATCTGTCATAGAAATATAGTCATATCACATGTAAGAATATGTTTAATTTTACTCGAGAGAGATTGTTAAACAAATTAGAAATATTGGTCTTCGTAATTGAATAGTGTTTAATTTAATTATAACCCTGCATTGATTTTAATTAGTTTAGATTCTACATTGATACATAATTTAAGTGATTACATTTTGAGTATAGAAAAATTATAAGTTTCATCGTTTCAAATAAGGCGAAGATAATTTAAATTTAAATTAGTACAATTTCTGTGAGTACGATACTTGGACTCAAAATCCATTTCACTACTTATTAACGAACCGTGTACTTACGATCACTTAAATTGAAAAAATTTCGTGACATCGGTGATAAATAGTGTTTTCAAACTGCACAAGAAAGTTGAATTGCCCAGCATTTTAAAAGGATCACAAAAAGTAACACGTTTTTGGTTACTTCACGAGCTCATTCAAAGCATAATATCGAGAATGCTAGTTGAACTAACAATTTAATAATAGAGTTCCAGATGAAAACGATACTTGAGAACTAACCACAAACTCAGCAAATAATACAAAGTAAATTAAAATCATCTTACTTGACTTTAATTTTGTCGTCTTCTTTCGCGTGGAAGGACGCTCGTAAATATGCTATGACCATAAATAAATGGCAAGCTGTCTTTATAGATGGATAATATAGTATTACCCTATGCTTAAGTAAGGTACATTAAGGTACATTACTTTTTTTTTTTTTTTTTTTTTCGTTATTTTTTTTTTTTTTTTTTTTTTTTTGGCATTTACTTTTTGTCTTCTCTCTTTTTTTATTCTTCTTTGTTGTCCACAGAATTCTGGTGTATTCCTAAGCAATTATTCTTGGAGCCAACAATGTGATGCACATTGTGCTGACAAACAAAATTTACCAAAAAATTTTTTAAAAAAAAGTTCCTAATTGAAATGTTTTCTAATTTTTCCTTTTTTGTTCTTTTAACCAATGTTCTAAAAGACATAATGTGTGACGATGCGTGGAGGACAAACTATGGGCTAGGCAAGCCATAAGCATAAAAAGACATTTTTTTATTTTAATATTATTTTAATTTTTAATCAATTGAAAAATCTTTTAATAATTAAAAATAATACTTGCCAAACATTTAAAATAAATTTATACATTTTTTCAAAGTTTCAACAAAAAGAAAAGATAAGTTTCAATTGTAAATGTGAAATAGTAAATAAATAAGAATTTTTGAGATATTTCTTTTGTTCAAGGTTTCAAGCGACTATTTTAAATTTAGAATCAACAAAGTGAAGAATCAACATTTAAGTTTTAATTTAGAAGAATTGTGAAAAAAAATAAAAATAACAAAAAAACTCTAAACAAAATATATAATTATGCCGCCGAGATGAGCATAACCGTGCCGTAGAGGTCAACGATGGCAGTTGACAGCTAAATAAAGCGCCAAGCCACTTGATTTGGCGTTTCGACCGTGCATTGCGCATTGGCGGCTCCTAGCCTTTTAGAATAGTGCTTTTAACTAAATTAACCATGACAAAGTAAAAGTATTTATTTACTAAAAATAAAAAATAAAATACAAATTATGAAGGAAAACATGTTACCTAACTTTGGACAAATTAATTTTTTTTTTTGAAAGGGTAAAATCTCAAATCTTTTAGATATGCAAATAATAAGCAAAGTATAAGGGATTATGCTACACTTCAAAATACATTTTAAAAGCGTTTGAGTGAAATGAGAAAATTTGCACAATAGCATGGAAAGTTTATATAGCCAATGTTTGGTAGAAACTAAAATTCAGATTTTAATTTAAATCAAAGTCAACAATTAATTTTAATCACATATTTAATCTGATTCACAACTTTTCAACTGTACATTTTATCAACTTTTATAAAAATATACTAAAAATGTAATTTTAGTACTCACAAAATAAAGCCATAATTCACTTTATATAAAATGTTTACATAAGTGGGTCATCTTTAAACGGGTCATCTACAGAAGCCATTTAGCTCAAATTTCACAAGATAATAGTAGTTTGGGTTGAATTGCTATTAATAATTAAAATAATAAAAATGTAAATAAAAAAAATATATTTGACAAAAATACGTTACTTCTCTAAGTGAACCTAAGTTACTTGGGCATTAGAATGTTGATTTAATTGGGCCTAATCATCTGTGCCGAGTTCTTAGCAACAGATTATGGAGCAATTTCTTGGGGATGGTTGGCCTAGTGAGTCTAATTGAAGGTGGATATTTGGCCATTGAGAAAAGGGCCGCTGTTGTTAGTGATGGTAAACTTGGCTTAATAGACAAGATAAATGGGGAAAAACCATATATGTACCATTAAAAATAAAACATTTCATTAAATACTAAAAAAATTTTGTACTACTGTTTGAGCTCCATTATTTCTAAAGAATGTATTTTACAAAAGTAGATTGATGGAGAATGTGTAATTAAAAAATAACAAAAAATTTTGGATTTTTCTGTAATATTATTTTATTGAAAAATATATTGTTGAAGAGAAGAGAGAGAGATATATTTTAAAAATAATAAGAATCAAATAAGCACTTATTTGAGCCCCATTTTGGTGGAAATTGTGCTATCTGGAGAATGTGCAGTTAAAAATAATAATAAAAAATTGGATTTATGTACGGAATTATTTTATTGAAAAATATGCAATTAAAAATGAGTTTTTGATAAAATGGGGTCAAGGGCTAAGTATACTTAAAAATGTAAAAACAAACACATAAAATACTGTAACTGAAACTTTCCCAATTCTCCATTTTATAAGTGAAATTTTTAATACCATATTAGCAAATGGAAAGTGTTAATTTTTTTATCAATTCTTTTTATATATCTATCCCACTCTAGATCTATTCTTATTAAAATTTATCTTTTTTTTAAAATACTATTTGAAATCCATATTACATTCTAATATTACATTTATTTAAATAATTCATTTAAACACCATATAACAACAAAGTTAAAGAAAAGCAAATTATTTTTTTGAAAAACTTCATTCATTAAAACATCATACAACATTATCCAACCTCTGAAAACAATCAACGTTAATATATGCTATTTTTGCATCTGATTACGTTACTTACCTCTAGAAACAATTAAGACTAAAGTTAAGAATTTTTTTTTTCCTTTTCCTTGTGCTAACGTTCGATAACATAGAATTTTTGTGAGGGTATAGTTTTCTACAAAGAAGTGCCCCTAGATCTCGTAGCGCCTTGTGCGGATATATCACTTAATCCTCTAGTCGACAGCGACAAAACTTCTTTAAGAGAAATTGGCACTTGAAAATTTTTCTACTGGCGCTTCCCCAGTTGCGTTCACATCAAAATAAACCATCATTACGAAGCAAAGATTAAAAGTTAGAAATATTTAAAGACAAGAAGAAGCTGTCTTTAGCTTATACACCCATCGCAGTTTGCATCCTAGTGTTGTAAAAATTTGAATTTAAAAGATGAAGCTATATCTCTGTTCGTGAACCTCTGAATTCAAATTAAAGATCAGAGTTACAAGAGTTCGAAGGTCAAAAAGTGCTCGAACTCCTAGCAAACTTTTTTAGGAAATACATGGAAATAACCATTTCAAAAAGGTTAGTTTTCCAAAATGGCATTTAGACAAATTTCATACCAAAAACACCCTCCATTTGAAAAATACATAACAAAGTACCATAATATAAAAATCTTCTAATTTAATCCTTAAAAATTTAAACATTAGTTGAAACTTGATAATTTTATTTGATTAATATTTTTATTTGATTTATGTTCGCTCTAAGTAGCACCCCCCATTTATTGGTATCAGAACCATAGAGATCATGGAAATTAAAATAAAGAAAATAAGTAATTATTGGTGTTTAGAAGAAGAAAAAGGTAGTTATGTATTTTTAAAACCTATTCATAATAAATTAAAAATAATGACTTTGACAATAATTAAAGAACTTCCTAAAGAAATAAAAGAACAAATATTAGAAAAATTAATAATAGAAATAATAAAAGATATATATACATATGAAAAAATTATTAGTATATATGAAGATGAAGAAAATAATTTATATTATAAAGAAAAATATGAGTGCAATTGATAATACACATCAAAAATTGAATAAATTACTTTTAAAAATGGATAAAATACAAGAAGAAATAAGAAATATAATGTTAATACCAGAAGGAATGAGAATATCAAAAAATAGACAATTAATAAAATTAAAATGTGAAAGATTAAGACTTGAGAGCAAATGTTTCACTATTGTAAAAGAAGAATTAGTAGATCCAGAAACAGCTGAGAGAAGATTTAGAAAAATAATAGATAGAAAATAAAATAAAAGATGCAAATTAACTTGAGTTAGAAATAAGAAAAATTTAAGATGTCAATAAGTGAATATATGGAAGAATTAAAATCATTAATAAAAATGTTAATAAGTGATGTACAAGATTTGAGAAATGAAGTAAAAGAAACAAGAAACGATATAAATATATTAAAAATTGAGATTAGAGAATTAAAAGAAAATAATAAAAATAAAGATAAGAAAATAGATAAAAAAAACTTATAGAAAAAGAAATAACTCGGATAGGAAAGAAACATATAGAAAAAGAAAATATAGTAATAGAAACAGGAAGTATGAATGATGAATTTAGAAAAAATATATTACCAAAGATATTAGAAGAAGAAGAAACTAGAGAAAAATCATTAGGAAAATTAAAAGTAGAAGAAAAAAAGATGAATGAAGAGTTAGATTTGTTAATAGAAAATTTTGATCAATTGAGCTTAACTGATATAAGTGAATACTAAGTTTTAATGAACACTAGAGAAGGACCTAATCCAGTAGGAACCTCTAAACAAGAATTATATGATACAGATGAAAGTTATGCACCTATATATAATAAACCATATAGACAATTCTATGATAAAGTAAAAGATAGACAACCACCTAAAGGAAATAAATATAAAGATAGATTTGAATTAAATGATTATTATGATAAACCAATTAATCATGGAGGAACAAAACTAGATTTAAATTGTAAGATAAGATACTAAAAAAGCCTTATTAACTTGGGTTGATTCAATGATATTATTCTTTTTATATAACAAAGATGACACATGGAAAAATACTGAAAGAAGAATAGATTTCTTAATAGCATCCTTTGAAGAAGATGTTAGAAATTGGTGGGAAGGAATAAGTAATGATACAAGAACATTAATAAAAAAAAATGTACAAACAAAAATAATCAAATCAGATAGACGAGGTATAGAAAAATTAGTGGAATATATTTCAGATGAATTTTTAGGAGAAAATTGGATAAGAAATGCTGAAGAGGAATCAATAAGAGAAAAAGATAATGCTAGAATAAAATTAATAAATTTAACAATATGTGATATGTGTAAAATTAAAAAATATACTTGTGAATTTAGAAATTACTATTATGTTCAATTTTATAGTAATGAAAATCAAGAAGTATACCAAGACATGTATTATAATAAGTTACTAGGTTCATGGGGAATATATTTTAAAATAAAATTTGAAAAATATGTTAGAGATAATGCTGGAATACCTAGGACTTTAGGTTCAAGAATAAAATTTTTATTTGAAAGACTTGTATATATATATATCAACAAATGCAATTAATGAAAAAATCAGGAAAACTTACTAAAATATGTTGTGAAGATATGAAAACTCCTGTGTAATGGGGATGAAATACTGAAAGAAAAATTAATAAAAGAAAATATAAAAATAAAAAATTTAAAAAATTTAGAAATTTTAATAAAAAATATATAAAACCCAAAAGAAGGTATTATAAAAGAAAAAATAACCTATATAATCAACAGAAAAATAAGAATTATAAGAAAAATAAAAGCCAATTTAAATGTTGGAATTGTGGAGAGATAAGTCATATAAGTCCTAATTGTGATAAAAAGAAAGTAAGAATATTACAAAAAGGATATTTAGAAATAAAAGATGAATTAAGTAAAATATCAGATATTGAAGAATATTATGATCAAGAAGTATATATAAGTGAAACAGAAGAAAATGGATCAGGATCTGAATGAAGAAATTGAAGAAATAGAAAGTAATAATATAAATATACAAGAATATGAAGGAATAGACGGATATGGATTAAAAGTCACTTTTGACAATAATAAGTTTAGAAGACTGCAAAAATTATCATTAGACTTAAAAATAGGAAAATGGGAAGTCTTTGATAGGATTTGGAAAAGAGAAAGAATAGCAATAAACGAATATCACAAAATAGAAAAAAATCATAGATGTAAGAACAACTTATGGACAACATAAATTAAATCTTTTAACAAGAAATACAGTTGATGAATTATTAACAAAGATTAGTAAAAAACAAAGTGAAAAAATCCAATATATTTATTTAGCAGGAATACAAATAATATTTAAATCACTATTTAGAGAAGGGATAGATTCACCTTTAACTATAACCTTACATGATGGAAGAATAATAAATTTAAAAGATAGTCATTTAGGAACAACAGAAGGAAATTTAGCATATGAAAAAATTATGTTTACATGTTATCCAAAGTATTGTGTATTATTAAAAGATAGAAATTTTAATGAAGTTTTAGGACTACATTTCAAGTTTCATAGAAATGATATTATGCAACCAGGTGATCAAATCATGACTATAGAATATAGAGCTTTATATACATTTATCAATTCTAATTATGGGAATATTTATTCTAATAAATCATATATTGAAGTTCATAAAGAATGTAAAGATATTAGTAAAATAATAGAACCAAATAAACAAATAAGTTTAATTCTAGAAGAATATGAATTTAGTATAACAAAAAATAAACTTGAAATAACAGAATTAAATGAAGGAGAATGTTCTAATAACATAACATTTAAGGATTGAAAATTAATCAAAAGATCAAAAAAGTCTTAAAATACCTAATAAAATTCAGTTAGAAGAAATCAACAAAATAAAAGAAATAAAATTATATAGGAATGTTGGAAACATGAAAATAGAAAGAGAATATTATAATGGAAAAGAAAATATAAATCGACCAAATATATTAATAGATATAGGAGCCAGTGAATGTCATATAACTTCGATTAAAAACAAAGGACTAATAACTCATAAAACTGAGTTATATAAATATGTAAATTTTGATGGACAAGTACATATAACAGATTTGGAAGTTAAAGTACCAATAAAAATAGGAGGAATAGATCTTTTAGTATCATGTTACATAGATAGGAGTATGGCTATAAACCCTTATATACTTTTAGGAATGAGTTTTTTAAATGGATTAGAAGATTATAGTATAAAAAGAGAAGGATTATATATCGTTCATAATGGACAAACTACATTATGTAAAAAATATTAGATGAATAATCAGATAAGTTTTCCATTAGCAGTGTATATACAAATTACTATTGTAGAAACAAATATTACAACTTCTGCTTTAATTGATACAGGAAGTGATATAACAATATTTAAAAGTTTTTTAATAAAATTATGGAATAATAATAGTAATTTAAAAATAACTAGTGTTATAGGAGAAAGTACTCAAATAATTAATAGTGCTAAAAAAATTAATATAATTCTTGGAAATAAACAAGTAACAATAAATAAAATTTATAAATATGATAAATTAGAATGTGATATATTATTAGGAAATGATTTCATACAACAATTTCAATATTATAAACAAAATAATTATATGATAATGTTACAAACACCTTGTGGACACTTATTAAAAATTTCTAGAGAATTTAAACCTTATAGAGTTCAGCCAGCCCAGCGTGGTGATAAATAGGAGAAAATACCAATTCTTAATAATGAAATAAAAAAAAAAGAATATTACATAAGAAGGTTCTAAAGATAGGAATAGAAATGAATATAGAAAAAATTATTGAACAATTGGAAAAGGTTTATAGAGAAAATCCATTATTATTTTGGAAACCACATCACCCAAGAGCTAAAATAGAATTAACAGAAAATGTTATAATAAGAGTAAGACCAATGATGTATACAATAGAAGATACATAAGAATTTAAAAATCAGATAAAAGAATTATTAGAATAAAAACTTATTAGACCTAGTAATGGACCTCATAGTAGTCCAGCATTTATGGTTATGAAACATTCTGAACAAATTAGAGGAAAAGCTAGAATGGTTATAAATAATAAAGAATTAAATAAATATACTAAATTTGATGGTTACTTTCTACCAAATAAAGAAGTACTAATAAATCTTGCAAAAGGAAAACAATATTATTCTAAATTTGATTGTAAATTAGGATTTTAGCAAGTAAAAATGGAAAAAGATAGTATACAATATACTGCATTTAGTACGCCTCAAGGAAAATATGAATGGTTAGTTATGCCATTTGGTTTGAAAAATGCACCACAAATATATCAAAGAAAAATGGATAATATATTTAAAAAGTTTAATGAATTTCTAATAGTTTATATTGATGATATATAAATATGTTCTAATAGTAAAGAAAAGCATAGAAATCATTTAATCCAATTTATTAATGAATGTAAGAAAGAATGAATTGTACTATCTAAAAAGAAATCTATAATAGAAAAATAAGAGATAGACTTTCTTGGATTATCAATAGATAAAAGAGGGATAAAATTACAGACTCATATATCCAAAAAGATAGAAAGTTTTCCAGATAAATTAGAATCCAAAGAACAAATTTAAAAATTTTTAGGATGTTTAAATTATGCAGAAGAATTTATTGAAAATCTTTCTAAGAAAAGACATAAAATCCAAATTTTACTTAGAAAAACAAATACTAAGGGATGGAATGAAGAATATACAGAAATAGTTAAATTATTAAAAGAAGAATGTAAAAATTTACCAAAATTAAGGTTACCAGATGAAAAAGATAATTTGATTATTAATACTGATGCCTCAAATAGATATTGGGCAGCAATATTAAAAACAGATTTAAATGAAATTTGTAGATATTCAAGTGGAGTCTTTAACCAAGCAGAAATAAATTATACTATTTATGAAAAAGAATTACAAGCGATTATTAGAGGAATAAAAAAGTCCTCATTGTTTTTATTATCTAAGAAATTTATTGTTGAAACTGATAATTCTCAAGTTGTAGGATTAGTCAAGATTAAGTTACCTTCAAAACAGAAGACTTCATAGATGGCAAGCTTATTTAGAATTTTATAATTTTGATATAGTCCATATTAAAGGAGTTAATAATTTTCTTGCAAATTTTCTTAGCAGAAACATAGAATTTGCTTATGGATAAAGCCAAGGCCATGGAGTTATACCAATCTATTCTACCTATACAAGAAAGAACAAATTTTCTTAAAAAAGAATCTAAATATATAAGCTCTGGAGCAACTCAGATCTCAGAGATGTTCAACTCAAATATGAAAATATTATTGAATATCACTGCTGAACATCATAAATATGCCATTGAACTCAAAAATCAAGTTGATGCTATTGCAGCACAACTGAAAAATATACTGTTTGAAACAGATATACCAAAGAGCTCAAAAATGAGTTTTCCAAATCAATAACAAACAGGGATAGCTGGAAGCAGCAGTAAACCCAAACGTGATAACATACCAACTGATAATAAAGGAGATTCTATTTCTGTATCATCAACTAAGAAAGTTATGATACATGGAGATAGAAGAGATACCAAAACAATCAGTATCATAGACCAAGAAGATAAAATCCCTTTAGATCCAAACGAAGAAAAATATGCCGAAATAATCAAAATTGCTTATGAAATAAAAATAAGTGATACATATTTCATTTTTTCGGGAAATAATGTTTATCCCAGAATAACAGCCATGGAAGGAGGTGACCCTTCATTCATAAAAATCATGACAGACTATGGATTCATGGATTTGATTTATCCAGGAAAAGATTTTATTGAAATTTCAAAGTTTGATGATATACCCATTAAGGAGGTTTCCAGATTTGCCAAGGAAAGAAAGATATTTTTAAAATTTTATTCAATCAGTCCAGAATATGGAGTTGTTTACTATCCAATTGAATACATAATCTCAATTGGATATGTTGCAGCCAATTTCCAAATTGATGTTACGGAGAATAATAGAAAAGTTTCAACAGTGACAAAATCATGGATCAGACATAGAAGAGCACTTGGAATTAAAGCCATCTACAATATTGCCAAAAACTGGTTTGATAAAAAATTCTCATGCCTATGCCAATATGAGAATTGGATGCTAGTATCCAATGGAGAATATGCAAAATCAGAAATTTTAAAAGACTATATTATAAGATTTGATATATATCAATTTTCAGGATGTCCTACCACTATAAAAGAATCCTGCCAACGAAGGGAGTGCCCCAACTGCATGTGAAGAAATGTAAGAAGAGGACAAAGCACCTTTTGACAAAGGTGTATGGAGGAAAATAATACTACATATGAAGACATTGAAGATAAAGATGCTCTTTGAAAATTGAACCAACATGTGAAGATGTAGGTCCAAAGGGTAGAAAATAGAAAAGCAAGTGTACCTTGCTGATGTATTCAATGATGTAATAGAGTCTCTTAAACTTGTATAAATAGAGACATTGCCATAGAAGAAGATCATCTCATCCTATCTTGAATTCTCGAGTTGTAAAGCAATAGCCTATTCTCAGTTGAAAAATCAGTTTTTCTGGAAATCCCTTCATACCAAATAGAAGTCTTGTATCAATCTTAATAGAAATAAAATTCCAATATCTTGATTTCAACATGAGTTTCTAAAATTTTTCCCATAGATTCTTGAAAGATCAAATAGAAAGTTTCCTTCTTATATTAGCAGAAAGAGAGTTTTCCTTAACAGAAGTCTAGAGTTTTATTCTTTAGAAGTTGATACAGTGAGAGCAAGTAGCTGAAACAATAACAATTTCGTGAAGGCAGGAGGCCGTTGAAGGAAGCAGTTTACAAATTCAGAGTTCAAAGGTCACTCGGTTCTAAGAATACAGGTCTAGACCAAACCTAAGGTAAAACTATTAAACTTTTGCTAAAATTAGAATGAATCTTTTAAAGGTCTTGAAAGAATCGCATGGATAATTGCATGATGATTATTTTGATACATGCCAGGATATACAGTTGAAGGATTAGATAATTTATTAGAAAAAATGTTAAAAGAAATAAAGAATATTATATCTCAATTAAAAAATTCAAATTTACCATTTGAAGAATATAGGACTTTAATTTGGAAATATGAGATGAATGTTGTAAATTATTCTTATTTATTAAATCACAGAATGATTTTATATTCAAAAATCCAAAATAGACTAAACAGAGGATAAAATATCTAAAAGATTAGGACATATGTTACAATATAGAAAGAATCATTTCATTAAGGATAATATAGACATTTCCATAAAAAAGGAATAGTAACAGGCCAAATAGAAAAATCTCCCAACTTTTTTCCTTTCATAGAAAGAGAAATATTAATAAAAGTCAAAAGAAAATTAAACGAGAGTGAATAGTAAATTCACCATATTCACGGTATTAGTTGTAAGAGCGAGGATATATGCTACTCGAATGAAGAATAAACTTTCTATCTAGTTGTGCACCTTATTTAAAGTAATTACAAGTTTGTTGCAGGATTGGGGGGGAGCAATAAGGCCTTTTTAAGGATTAGCTCTCACAGGTCTTTACTGAGTGATAGATCGACCTAAAAATATAAAAAAATAATTTCTAACGTTACAGTGGTCCAAAAAGGGAAAGACCCAACTATATGAGTCACCCATTTAGACTAAGTTGGGTAGAGACAAGGTTGTAAGTGCTAGGAACCTTGTGGAAGAAATGATGAAAAGGAGTATCCATGAAATTCTTGTGAAGAATTGTTTCGGACATACTAGCTCAATATCTTCAAGAATATTGAACTTGTTTCTAATCTCAACTTTCGAAGCCTCATAAACGATATCTTCATCTCCACTCCCACAAGTACCATTTGGGCACACTCCTAAAGTGTAATCCCTCCCCTTCTAGTTCTTGTGATCAACAACGTCAAAATATAATACATTTAAAGAGGATGACAATGACCAGTCTGCAAAGCCGGACCTGAGGAGAAGCCCAAGAGGCCTCTGCCTTAGGCCTAGCATATTAGGGGGCCCAATAAAAACTTGGAACCCTATTTTTTATTTTTCTAAGAAAACCCAACTTCAATAGTTGAATTTCAGCAGTATTAAGTCTTCTGCAGTCGCCAGTCGCTCCTCCGTATGTCTGCAACTCAGGTACTCAACCACTCCTAAAACCTACCAGGGACGGCAGAGTGACAGCATCCTCCTGTGGCGATATTCTATTATCGGACTCGACGACTCATTAGTACTAAATTACTAATTTGGTAAGTCATTTATGTATTATCTTCCCCAAAATTCGACCGATCGACGACATGAATGGTAGATATGATGAATCATGATTGCTGGCATTCTGCTTCTGTGTTAATTATTATCTATCAATTAGTTTTCTTACAATGTTTTGGGTGAGTTATATCCAAAATCCGAGCGGCCAACTTCATGATTCTGGCCTTTCTGGCAAGCCTGGCATTCTGCTTCTATTAATACTTAATATCTATCAATTTGTTTTCTTGCAATGTTTTGTTTTAAGTGAGTGAGATTCAAAATTTCAAATTGATTTATTTGTCTATTTGCTGCATCTTGGTGAATGATGGCTTATTCCAATTGTTGGTCAGTTGGTGAATGAAATTCTTAAATTCATCCATTAATGATTAATCCTGCCAGGCTACCATGTTAAAGATTGCAGTATAAGAGTTAATGAAATTTTGTATTTTCAAGAAAACATAAATTTGTACCTTCAAATTGTAAAATGATCTTAAAACAGAGGATTTTAAAAAATTCAGTGAATTTGAAAAGAAAAAATGGGATTATTAAGAAAATTATGAAAAGGAAACCTGTTAAAGGGCAGTGAGAGCGATGAAGAGAGAGACAGTGAGGGCAAAGGCCTTCACAACAGTCCAAGCAAAGGACATTATTTTCATTCTTCTTAATATCCTCATGAATTAAGTAGGCGTTGAAGAATTTGACTGTCAAGAGGGCCAAAAGCCACTGGGAAAGCTCTGATGAATTTTTGTTGATGAATTATCCAACTACAACAAAAATTCATCAATTAAGAACTAAAAGTTAAAAGACTGGGTTTTAAGAGTGAGAGGGAGAAACTAAAACTCTAGAATTGATAAATTGTGAATTATGGTTGATGTTGAGTACTTTTGTTATAAGTTGTTAATTGTAATTGGTTCATCAATTTTGAATTTTTAATCTTAAATTAATCTAACTTGAGCTTCTTTTACTCTCAAATTTCAGTAAGTGTTTGCTGTTGAGTGGTTTGAATCAAATACCATGACTCCTATATATGTGTCGAGAGCTCAAAAAAGGAAGAAGAAGGAAAGAGTAGAGGCATTAATTCGAAGTCAAGCTGGAGATATGGATAAGTACTTTAATGGCAAGAAAAGAAAAGAGAAGGAAGGAACATCAGAAAATTTAATGATTGAAGAGCAACAAAATTAGAATGATATTAATAATGATCATGTGGATGAACAGAAAGAGAACAAGGAAATTTTTAAACTTGCAAATATGGATGAGTCAAAACAGAATGACGAAAATCATGTTCAACATGAAGATTTAAATCAAGAGAATTGCTTCTCTTTGAATTTTAATGATCCTGAAAATTAGAAGGACATTCATATTGATCAAAAGATAAGAGACTTTTTAGTTGAAGTGGGTCCAAAAAGAGTTGATGACATCTTCTTTCCCAGAGATAGTAAAGGTAGACATTTTGAATCTTCACAATATAAGCGGTTAATGGCAAATGGGGAGACAATTGATAAAGGTGGTTAGTGTATTCAATTTATTTGGATAAGATCTTCTATTTTTGTTGCAAGTTATTTAAGACAGAAAAAATGGACAAAAATATTGGCCAATTGGGTAATGACGGATGCAATGATAGGCATAATATGCATCGGTGTCTTACACATCACAAAGTGTCTAAGGAACATATAGGTTGCATGATTAGTTGGATGTAATTGGAAAATAGGCTTCAAACAAAACATACAATTGATGAAAACATACAATTGTCCATCAATAAAGAAAGAGAGCATTGGAGACAAGTGTTAACGAGAATAATTGCTATTGTGAAAAGACTCGCTAAAAATACTTTGGCATTTCGTGGAGATTGTGAGCAACTTTATGTGGAGAACAATGAACATTTTTTTGCAAATGATAGAAATAGTTGCCGAGTTCAATCCAATAATGGAAGAACACATTCGACGTGCTAAGCACGCGAGATTCAGTATACATATCTGGACCCTAAGATTCAAAATGAATTGATACAAATGTTGGCAAGCGAGGTTAGAAGTGCAATTGTCACAAAAGTGAAACATGCAAAATATTTTTCCTTCATACTTAATTGTACTCTAGATGTGAGTAACGAAGAACAAATGTCTCTAGTAATATGATGTGTGGATGATTCGGTAGACTCACTGATGGTACAAGAATATTGGATTGAATTTTTGAAGGTGGATGATGCATCAGGATTCGGACTTTTCGTTGACCTTAAAAATGTGTTAAAGAATCTTGAGCTTGATATTGATAATATAAAAGGTCAAGGGTATGACAATGGAGCTAACATGAGTAGGAGACATAGAGGTATACAAAAAAGCTTACTTGAAGTTAATCCTAGAGATTTCTATACTTCATGTGGTTGCCATAGCCTTAATCTAGCATTATGTGATATGGCAAATTGTTGTTCGAAAGCTATTTCCTTCTTTAGAGTGAAACAACGAATCTACACATTGTTCTGTTCTTCTCCCAAATGATGGAAATTTATTAAAGATAAGGTTCAAGTTCTGACACTTAAGCCATTGTCGCAGACACGTTGGAAAAGTCATGTGGAAAGTGTAAAGCCTATAAAAGAACAATCTATACAAATAAGAGACGCTTTACTTGACTTGGCAAACATTGTTGAAGATCCTAAAACAAAAAATGAAGCTGAGTCCTTGGCAATATATGAACTTGAAAATTTTGAGTTTTTGCTTGGCATAGTAATTTGGTATAAATTGTTGTATGCAATCAATACTGTGAGTAAATTTTTTCAAGCCGAAAATGTGGATATTAGTGAAGCCGTCAAACTTTTACAAGCACCTATTTCATTTCTCGAAGATTATAGAGAATCAGGGTTTGCCAGTGCCATGGATGAAGCTAAACAAATGGCAAATGAAATAGGAATTGAAGCTGCATTTCAAGAGAGACGTATCATTCGAAGAAAGAAGCAATTCGATGAAAGTGGCACTGAAGAGGTAACATAGTCGGCTAAAGAATCTTTTAGAGTTGAGTATTTTCTCTTTATAATTGATCAAGCTCGATCATCACTTCAAACTCGTTTTGAACAATTTACACATTATGAAGAGATATTTGGATTTTTGTTTAACTTGGATAGATTAAAGAGTATGCAAGTTGATAGTTTGCTGAAATCTTGTATGAATCTTGAGTAGTATTTAGAACATAATGGACATTCAGACATTATAGGTGATGATTTATGTTCAAAGTTGATCGTCTTGAGGTGCTATTTAACTAGCGAAACAAAAAGAGCAATTAATGTGCTACATTACTTGAAGAAAATGAATGGTTGTTTTTTGAATGCTTGCATTGCTTACAAGATTTTGCTCACCATCCCAGTTACAGTTGCATCAGCAGAATGAAGTTTTTTCAAGTTGAAATTGATTAAGACTTATATCCGATCAACTATGTCACAGCAAAGATTGAATGGTTTAGCCATGTTATCAACTGAAAAAAAATGGTTGAACAACTCGACTATACAAAATTGATCGATATTTTTGCCTCAAAAACCGCAAGACGAGTTGTATTTAAGACGAGTTGTTTTTTTTTTTTTTTTTAAATTGTTGGTTTAGTTCCACGTGAATCCGTCAACGTTTAGGTTTTGAACCAAACCAAACCGTTTCGAAGTGGTTTGGTTTAGGTTTCAATATTTGCAAATTGTTTCAAACCACAAAACTGATTATCAAAAAAATCTGAAAATAAATTAGTCTAAATTTTATTTAACCCAATTAAAATTTAACGCATTTCAGTTAAAAAGATATATTTATATTAGTCATAATTCAATTGAACTCAATTCGACAATTTTACATCTTAATTAATTAATTAAATTATATCCATATACACATTAGTCAGCAGTTATGAGTATAAAATCATTAAATT
>NC_036238.1:835710-882297 GCF_002742605.1 Olea europaea var. sylvestris | reverse complement strand
TTTTTTTTTTTTTTTTTCAAATTCATTTTGAACAATACATTTTATGGGTACGATAATTTTTATCAATTTTTTTACCACACATTTCATCGACTTTTACGAAATTCAATTTTTATCCAAATCCAACAGGGCATAATATGCATTTAGAAAAATCGAGCTCCAAAATTATCTCCATTTAGGATGTATTGTATTTATTAATCGCCGTACTTACCATTTGTTTCAATTTAGTCCCTAAACCTGTTGTCGTCCAAAAATGATAACTTAAATTATAGTTTTATTTCATTTAAATGATTATCTTTGTCATTGTTAGTTTATTGTTGATGGAAGTATTATGGAAGTGCTTATGTGGATAACAGAACTAACTACGTGAGTAATGATCAATAGACACAAAAATATGAGCCGAACTTATATTAGTGTAGTGTGAATTTGACTATTAGTTGATGGTATACGTTAGATTTGATTTAAATAAAATAATTAATTATTGTTGTGTCACGCAACTTGGATTATTTTACTCTGCTGATTCAAGTATGTATCATTATTTAATTTTTGTTGGGATTTACGACTGATTTCATTTGTCAAACCAAAATATATAACATCACAAGTAATAAAACTGTAAAAATGAACACGAGAGCACCAAAAAATTGTTGATCCAGTTCAACCAATCAGCCTAATTTGGGGGCCTGGGGACAACTTGTTCCACTAGTGCAATATTCTGCCTTTTAAGAGAGATTATATTAAACCAATCAGATCGAGTTTTAGTCACTAATCTATACGATTTCATAAAATCAAATAGTGAACTCAAAGATCCAAACAAGACTCTACAAAGATAATCTACACAAATCAGCTATTCTTTCAAGCCTGATTGTACAGAAACAAAATACACTCCATTGGATCAATTACAGAGGACTCAAAACGAAAGGAAGAAGATTAAGAGCCTTTTTGAGAAAACGGAGGAGCAAAAAAATGAGAGAAAAATCAATAGTCCAGAGAAAAGTCGCAAAAGTTATATCACTGAACCACCCCATGAGATGATATTAATTCCAAGAATGAATCTCAGCCCTTGATTGTATCTAATGATTCAAATAGGACTTCAACTAGTACAATCCTTGTGTGCACCTAGCCACCAATAAATGGATGCCACTTGGGCGAGGTTATTCAAATAGGCAGTAAAGACAATTGACACAAATAGCACTCCTTTCAATGTGTTTTGAGAAACACGACTCTTACATTCTTCACCTTGATTTTTTAATCTTTCAAGCAAAAATGAGTTTGGTTTTTTAATTTCTGAAAACTAAGAATAAATATGTTTTTTTTTTTAAATGAGACAAAACCACTAAGAATCTTGTATAACATTGGTATATAATACACGGTCAATCATGAATTACACCATTATGATGTCTAAGAATTTATCGTGAAATTCACATTCTAGTTATTCAATATGTTTTTTAATGATTTATTAGTAAGATTTTTTGTAACATTTATTGCTAAATTAGTTTTTGGCTTTGGAATTCTTATTCTTTGGACTTATTTTAGGATGTTGGATAGTCGAGGTGATGATATACACCACTTCTAATATACTACTTACAAAAATAAACTTATTACATACTTGTTACTTTGATTTAATCAACTCACGAAACACATGCATCTTTGGTTATATAAAGTTTTGCTAGAAACTCTTAGGCAAAGAAAATGGGCAAGCTTTTTAAGTGTATACAGAGAATCAATTATTAGGAACTTTTCGCACAAGATATGCCGAGCATATATAAATTTTGTGAAAAATGAGTTTTTTTGAAAAATATGTCGTGTAAAAGTAAAGAACTATTATGAGTCTATATACAAAAATATTTTATTAAGAGAATCTGTAGTTAAAAAAAAAAAATAGAATTTATTTTAAGAATAAAATTTGAAAAATGAATACTGACAGAGATGTCATGAAACACCTTGTTAGAGTCCACCACAAAGTTGTACAAGGTTATCATTCAGCTCTTTGCAAACAAACAAGAGTGTTCCTCATACTTGGATCAAAATTATTTGTCAATAAAAAATGAGGACTTCCTCTAAATAAAATAATTTCCAGAAAATACTTCGCAGATGGAGGTTCACTTTCGAATTATTTGGAATGTCTTATTCGAAATATAAACACAGTTAATCATTGAACTTACCATTTTGTTTCATTTTAGTCCCTGAACTTTTGTCATACGAGATCACCGTACTTACAGTTTTATTTCAGTAAAGTTACTCTTCTTATCACCGTTAGTTTATTGTCGACGGAAGTCTAATGAAGGTGCTTATATGACGAACGGAACTAACACGTGTGATTAACAGAGGCATAAATAGTGACTTGACTTGAGCAAAATTTTAAGGGTGACCATTTTTGTGTGAGAAAATATTTGACGACTAACATTATTTATAATAATCACATTTATATAAAAAATTGATTTTATTTTCTTTCGTAGAATAATTTGAAGTTGCTTTTGGTTGATGGTATGATGAGATTTGATTATCTGATTATATAATAAAATACGAGCGATTTGATTGAGATAAAATAAATCATTCTTAATGTTGCATTAGGCAACTTAATATTTGGATTACTTAGTCTTGCCCATTTAAAAGTATTTGTTACTTTAATTATTATTTATCTTTAAAGAAATACCGAATAAGTGCTGAGATTAATAAAATCAAATGCAAATGAGTTTGGTTTTGTATTTTGGGAAATCTACTAATGGAATTATGTCGTATAATCTATGTCAATATATACAAAATCACTTGGGATCCTATCATACCTTTTCAGCTGTCAATGGTGAGATATTCCATTGCAATGTTCAAGAATTCATGTTCTAATTATTTAATATTTGATTTAAATTACTAATTATTAAGATTATTTACTGTAAAATTAGTTTTGCTTTGGAATCCTTATTCATTAAATCTATTTCTCTAATTTTTGTGTAGGAGTGCTGGAAAGTCATTCGGTATTTAGTAAAAACTAAGCATCGGTGTTTAAGAAAAATCGTGTAGAGGTGAGTAGAGCCGAAATCGTTGGTCACTTCACCCTCCTAAAATCGAGGTTAGCAGATGGTGCCATCTGTAGAAAATCGAAAATCACACTTCAACCATGGACAAACCTTGTGAGAACAGACTATTGAAAATTACACTTGCTTTCCTGTTGAAAAATGGCTTTGTTCTTGAAGAAAGAACAAGTGATAGTTTTTGAGGAAAAGTTCCTAGTATTATTTAGTTTTGGATCTTTAATCCAAAAAGTTCACCAAAGGCCTAGCGTCTTGAGTTTTCCTTGAAGAGATGACAAACTCCCATTGAAGAAAAGAGATGTCTTTCCTATTGAAGAAAAGAGATGACAAACTCCAATGACGAAAAATCTTCTTAAGAAGACGCCCATTGAAGAAAAGAGGCGTCTCTCCCATTGTTAGTGAATGAGATGTAAATCCACGAAGAGTGGTGAGAAAGATTCATAAAGAAAAGGTTCCTTCGGTTAGGACCAACTACCACCAACTCCATTATAGCATAGGTGGAATGGTCGTTGCATGCCTCATGTAAGAGTGGCAGCCATGGCCACCAATATGAGGAGTATCAAGGAGAAAACTCCATCATACAACTCGTCCAACAAATGCAAGCACAAGCAAGAATACATATGTCCCAAAATCTACCTCAACCAGCCTTCTTCAGGGACTTCGAATGCCTTTGCATTATAACTCCATGTTTAAGGAACATTTGTCTTTAGTAGGATTTCGTGATTATATCTTATACAATTTAGCCCATGTTTGATTCTGTTAGGAATGATAATTTTAGTAGATTTTGATAAAAATTATTGAAATTCATGGTTGATTAGCTTATGGAAAGACCTTTCTAGCCATATTGATTTTATTGTAAAATATCATCAAAAAGGAAGTTACTTTTTCTGGCTACCTTTAATTCAACTGGAGTTTCATTTATTCTTCAAGAATATAAAACTAAAAGTTTTGAAAATTTGCAGAAATGACCCAAGCCATAAAAGGAAAATACTCAACAAATTTCAAAAGTTAATGTTGTTATTTCATGACATGTCACTAGAGATGCTTCAAACTTCAACAAAAATGACAGACTAGAAGTAGAAGAATTCTTGATTGAATCACTTGTCTTGCCCTTGCTTATACTTCTTGGTCCATAATAAGTGTATTTTATACACTTATTCAGGCTCTAAATTAATAATATTTGTTAGTTTTTTTGACAAATTATATCCTAAATTATTGTAATTTATATTTCATAGGTAAACTCTAGAATGAAAAGGGAATTGAAGGAAAGAAGCACAAATTGGCGAAAAAGAATGACAAATTCAAAGGACGGGGACTAAATTGACTATTGGATAAAGTTGATGGGCTAGCTACCAATTGAAATTGGAATGGACAGTGGAATAAATTGGACTTCCAATTGGGAATAAAAAAAAATTATTAAAAGATCACTTGGGGTCATATGGAAAAAGTGAATTGCTGGAGAATCTTATATAAAAACAAACACACGCCTATAAGGAAACATTGGGGGCTGCTAGGTTTTATGTTGTTTACATATATATACATACACTCTAACAAAGAAAGGATATATACACATTAGATGGCAGTTTTCTAGAGAGACACGTTAGAGAGAAAAAAAGGTAGAAAAAAAGAAGGGCAGCTGTAAGAAAAGAAGAAATCTGCAGAACTTTGTGACAGAGAGATGAATGAATTGATCTACCGTGTATTTTCTATTGAATTGATGAAATCAACCGGTGAGATCTACATATATATGCATCAGCTAATGGAGGCCTATAAATGGAAAATGAATAAGGTATGACAACATATTTACAAGGTATGCTGTGTCCATGATTTATGCTAACTGGTCCATGAATTGTGCTGCATCTGTTAGAGATGTTCTGTGAATGGCAAGAAGCTAACATAATGGGTCTGCATTGGTATGACCTGTACCATTGGTATGCTGTAATACCCTCCCCCCAAGATGGAGAATAGAAGTTTACTATTCCCATCTTGAGCAAATGAGAGTAGAGAGTAGAGGAAGGCAGGGCCTTGATAAGAAGATCTGCAAGTTGCAGGTGAGTGGAGACATGAAAAGTAACAATAGAACCATCAACAATTTTGTCACGAATCAAGTGACAATCCAGCTCAATGTGTTTGGTCCTCTCATGGAAGACCGGATTGGCANTTCCCATCTGTCAATCACGTACAGGTTGTTCATCAACCTGTCTTCAATGAACCTAAAGCTTCCAAGTTTTCTGGTATATCTCACTGCTTTACTTCTTTTGATCAAAATTCTTTGCAATCTTCTACAATTCCTTGGATAATAGATTCGGGTGCTACAGATCACATGATCTGTAGCACTCCTTATTTTACTTCTATCATTTCTGAAGTTTCTTATTGTGTTACCTTACCAAATGGTGCTTCCATTCCTGTTACACACATTGGCAATGTTCAAATGACCAAAACAATTCTTCTAAAAAATATTTTATGTGTGCCATCCTTTTTTTCTAATCTTATTTCGGTAAAGAAACTCACAGAATCACTAACTTGCTGCTTGCTATTCTTGTCTAATCGCTGTTTTATAGAGGACCTCTCCACATGGACCACGATTGGGATGTGTGAAGTTAAGGGCAGTCTTTATCATCTTCTACCTAAGCTTGCTCTTCCAAATACCCTCGCAGCGGTTTTGTCATCTATATCAACTCATTTTCAATCTTTTTCAGCTTCTGTAATGAATAATACTAGTGTTTTTGACCTTTGGCACTGTCGCATTGGTCACATTCCAAATTCTAGACTGACTTAATTGATGACCCTGCTATAAAAGGTGCTTTCAATTCTAATAAAACTATTCCTTGCTCTCTTTGTCCAATTGCAAAGCAACAGAAACTTCCTTTTCCCATTAGTCAGCATAAATCCCGTGCTATTTTTGACATGATCCATTGAGATAAATGGGGCCCTTGTTCAGTGCCTGCCTATGATGGAAGCAGATTTTTCTTAACCATAGTAGACGATTTCTCATGAACCACTTGGGTATATCTCCTCCAAGCAAAATATGAAACAAGAAAATGTCTTGAAACCTTCTACAACATGATATAAACTCAGTTTGATGTTAAGATAAAGATAATTCGAAGTGACAATGGAGTTAAGTTACAAATGACTGAGTTTTTCAACCAAAAGGGAATCATTTACCAAAGCTCTTGTGTAGAGATGCCCCCAGCAAAATGACACGGTGGAAAGCAAACATACACATATTTTAAATGTAGATAGAGCCTTGAGATTTCAATCTGGTTTGCCTTTGCGTTTCTGGAACAATTGTATACTTACAACTGTTTACCTGATAAACCGAACCACTACTCCCTTACTTAACAACAAATCACCCTATGAAACTATTTTCTCTACCAAACCTACATATACTCACCTCAAAATTTTTGGATGTTTTGCTACTACCATTTCACATGGTCGAAAGAAATTTGACCCTAGAGGTAGACAGTGTGTCTTTCGAGGCTATCCATTTGGCATTAAAGGGTACAAGCTATTAGATCTCGCCACTCATGCTACTTTCGTTTCAAGGAATGTCATCTTTCATGAACAATCCTTCCCTTTTCTCATTCATACTGATCTTGAGTTGAAGTATACAAATTCATCTCCAACTTTTACTTCTCCATCATCTAATCTTGGAGAATATCCATTTCCTAATTTTTCGTCACATTCATCTACCTTCACATCTCCTGGTAACAACTTGCCACCTTTGACCCACACACCTTCTCCTTCTCCTAACCATTCTACTTCCTCTCCTCATGTCTATGATGCTTCTATCAGTAACTCTTCCCCTCACTGTACATTAGACAACACCTTTATTGCACCTACAACACCTTATGATGAGCCTGTCATCCGTAGGTCTATCAGAGCATGTACAGCACCTCACTACTTAGCAGATTTTCACTGCCAGCAGGCTGCCTTAACTCCACCTACTCAATCCACGGTTCAGGTATCTATTTCTCCTTCTACTTGTTCTTTTCCTTTAGAAAATTATCTATCTTATGATCACTTTTCCCCTTCTTTTCAAGCCTTTTCTTCTTCTCTCTTTACTATTGTTGAATCGACTTCTTATAGCCAAGCAGTGAAAGATCCGGATTGGTGCACAGCCATGGGTGCGGAATTACATGCCTTAGAACAAAATAATACTTAGGTTCTCACGGACGTGCCTCTTGATAAAGAACCTATTGACTGCAAGTATGTATATAAGGTGAAAAGAAATTCAGATGGCATTGTGGAGAGACTTAAAGCACGTTTTGTTGCAAAGGGCTATACACAACAAGAGGGAATTGACTATACCGAAACCTTTTCACCAGTTGCAAAGATGGTAACAGTGAGATGCTTATTGTCTGTTGTTGCTATTCGAGGTTGGCATTTACATCAATTTGATTTAAACAATGCCTTTCTCCATAGTGACTTAAATGAGGAAATCTACATGAACAAGCCACCTGGCCATACCAACGGAGGTCCTAATCAGGTCTGCAAATTACTAAAGAGTCTCTATGGTTTGAAACAAGCCTCGAGACAATGGTATGCCAAACTTACCTCTCGTTTGTTGCATTTTGGATTCTCACAATCTAAGGCTGACTATAGTCTTTTTGTCAAGTCTACTGATGATTCTTTTACAGCCCTTTTGGTGTATGTTGACGATATTCTCATAGCCAGTGATTCCCTTGATTCAATTTTAGTTTTGAAGGTCTTCTTGAACGATCAATTTAAAATTAAGGATCTCGGTTCCATCCGATATTTTCTTGGCATTGAAGTTGCTCGTTCTCCTCAGGGCATTCACATTTGTCAAGGCACGTGTGCCTTAGACATACTTGCTGATTCTGGTACATCGGGTTCCAAGCCAGTCAAGGTTTTAATGGATCAAAATTTAAAGTTAAGCGAGAATACTGGTGTTTTGCTGCAAGACCCTTCCATTCACCGCGGGTTAATAGGGAGATTATTATATCTAACTATCTCATGACCTGACATAAGCTATGTTGTTCACACTTTAAGTCAATTTATGGCTGTGCCTACCTCAGCTCATTTTGCTGCTGCCCACAAGGTACTGAGGTATATTAAGCAAGCTCCTAGTAAAGGCATTCTCTTTCCAGTTGCATCTTCTCTACAATTGATTGCATATTGTGACTCTGATTGGGCCTCCTGCCCGGATACACGTCGTTCTGTCACTAGATATTGTGTCTTATTGGGCAGTTTTCTCATTTCTTGGAAGTCTAAGAAAAAATCTATTGTGTCCTCCTCTGCTGAATCTGAGGACAGATCAATGGCAACTACTTGTTCTGAACTTACTTGGCTCCGTTACCTTCGTACAATCTCCAAGTTTCACACCCTCAAGCTGCCAAGCTCTTTTGTGACAACTAAGCAGCTCTTCACATTGCTGCCAATCCGGTCTTCCATGAGAGGACCAAACACATTGAGCTGGATTGTCACTTGATTCATGACAAAATTGTTGACGGTTCTATTGTTACTTTTCATGTCTCTACTCACATGCAGCTTGCACATCTTCTTACCAAGGCCTTGCCTTCCTCTATTCTCCACTCTCATCTGCTCAAGATGGGAATAGTAAACTTCAATTCTCCATCTTGGGGAGGGGTATTACAGCATACCAATGGTATAGGTCATACCAGTGCATACCCATTATGTTAGCTTCTTGCCATTCACAGAACATCTCTGACAGATGCAGCACAATTCATAGACCAGTTAGCATAAATTTTGGACACGACATACCTTGTAAATGTGGTGTCATACCTTGTATATTCATTTTCCATTTATAGGCCTCCATTAGCTGATGTATATATATATGTAGATCTCACCAGTTGATTTCATCAATTCAAAAGAAAATACACGGTAGATCAATTCCTTCATCTCTCTGTCACAAAGTTTTGCAGATTCTTCTTTTCTTACGTGGACAACTTTTGGAAGAAAAAAACAATTCGACAGCTGCTGGGGAGATACACACAAATTGAAGGCTGGAGAAAAGAAATATGAAAGAGATAAAGACACAAGAAGGCTGCTGCTGGTGGGTTATTCATGCAGAAGGTGGGTTGGTGGTGAAATATATATACATGCAAAAAGTGGCCAGCAATTGAATTGAGACATGCGTTTTCGACAATTGAATTGAGCTATACACAAAAGTGGGTGGCAGGTTTGGAAATTGGAATTAATGCCTAATCATTGTTTGATAATTTATCAACAATTGAGAGCACAATTCATGGACCAGTTAGCATAAATCATGGACACGGCATACCTTGTAAATGTGGTGTCATACCTTGTATATTCATTTTCCATTTATAGGCCTCCATTAGCTGATGTATATATATGTAGATCTCACCAGTTGATTTCATCAATTCAAAAGAAAATACACTGTAGATCAATTCCTTCATCTCTCTGTCACAAAGTTCTGCAGATTTCTTCTTTTCTTACATGGACAACTTTTGGAAGAAAAAAACAATTCGACAGCTGCTGGGGAGATACACACAAATTGAAGGTTGGAGAAAAGAAATATGAAAGAGATAAAGACACAAAAAGGCTGCTGCTGGTGGGTTATTTATGTAGAAGGTGGGCTGGTGGTGAAATATACACACATGCAAAAAGTGGCCAGCAATTGAATTGAGACTTGCATTTTCGGCAATTGATTTGAGTCATACACAAAAGTGGGCGGTAGCTTTGGAAATTGGAATTAATGCCTAATCATTGTTTGATAATTTATCAACAATTGAGAGCACACTTCATGGACCAGTTAGCATAAATCATGGACACGGCATACCTTGTAAATGTGGTGTCATACCTTGTATATTCATTTCCATTTATAGGCCTCCATTAGCTGATGTATATATATGTAGATCTCACCAGTTGATTTCATCAATTCAAAAGAAAATACACGGTAGATCAATTCCTTCATCTCTCTGTCAAAAGTTCTGCAGATTTCTTCTTTTCTTACATAGACAACTTTTGGAAGAAAAAAACAATTCGACAGCTGCTGGGGAGATACACACAAATTGAAGGCTGGAGAAAAGAAATATGAAAGAGATAAAGACACAAAAGGCTGCTGCTGGTGGGTTATTCATGCAGAAGGTAGGCTGGTGGTGAAATATACACACATGCAAAAAGTGGCCAGCAATTGAATTGAGACTTGCATTTTCGGCAATTGATTTGAGTCATACACAAAAGTGGGTGGCAGCTTTGGAAATTGGAATTAATGCCTAATCATTGTTTGATAATTTATCAACAATTGAGCTGGAATTAATCACGTTTCTTTGATTTTTGGTGATGTCTTTTATCTATTCTGTGTGTAATTTCGACAATATATTTGGCTAAATTTTTATATTATTAGGATGTGATGAACTCTTGTTATGAATTTTTTTTTAATTTAAATAATTTAATTGACGTTAATTTGTTTAATTGGTTGGATCTTGAGTATGCTTTTCAATTAATTGGCCACTAATTGAATCGTTTGTGGATTTTGTTGTTGTTGAGAGAGACAATAGGATTATTAGCACAAAATAATAAATATTATGAGGATCGATAGAGGATAGAGATATGCGTTTATGTTTCATATGATTTTTTATAAGATGTTCTAGCTCATTTAATGCATTTATCATGTTTGCATCTTTCATCGAGAGATAGGACGGTCATATGAGGAGAATATATTTGATAACTGTCGAGAGAGGTTTTCAATTAAAATAGGAACATTGACCAACAAGCATAATATCAAATTGTCAATTTAAATTGTTGAACTAAAAATGGATTAATAAGGGGGATTCTACATCTTAGCAATATTTCTTGCAAATTTGATAAATTTTCTTACATTACTTTTAGGTTAGTTGAAAGATTTAATATTGTTTAGTTACAAATCGATTTACTATTTGATTAAGGGCATTATTGATTTTAACTAGATCAAACACATAGTCTCATGGGTTCGACACTTTACACGCTACTATATTACTTGTTTATGATCCCATTCACTTGTGGGTAATCAAATGATCAGTCCAAAACTCTATCACAATAGAATATCTTTACCACAATTCAAATGCCTTTTGAGTGATGACTGAGTGTCCAAAAATGGAGGTTTCTTGTTTTTCAATTTTGCACCATGTTAACATACAACTTTTTTTGTGTTTTTGTTTAGAGAAAATGTTAACTTCCACATTCACATTGCTATCAATCGAGGAGTTATTGTTGGTTTTGGATGGTGGAGTTATTCAACAAATTAAAAAATAACTTCTTCCTTCAACCCATTTCATGCTACATGGGTCAGGTTAACACACATAGGCAACCTACTTGTTTCCAACGCTTGCCTTGCTTTGAGCTGGGCTTTTGCATCTACTGGCAACTCTTTCAACTCCTTCTTCTACTCGCACACCATTGTAGGTCCTTTGGCTTCTGTTAGGCCATAGGAATGCACGACATGAAGTCGAAGTTTTTTTATTTTCTTGAAAGAGATGCTGATGGTGGTATACCACCAATAAGCATTTCAACTGGGGTGGTTATTTGGCATCCTTTGTGGCATCAAGGAGGATGTTGAGTTCCATAGGTGCGAAACACATGTATCTTTATGTGTAAAGCTTTATCTTTGTAAATTTCTTCTACTGCTATGTTGCGTATGTACACGTTGGTCCCTCTTTAAGTTGCAACACCCCAATATAATGTCCAACCATTACATTGGAACATAGAAAGTGAACATAAATACACAGGTTCATGCTTCATTTCCCAGCCAAAAGTTAAGCTCAAAGTACTTAAATAAGCCCCCCGTAGCTGTACATAACTCTTTTTTGTTCCAATTTCGTGCCTGATGTATAATTCAACGCAATTGGATTCCACATATTACTGATCTCTTCATGCATATTTCTTGGATTATCTTGAAAGATTAATCACTCGTACTCAAGTTTACCTAGACGAACAACAGTTAGGGAGTCAATATCATCCATGACAGCAACTAGTGGCATTTATATATTATGTTTTTGCAAATCAACCAACAAAATATGTAAAGTATCTTGTTCAATAAGCATATGGTCGTAATGGATATAGAAAACCTTAGGTTCGGAAAGTCTAAGTATGGTATCATTGTTTTTAGCATCTATCCTTGTGTTCAAGGCATTTAGCACAGTCCCAGCCATTAATGCTGCAAAGTGCATTTCATAAACTGCTGGTATGTTTGGTGCCAAAACGGATATCTATCTGAGCGAAACAACCAATATAATCAATTAGTTTACCAAACAATTACCAAACAATAATAAAAAAAACACGACATAACATGAGATCGCATATAAAGTACTTACTATGTTATTCTTGACAACATTGAGTGACGGGAGTGTAGAAGCAAGGTGACAAGTTCTCATAAGTTCGCTGTCAAGTTAACTGGACGAGACCATATTTTTGAGGTATGTGTAAAGTAAAAACATAGAGGCTCTCTTCAAAAAGTGAGGAGAGTAAGAGGTTCATAACTGGTTGTACATTATGGGAGTCTATCTAGTGCTGAAAATATATGTTGGTTGCTTTTTTGTAAACAACAAAATATTTGAAGAAAATATGTATACGGATGTGTGAGAGGAAAATATGTTTATATACATAACAATGGGTGTCTATGGTAGTATAGTATTCATGGTGCATGTTAAGTGGGCAAAAGAAAATATGATTCTTAAAATCAGGGTATGGCTCGAATTCTATTAAGAATGTTATTTGGAATCCTATTCGAAATTTATTTGACAAATTTTAGTTGAAGTCCTATTTGAAAGCTCAGTTGAGAGTTGAAATTCATGTTAACTTAAAGAGGTCAAATTATGGACCTGGGAGAAAAGTCGTTGCAATTTCGCTAGTTGGATGCTAGTTTAAAGCTCGAGAGACATCGTCAAAATTTCAACAGAGACTTGGCGCCTACCTGACACTTAGCAGCAGAATTGACGCTTGCCTGATGATAAGTGTTTTTTATACACTAATTTGGACCTAAAAATATAGACATTTAATAGTTTTTTTGAACAATTATAGCCTAATTTATTATACATTTTATTTATTAAGTAAAATTCAAAGAATGGAAGTGGAATTGAAATATTGAAGCGAAAATTGGCAAAAAGGGAACAAGATCCAAGGCTTGCGGATTAAAGTGTAAATATTCAAAAATTGTGTCGGACCTCACGATGAACATTCGAGAAGGCGAAGGATCAATTGGATACAATTAGAAGTCAAAAGAAGAAATATGACAAAAACATTTTTACAAATCAATTTTCAATCGCACAAGAATGTTCTAGATTTTCAGCCGGAGATTGAGACTCATTTTTGGCCTAGAAAACACTCAAATAGGAAAAACACTACCTCTAGTGAAATTGTAGCCCTTTGGGTTGTCATTATAACCTAACTTGAATAGCCTCAATTAGATATCGAAAAAGAAAGTTATGATAAAAATACTAAAAGAAGTGCAGTCTGATTTTCCATTCGCGGCCCCACCATCATACCACCATTACAGAGTCACGACGCCACTTTTATGGCGTTGAGGCACCGCTGGGTATATCTAGGATACATTTTGGCCCGTTTTGAAGTCCATAAAAATCCTATTTTCGACACAAATGAGAGGGCAACTATAAATACAAGTTTTTGGCACTTTTGAAGGGGATTCCACACATTGAGAGATATATAACAAAACTTGAGAATTAGAGAGCAAATTGAAGAGGAGAAAAATAACAATTCAAGAGCTTGAAATGAAGACTTGGATTGAGAAAAGGAACTTGGTACAAGATTCATCATCTTTTCTTAGGGACGGATCTAGAATTGGATCTAAGATCGGGCTACAAAATTTCAAATCAGGCTACAAGGCAGGAAAAAAATTTACGTATAAAAAATTTTTTTTTACCAAAAAAATAAAAAAACACCTTAATAAAAATGTTATTGGGCCTGAGTGGGAGGGGGGGAGGGAATTAAAGCCCACCCCCTCCTACCCCCAATCTGTCTTTGTATTTTCTACATCTAAATTCCAAACCTAGTGATGTACTCAATGCAATCCTTTAGTTTTTCTTCCATTATTATGAGTAGCTAAATTCTTATTAGGACAAATAATGTAATCTTTTGAGACCTTTTAGTTTGTTTATTTATGGTTCAAGTTTTTTAAATGCATATATGTTGATTTTAATTATATACTTATATTTTGAATTTTTTTGGCTAATTATTCAATGACTTCGTGAATCTATTATGAATTGAGAATGAGTTTTAGATTTAAACTACGAATTAAAATTTGGTAAATTAGCGGTCGTTGTATGAATTATTAGAACTGATATTTCTTTTAACTAAATTTGAATACATAGGATATGTGATTGAATTATTTAAATATGCTCAATGAGAACTCGATAGGGGTAAATTGAATACAATAGAAGACTTCGATCAAACATTACATTGGACTTTTGAATCTTGAATTGAGACTTAAAAGTGATTAATAGGTGAAACTGTTCTGCTCTAATATTCGTTCATTATTTAAATTCTAAATCAATCTTTGTGTTCATCAACATATTTTCGATATTTCTTTTAACTAAATTTGATTTACATAGGATATGTGATTGAATTATTTAAATATGCTCAATGAGAACTCGATAGGGGTAAATTGAATACAATAGAAGACTTCGATCAAACACTACATTGGACTTTTGAATCTTGAATTGAGACTTAAAAATGATTAATAGGTGAAACTGTTCTGCTCTAATATTCGTTCATTATTTAAATTCTAAATCAATCTTTGTGTGCATCAACATATTTTCAAATAGTTATATTAAAAATCACAACATCTTGTTGTTTCTTTGTTTTCGATCAAATTAAAATTAGGAATAAATGAACCAACTGTTAAATAGTAGTCCTTGTGGAAATGAATTTTGGACTCTTAAGTTCACATACACTTATAGGATATAAAATCGACAACAAGTTTTTGGCATCGTTTTCAAGGACTATTTTTGTTTAATATTGATTTTAATTATTTCTTGCTTTTGTTTATTTTTTGTCTTCTTCTTCTTATTATTTTTTTTCAATTGATCTACTTGCATTTCTTTACTCCATTAACATGAAATAAAAAGAAGAAAGCGATAAAAAATCCACAATGATTTAGTTCGATTTAAATGAAGGTGACATGCTCTTTGGAGAATTTCTCTTTAGACAAAAACTTAAAAATGGGGATACAATAAAAAATTTACAATGATTAATTCCGACTTAAATGAAGTTGACATGCTCTTTAGAGAATTTCTCTTTAGACAAGAACTTAAAAAGTGGGGATACAATCAACCCTTTGCATCTGATAAGAATTGTTTCTCGGAGGGATTAAACATCTAATCTATTGTTTATGAAGAGGTTAGACTGACTTGTGAATATAATTGCATTATACTAAAAATCCCTTGTCGGTAGCAACTCCAGCGGAAGTTAGGAAAGATATCTTCAATGGTCCATATGAAGGACAAGATGATTATAGTGAAATAGTTACAGGAGACATCATCATGCAAAAAATATAAAAGGATTGAAGAATAAATCATTTCGGATGAGCTAAATAACATGTCCATGGAGAATTCCTTCATCATTCAACCCGAGTGATTAATAGCTAAAGATGCAGAATATGTAGAAATCGAGGAATTAATCATGAAAGAACCAAACAAATTAGTGGCATTCAAAGAAAATATGATTAGCATGCAAACATCCAATTTTATTGAATTTGTGATTAAAAATGATGAGAAGATCGAAGTATTCTTGGTTGAGTTTGAAGCGGTAATTTAGGCAAATCGTACTATATTCAAAATGGCAAAGTATTATTTTGGAAAACATGTGAATTATGGAACAAAGTCAAACTGAGCAAGTTAAGCAAGATCTCCAAACTGATATTCAAAGTGCCATGAAACATTTATGCAGAAGTCTAGCTAAAAATTTTAAATTAAGCGCTTATTGAGAGACAACCCAATTTCTTACCTTTTTATTTATTACGCTTTCTGTCTTTGCGTTGCATATAGTTTATTAAGGTGCATTAGTTTTAGGCATGTTTCTGTTTCAATAAGAGTGACATCATATCTATATTAAGCCCATTAAAAGAAAATCATATATTTGAGTGAAAATAGTAGAAAATATATGTGGCACATTTTTCAAAGTTTCAAGGATTAAAAAAAATGGTTATCATACACTCGATGTTATTGCATTTAAATTGCTCTTGACTATCATATTTGTCTTCTTTTATCTTTCAAAGGCACATGGGCATCAAGGAGGAGGCAACTTAGCAAGGAATGGAATAAACTGATCCAATAGGCCACCTCAAATTTCAGACAGAAAATTTAGGGAGTACCTTGTTTCTTCTTTCCCACCACTTTATTTGCTGGATTATATTTTAAGATATTGAGGACAATATCTACTTTAAGTTTGGAGGTGAAAAAATATTGAGTTTTTAGTTTTATTATTCTTAGTTGTTTGTGTTTTTGTTTCTTTATTATATATAAAAAAATTGAAAAGACTGATTTTTTTTTTTAAATTTTAAAAAGGTTTTCCTAGTTTGTTTGTATGGTTTAGGTAGCCTTGCTGACACATTTTAATTTATGAACTGTGGATATATTACATTTTTAGATTAATTGATTCTTATCCATGCAAAACATGATATTTTTGTGCACATGAATTAAGTTCAGCATTAAAAGTATTGAGTTGATTCATATGTTTGATAGGTTGAAATAGTAGAACATAGATGCTAAATCCAAAAGTTACTGCAATATAAATCCTTCAATCAAATTTAGAATGATTTTGAGATCATGATACTACTGTAGGGAGATATTGATGTGAATGAGGATTCCACGTGTGTAAATTCTTGTCTAGATTGTCTAAGGACAATATGATGAAAAATAGGCAAAAATCTTAAGTTATGGTTGATTTTTGAGAATGGGAGTTTAATGAGGAATATTACCCTAATTATGACAAATTAAAAAAAGAAAAGAAGGAGGAAAAAAAGAAAATATATTAAAAAGTTATCTCATTGTAAAATGTCTTTTCGTAGCCTTTATAACTCGAGGGTTTAAGCCTGCAAGGGTATCAAAAAACTTGGTGCTCTTCGATCATCTGATTTGGGAATTATCAGCCTAAAACTCGTTACAACAGTCATTTAGAAAACTTAATGAAGAGAAGTTTGCACATAAGATAAGAAAACATAATGATTATGTATTTACTTACTACATGCCTTGATTAAATTCCAAACACTTATTTGAGAAATTAGATTTTTGACAACGGATTGTTAGCATGGTTAAGTCTTGGAGGTTGAAGCAATCAAATTTTGGAGAATCCTTATTTGTTAAATTATTGACTTACAATTAGTGAGATCCATTTAAACTAGAGAGGATGAGGAGTTAGTATAAAGATTTAGTTAAATCACACATTGGAAAAAGAGTAAAAGAAAAAAGAATAAATTTGAGGGTGTCTGAATCTTATGAGTGATGAAAGTAAAAAATTTGACCATCAATGGTCGGAAATTGAAACAACTTGTGAATTTACAGTGTTTTACTTAATTCCACACGCACACACATATCAATTTTACATTGGAAAAGTAGATATTTATTTTGGTAATGCAACTTTGAAGCTGTTTATAGATTTAATACAATGATTCGAATTTTGAGAAAAAAATGGCAGGTCAACTAGCCAAAATTTTTTGCACGTTTGTGTGTTCGTCAAGTTAGGTTATGATTTTGTTTGAGGACAAACAAATGTTTAAGTCTGAGAGTGTTTGATAAGTGTATTTTACACACTTATGTGGACATAAATATATACACATTCAATAATTCTTTTGAATAATTATAACCTAATTTATTGTATATTTAGTTTATTTGTTAAAACTCGATGAATGAAAGTGGAATTGAAAGAAAGAAGCAAAAATTAGCAAAAAGTGGGAGACAAGATCTGAAGTTTGGAAACTAAAATACAAATACTTAGAAGTTGTGTCGGACCTCACGATGAAGTCAAAAGAAATTAAATATGACCAAAATATTTTCACAAATCAATTTTCAACCGCACAAGGATGTTCTTGATTTTCAGCCAGTGATTGAGACCCATTTTTGGCCTAGTAAATATTCGAATTGGAAAGAGCTTTTTTTTTTTTTTTTATAAAAATTGTAGCCATTTGAGTTATCTTTACAATTCAACTTGAATCGCCTCAATCGGATATCCAAAAGAATATTATGATAAAAATACTAAATGAAGTGTAGTAATATTTTCCACGTGGCACCACCATTATGGTGCGAAGGCGCCAACATTACATAGTTGTGACGCAACTCCTATGGCGTTGAAATGCCACTGAGGATATCTAGGGCACGTTTTGGCCTATTTTGAAGTCTATAAAAACTCTATTTTTGACACAAATGAGGGGCAACTATAAATATAAGTTTTTGACACTTTGAGGGGAGAGGGATTCCACATATTAAGATAGAGAGCAAATTCAAGAGAAGAAAAACAATAATTCAATGGTTTGAAATCAAGATTTCGAACGAGTAGAGGAACTTGGTGCAAGATTTATTATTTTTTCTACATTTCAATTTGAAACCCGATGATGTATTCAATGCAATTCTTTAATTTTCTTTTATTATCACGAGTAGCTAATTTCATATTAGAGTAAACAATATAATCTTTTAAGATCCTTTGTTTCTTTTATTCAAGATTCAAGTTCTTTAAATGCATATGTGTTGATTTTAATTAATGTTTTGAATTCTTTGGCCATTTATTCATTTATCCGTGAATATATTACAAATCGAGAGGTGAGTGTTAGATTTGGATCACATATTAAAATTCGGTAAATTAGTATAATGTGTAGAGATATCTATACTAATTATTATAGTCGTATGAATTTTTAAAACTAATATTTCGTTTAACTAACATTGATTCTCATATAGATATATGATTGAATTAGTAAAATAAGCTCAATGAGAACTTGAGAGAGATAAATTGAATGCAATAGAAGACTTTGATCGAACACTATATTAGACCTTGAATCTTGAATTGAGATTTAAAAGTGATCAATATGTGAATTTGATCTACTATAATATTCATTCATTATTTAGATTATAAATCAATCTTTGTGTGCATCAACATATTTTCAAATAGTTATATTAAAAATCACAATACCTAATTTTTTTCGATTAAATTAAGGTTAGGAATAATTAAAACAATTGTTAAATAATAGTTCTCGTGTGAATGAATTTCGGACCTTTAGGTCCAATTTATTACTTGTTACAATCCATATACGCAAGGATATAAAATCGACAACACCTGGCGTTCAAGCGGCATAGTTATTTGGTCCAGGCCTATTTCATGTTCTGATGCGTTTTGAGCATTCATTTACATCTATGACTCTAATATTAAGGTTTAAGTGTCCCCTACTTGTTTCCCATATATAATTGGCTCTTCTCTATAATTTAGTTAAGGTTGTTTTACTTTATTAGAAGTTAGAAATATTGTAAATATAAAATCATTGTATTATTTGTCCATATTATAATAAAATCTCCACTCTCTACAAATTACATTGTTCTCGTGTTTTTGTGATCTTTGTTTCATAAGTGCATATAATCTCATATTTTCTCCAATAAATAGGTATTTCATTAATTTGGTTCCAGTTTTTTGCAAAACAAATGGGTATCAGAGATTTTGGTTTTGAAAGATAAGTCAACCGTTGCATTATGATTAAATTGGAACAATTATGCATGATGAAGAGTCTTACTAGCCAATTGAATCTGAAGTAAGATTTATATTCTCATTGTATGACAAAAGGTACATCTCTAGTTGTTTTTAAGGAAATCATTGCTGATTTGGAGACCTTGAAGGTCAAATGTGATAAAGAAAATTTGTGTTTGATTTTATTGTATTCATTGCTCACTTCATACATATCATTTAGAGAAACGATTCTATATGGTCGTGATACTCTAACCATCAAAGAAGTCTATGATGATCTAAAGGAGAAGATGAATCACCTTCTTGCATCTATGGTTCATGGAGATATCCTCATTATTGATGGTGGTCGTGCGAGGGGCAAATCAAAATCTAAATTCAAATTTTGTAATTATTGGAAGAGAAGGTACACTTGATAAATGATTGTTATAAATTGTAGACTAAAGCAAAATTGACTACAAATCAACAATTAAAAACTTCAGAAGAAGCAAGTATTTTGAAAAATCTTAACAGTGATAAAACCTTTTTACTTATGTCTGAACACAATTCCAAATCCGACGAGGCTTGGATCCTTGATATAACTTACACTTTTCATATGTTTTCCAATCGGGATTTTTTTTCAACATATGAAGAATTTTGAAAAGGTGTTTTGATAACCAGTAATAATACACCTTGTCGGATAGTTAGTATTGTCAAGCTCAAAAGAGTTTATGTTTTATGGGACGGTTAGAGCATTTGATGCAGTGAGAGACCTTCTAGATCTAAAGAGAAATCTTATCTTCTTAAGTACGTTTGATTCAAAGGGTACATGTGCACTGTTGAAGGTAGAGTCCTGCATGATAATAAAGAAGCTCGTGTTTTGTCAAAGAGATATAGAAAATCACATTTACATGTCTTGCAGTATTATACAAAATCTTTGAGCAATCAGCATATTTTAAGAACTCAAGTGAATTTCGAGTTGGATTATGCACTGTTGAAGTCTAATTTGGCGTCTTCTTTGAAGAATACATCTAAGTTGAATTTATAAATTATTGGAAAATCCTCCTTGCCACCATTATTGGCGGTGTCATTGTATTCAGTTGCTAGTAATAATAGGTACAATTCTGTTGATTTAGTTGATTGTTAGAATGCGATTAAGGGTGTGATTCTAGCCAAAATCATTCTTTTAATGGAATCAGTTGTGATTTGATTACAGGGCTTGCTTTAGCCTTGTTGGTGATCATTAGATCATTTTTTTTGCTTCTAGTTAGGGTGACAAATGTGGAGAATATTTTCAGTTGGATTATTTTTTATTTATTTTTTTATGGAAATTTTGTTTGTGTTTTTGTTAAAAAGTTGAAGTTTATTCCTTATGATGGAATTTGTCTTCAGATGGAGAATTTTTAGAATTTTGTTTATTGTAGTGAGATGCGTGTCAAGGTGGAATTTGTTAGAATTAGGATGTAACTCGAACTATATTTGGAATGTTATTTGAAATTCTACTTGAAATCTTTTTGACAAATTTTAGTTAAAATTCTATTTTGAAAATTCAACTTGGAATTGAAATTTGTGTTGGAATTGAAGAGATCAAATTACAGATCGGAGAGAAAAGTCGTAGCAATTCCGCTAGCTTGGCGCTGGAGCAGCTTCGTCTAAATTTCAACAGAGATTTCATGCTCTCCTGACCTTCGAGCTGCATAGTTGTCCGGTCCAATCCCGTTTCGTGTTTTAATGCATTTTTTACATTCTTTTCTGTTTATAACTCTAGTATTAGGGTTTGGACGTTTGTTAGATGTTCTCTATATCTATTTGGCTATTCTCTACTATTTAGGCCGTGTTTGAGCCACAATATTTGAAAAAATACATTCTTAAACAGTGGTTTGACATCATTTCAATCACACATTCTTCAATAAAATAACATTACATGTATATCCAAAACTTTTCCTTATTTTTTAACCACACTTTTTTCATCAATATACTATTCAAAAATGCATTCTTAAAAATATAATGTGGCTCAAACAAGGGGTTACTTAATATTCTTTTATCTCATTAGACCTTAGAAACATTGTAAACATAAAATCTTTGTAATTTTTTCTTTATATTGTAATAAAATCTCCATTATCTGCAAATTACATTGTTCTTATGTTTTTATGATTTTATTTCATATTATGCCTATAATCTCATTTTTATTTTCCAGCAAATTGGTATTGGATTAACTCGATTCCAGTTTTCGCACAACAATGATATATAGAGTTAAAAGGGAAGTTGATATAATTTTTCACAGACACCGTGCGACGAAGATTGAGTTTTTTATTATCTTTTAGTCAGTATTTATTTATTAAATAAATTTTAATTTTAATTCAGTTTATTTCAAATTAATTCTAAATATTAGGACTTCTAATTTTAATAATTATTAAGATTTTAATTATTTCTTTAAATAGAGACTGTAAGCCATCATCGCAAGAATTTTTTTTTTTTTTTTGAATAAACATTATAGACCTTAGAGTTTTTCAATCTTTTAGATTTTTGGTATTTGATATCTAAAATCAAAGAGTTCATATTTTCTATATTCGTGAGCGATTGAAATAGTTTTTAATGCCTAGATTTTTGATGTTCTTATAAATCAACGTAAACTAAAAGTTAATTGTATTGCAATACTCATTTAAAATTTATGAAATTTTGATAGCATGTTCGACAATTATTTTTATCACTTCGGGACCTACATCATTGTAGTTTGTTAGGCTTGAATCAATACTTTGACTTGAATGTAACAATACATGAATTTTCACATTATGTTGCGCTGCTCGACTTCCCCATTTGACTACTCAGGAGGTACAACTTCCCATTATGTTCTTATTTTAAGCTTCATGCAAAAAACATTGTGGCTAAGAGTCATTTTCTTACGCTCAAAAAAATAGAGACAAATGTGACATGTTTTTCATATACATTGAATGTTTCCTGACGATGTAGCATCTTTATTTTGCCTTTTATAGGGCAAACCATCCATTTCATTAGCTAAGATCACACCCGAATTATGGTGCAAAGAAAAAGTAGAATTCAAATTTCGAACTAAAGATACGTCACGGAGTTGCACACCTGATACGTGTACATGAACTGCTTTATTTCCAATTTTTAGGATTAAAAAAACACAAACCACGTTTAGGCACGTTTAGGTGCTGCTTTTAATCTATTCGAAACTACAATTATTTTATTACTTGTAATTTTTTTGCTTGACTTGACTTCTACCTCTATTTTGAAAATTAATTAAGGTCATTGTAACTGAATAAATATACATGGAAATTACTCCCTCAGAATTTTTAATTTTCAAATCAAAAATCTTGTTTAAAAGTTTTTTTTATTTAAAATTCAGGTATTAATTTAAATTTTTAGTATTAATAATTAATATTATTAAATCAAATTAATTTACCTATTTACCCCAACGCTACTCTACCTAGCCAAATTTCATTTCAAACCCTAATTATTTCCCTTCTCTCATCTCTTTCATCTCATCTCTCTTCTTTCTTCTCCTTCTACTATTTTCTTCCTCGACAAAGCCGTCGGAAAATGCCTATGAAGCCAAACAGTGACCTTTGGAATATGCCGAGCAACACCCTAACGTCGTCGCGTACAATGGCACGATGAAGCCGCTCATGCATCGACCATTGCAGATTACGGTGCTTTAGTCATCGCTTCAGATTTCACGCTGTAGTGGTGATGGCTAAGCAATAGTGCCCGTTGCAGTTGCCACTTCAAATTTCACACTACAGTCGTCGCTATGATGGCGCACTACTGCGGTGGTGAGGTGGTGGTAATTTTAGATCTGGTTTGCGTGCGGTAGTAGTGTGCACTTTAACTTTTAAGATATTTCCATTATTAGGAAGAGAATGGATCAATGCCTAAACTTGCAGTTTACTAGATCATATGTGGCTAGTTGATTTTAGCTCCCTGATCATACTAGATATAGTCCTCACATTCAATTAATATCATGAACATAAATTATTTATAAATGTAATACTTAATAGTCATCTGTCAGAGTCTAGTTACAGTAGTAATACCATATTCTCTCTCAAATATACCCGATGTCATGAGTAATCAAGAATTGCTCACCCTTATGAATGAGATTTTCTATTACAGAATTTATCAAAAATGTACCAGAAATGGAATCTTTCATTTTTTATGTTCAGTTAGTTTCCTAATCCCTTCCATATTGAGTAGTTTTACCCTTATCTAAAAATGTTGAACCCCAACCTTAAGGGTCTCTCACCGCCCCGTCCCTGGAGAATCGTGAGGAAGGTTAATTGTAAGATGTGCCTTAGCAGGTTAGGGAACAAAAGCTGCCTGTACACTGATGCCCACAAAGAGTCACAATTTATGTTTCAGGAATCGAATCTTCACACTGCGGCCGCCAACAAAGCTGAGTATACTTCACTCTTATCTTTTACACCACTAGGATATGCTCGGGAGACAGTTTTACCCTTATCTAGTTCTTCCATCACGTGGTTAATATCTTCAAAGATATCATATTCCTCCAGCACATACTAAATCTTATGGTGCCAAATGTTATAGGCACCGATATTTAATTTATCACGTCACCCTTATTAAGATCAACAATGATGTTCTTAGATGCATCACCTGTCAAAACTTTCGAGACAATCATATAAATGTGTATTTATGCAAACATGACATTTTTGCGTGCAAATTAAAATTGATAATAATTCCACATTACGTATAGATTCAAAAATTCACAAAGTTTTCAATCATCATACACTATCCTAATATTCTATTATAAAAACTTTAATCTCAAAAAAATTTAATAAAAGTTCTAGGCGAGGATTTCACTAGTTCTACCTATCGAAAAACTCCCACAAAGTTACAGCCTGTTTGGGAGTGATTTTTCTCTCCTTAAAAAATTAATTTTTTGATCGTTATTTCACTATTTCAGTCGACATATTTAACTTTTTCTCTCACAGGTGGACTCCACTTTTCTCCTAATGGTCAAAAAATTAATTTTCAAAATCACTCCTAAACAGGTTATTAAAATACTAACATGTATCAAGTATGCCTGATAGATTAATGATCATTTCCAACATCACATCAAACATAAACTACATCAATCAATTAGATGTTACATAACTAAACATGTAATTACACATAACTCTTTATGTGTAGTTAACCACGATAAACAAGAATGAGTCGTAATAAATCTTTTAACCAAAATTAAGAAAATCACCACTCGAGAAAGTAGGGTTAGCTATTAAAATAATTTAAAGTTTTTCTCAAAATCTCATAAAAATATGGGAGCACTCAAGAAAATTTCAAGAAAGTATTTCTCAAAACCTCATAAAATTAATACGCCATAAATTTTTATGAATTTCTGCGGAGTATTTCTAATATGCCATTAATTGCATTCAAACTTCATTAAAATGGCATTCAACAAGAATAACATCAAATTTTCAACATAAACATTTTCAGAACGTTAAATTGTTAATATGTAAGGAAACAAACAATTAGGCTATGATACAACTGTAAATTCCTACAACATGTTTGAATCCCAAATTGAAAAATAAAATCAATTTCCTATATTTTCCTTGATGATCAACATTCCTTTGGTCAAAACTCGATCACAAATGAAATGAACTTGTTGTTCACAATCCAAATGCATGTTTTTATGTCCAGTTATACTACATGTACAATCGGGATTGATAACCACACACATGATAGGGGGCTCATGCTGAATAAAAAAATCGTGAGTCCCCAACAACCCTGATTGTACAACTAGAATAATTCTTTTATATCAATATCAAGTCTACACCCCTCTCATAAATGAGGTATGATAGGATTGTAGGTTATTTTGCAACCATAACTATTCCCACCAATCAACACACCAACATATGGGCCGGGTCAACCAACGTTGATGGACCATCCATTTCCTGCACCTTCCATCTCCAAGAGTTTTCAGTTTTCACTTCAAGATAAATGAAATAACAGCTTAAAAGTCAATATATGGAGATTTTTTGACTTATGAATTCAAAAGTGTAGTTCTGCAAATATTATTAAATACATATATAGTTACAATAAACAATAGCACTAATACAGCAAGCTAGATATTCGTAAACTAATTATTATCCATAAGCAGAAAACTCAATAGAAAATTGTATGTATTCAGAGACGAGAAAGGGCCAGAATCTGCTCCTGAGGTTGACCGTTATATCTTGGTTGCTCCCGATTGACTTGAGTTGACTTCTTGGTAGATGGATTCCCATTTTCTAATATGATAAAAGTCTTGGCCAAATCCCTCAATTGAAATTTCTGAATTTTTCCGGTTGAAGTCTTTGGCAACTCATCCATGAAATGAACTTTCTTTGGCACCATAAAATGTGGTAAATTACTCCGGCAATGTTGTATAATATCAGCCTCCTTCACACTGCAGTGGTCGTCCTCGGAGTTCTTTTTCAAGGTTACAAATGCACAAGGACTTTCCCCATACTTTGGATGAGGCATGGCCACAACCGAAGCCTCTAGCACGCTATGGTGTTTGTAAAGCACTGCCTCGACTTCTACGCTACTGATATTCTCCCCGCCTGAAATAATAACGTCTTTAGACCTATCTTTAATTTCACAGTACCCGTCGGGATGGATCACCCCGACATCACCCGTGGCGAACCATCCATTGAGAAAGGCTTTCGAGGTTGCTTTTTCATCCTTCAAGTATCCCTTCATGATACTACTTCCTCGGAGGACAATTTCGCCTACTGTTTTTCCATCTCTTGGCACGCTTTGCATTGTTTTTAGGTCCTTTACATCTGCATCCGCAAGCGTCAGTACACTAATTCCTTGTCTTGCTTTGAGCTTGGACTGTGCCTCCCTAGGCAACTGGTTCCATTCCCTCTTCCACTCGCAGACCATTGCAGGTCCAGTGGCTTCGGTTAGGCCATAGGCATGCACGACATGAAACCCAAGATTTTCAATTTTCTCGAGAAGGGATGCCGGTGGGGGTGCACCACCGGTGAGTATTTCGACTGGGGTGGTTATTTGGCATCGCTCGTGCATCTTCGCTTCGAGGAGGATGTTGAATACGATAGGCGCGCAACACATGTGTGTCACTTTGTGTAAATCTATATTTTTGTACATTTCTTCGGCTGTCGTGTTGCGTATGCAAACGTTGGTCCCTCCCCGGGCGGCGACACCCCAAGTGAATGTCCATCCATTGCAGTGGAACATAGGAAGTGACCATAAATAGACAGGTTCACTCTTCATTTCCCAGCCTAAAATTAGGCTCAAAGTGCTTAAATAAGCCCCCNACATAGGAAGTGACCATAAATAGACAGGTTCACTCTTCATTTCCCAGCCTAAAATTAGGCTCAAAGTGCTTAAATAAGCCCCCTTGTGGCTGTACACAACTCCTTTAGGCTCCGACGTCGTGCCGGATGTATAATTCAATGCAATTGGATCCCATTCATCACTAATCTCTTCCGGAACATAACTTGGATTTCCATGAAAGATTAATCCCTCGTACTCAAGTTCACCTAGACGAACACCAGTTGGGGAGCCAATATCATCAATGATAACAATCAATGGCATAGAAATATCAGACTTCTGCAAGTCAGCCATCAAAATACGTAAAGCATCGCGTGCAAGAGGCACGTAGTCGTAATCGACAAAGAAAACCTTTGCTTCTGAATGCCTGAGAATTGTAGCAATGTTTTTAGCGTCTAGCCTTGTGTTGATAGCATTTAGCACAGCCCCGGCCATTGGTACTGCAAAGTGCATTTCATAAAGTGCTGGGATATTTGGTGCCAACACAGATACCTATATTGACAGAAAAGCAATGAAACAATTATTTTACTGCAATAAAAAGTAGTTAACAGTGTATTTTGCATATATGTATTAAATACTTACCACGTTATTCTTGACAACATTAAGCGATCGGAGAGCAGAAGCAAGGCGGCAACACCTCTCATAAGTTTGCTGCCATGTGAACCGGACGCCACCATATATTATAGAGGTGTGGTCCGAATAAACCATAGAGGCTCTTTTCAAGAAAGTGAGTGGAGTAAGAGGTACAAAATTGGCTTCACATTTTGGGAGTCTATCCATTGCTGAAATTTGCGTTTTAACAAAATATTTGAGGAAAATATAGTCACAGAAGAGGGTCGAGACGTGAAAAGAATATGTGTTTACAGGTAAAGAACTAAGAGAAGAACCACATATTTATACACAAAATTGTGTGCAAATGACAATAAATTACGACCCAAGTTGGGGGGAAGTTGAAAGGGAAGTTTCTATGGTTATTATCAAACACTAAACAAACTATACTTGAGAGTATGAACCAAAACTTTGACTTGAATTACTGTACTATAATACATGAATTTCACGTTACGTGGGGCTACTTGACTTCCGCACTTTGCTGAAAGTCGTCTTATTAATTATATTTTCCTTTTAGGCTTCCTAAAATCTCTGCATAATATGCTTTAATCCATCTGTCTAAAAGAAATACTTCAATCCAATAACAAGGTTGTTAAACGCTAAAAATATAATAAGGTTGTTAAACACTCAAGATGTATAAATATATCACTATTTTCGAGAGAGAGAGAGAGAGAGAGAGAGATTACATTAAGCGATCGGAGAGCAGAAGCAAGGCGGCAACACCTCTCATAAGTTTGCTGCCATGTGAACCGGACGCCACCATATATTATAGAGGTGCGGTTCGAATAAACCATAGAGGCTCTTTTCAAGAAAGTGAGTGGAGTAAGAGGTACAAAATTGGCTTCACATTTTGGGAGTCTATCCATTGCTGAAATTTGCGTTTCAACAAAATATTTGAGGAAAATATAATCACGGAAGAAGGTTGAGACGTGAAAAGAATATGTGTTTACAGGTAAAGGACTAAGAGAAGAACCACATATTTATACACAAAATTGTGTGCAAATGACAATAAATTACGACCCAAGTTGGGGGAAGTTGAAAGGGAAGTTTCTATGGTTATTATCAAACACTAAACAAACTATACTTGAGAGTATGAACCAAAACTTTGACTTGAATTACTGTACTATAATACATGAATTTCACGTTACGTGGGGCTACTTGACTTCCGCACTTTGCTGAAAGTCCTCTTATTAATTATATTTTCCTTTTAGGCTTCTTAAAATCTCTGCATAATATGCTTTAATCCATCCGTCTAAAAGAAATACTTCAATCCAAAAACAAGGTTGTTAAACGCTAAAAATATAATAAGGTTGTTAAACACTCAAGATGTATAAATAAATCACTATTTTCGAGAGAGAGAGAGAGAGAGAGAGATTAGTGATATGTTCATACCAGTGTTGCATAGCCATTTAATTCGGGACCGAACAAGTCTACGGGTTGGGAATATATATATATATATATACACACACACATTTAATTAATTATGTCATTTAAACTAATTAGGGTCAGTTTAACAATTTATTTGGCATAGGGTTTAATTAAGAGTGCCATTGTTAATGTGCTTTGTAATAGCTTTCTGTAAGTTTGTGCCACAACAATAGATTAGATAGAGTGATTTTGATTAAAGTTAATAAAAATCGTGAAATTTTCCCAATTTGTCTATTATTAATTATATAAAAATAAAGATTAAAATCAAATATTTGTATTTTGAGTTAAATGAACGAATATTATATTTTAAAATTCGGAAGTTTCCTTTAAATCAATGCGTATTAATTAAGTTATTCTTTAGGAATGATAAAAAAAACTCGCCCCGCCCTACCTCGAATGGGTTGGCGGGTTGCCCCAACCTGCCTAAGGCGGGGGCGGGGTGCAAGGAGGGATGGATAGGGTTCGGGCCAAAGGGGGTGGGGCTGCCCTGCCCCGAACCCGCCCGTTTTCCATCACTATTATTCTCCGTCATATCCCATCGCATGCTTTATTAAGAACTATATGTATTTAAAATATTTTCATTTATTTTTTGTTGTGGCCTGACTAATTAAACTTATATCTCGTCAAAAAATTTGAAAGTTATTATAACTAAATCAACATATCTTGAGAATTCAATTAATTTACTATCCTAGAAACTAAAAGATAAGGTGCCACTTGAGGAGAGCCTTACATTAGTTATGTAATTGTTCCCAAAAAAAATAAAAAAAAAAATCCCAAAATAAAAATAAAATCATTTTTCTTATTATAATTGTGATTGACAATGAATGGTCTAAAATATACTTCTACGATTAGGATAAGAACACAAGCCTAAATACAACCCAAAAAAAAAAAAAAAAAATTAAAAAAAAAATCATTTTTCTCATTATAATTGTGATTGACAATGAATGGTCTAAAATATACTTCTACGATTAGGATATGAACACAAACGTAGATACAACGTATCTTCACTATTCAAATTATTCAAGGGGTTGTTTGACAAAAACTTTTACGAACTTTTTAACAAATTTAGATACAAGTTGCTGAATGTGTAGTGAAAAGTTGATAAAACAGTAGATCCCACTGAGCCCGTGTTGTTAGGGATTGAAATCTAATTTATTTTTTATTTTTTATTTTTTGTGAAAATTAATAATTAATTTTAATCATATATTTCGAGGGATTCACAAATTTTCAATTACATATTTTATCAACTTTTATCAAAATATGCTAAAAACTGATTTTAATCCCCACAATATAGGGCTAAATATATGATTCAAGATAAATTATTGTCTTTGACTTCAATTTTTATAACAACTCTTTAAACTATCCCAAACAAACGCTAAATTATGCTTAGGATAAGAGAGCAGACTTGTTCGAATTATCATAGGTTCTTTTGAGTAGGTCAAATTTATTAAGGATTTATTAAAGTGACAATAACATTTAAAAATAAGCAACATTTTTTTTTATCCTAATAAAAAAGAAACGGAACTTAGAAAGTAATTGCATCTATCAAATATGTTAAAAATAACCTAATAACATTTTTTTAAATAAATTGTTCATCCAATTTGCATTTGACTCAAATATTTAATTACTTGATCATCTTTGATATTTAATATGGTCCACTCTTAGGGCTTGTTTGAGTCACATTATAGGAAAAAAAATGCATTATTGATGTCAAATAATAGGAAATGTGTAGTTAAAAATAAGGAAAAGTTTTAGATTTGTATATAATATTATTTTATTGAAGAATGTGTGGTTGAAATGATGTTAAATCACTATTAAAAAATATATTTTTTTAAAAATAATGTGGCTCAAACAATGACTTAATACTCCAAAATGTACTTATATACCAACTAGGCTTGACTTTTGATCATGAATGTAACTCGCCAATAAAAAAATGATAACCATAAACAAATTGAACTCTACATGACGATAAATAAATCATGTCATGTGTTTTGATCTTCATTCTTTTCCATTCTTTACATACTAAACATGTGTTAAGGTGCAGCGTAACAAAATATAATCTTTAACACAAAATTACACAATACAATATCGTTGAAAAATTATTGATAATATAATATCAGTAAATTGGTGGATGCTATTATTCACTCGCTCTAACTTGAAGTTAGATTTTTTATTGGTCAACAAATTCGTTTTCAATAAATCATACTTATTTTTATAAATTTTGCATATGTATTTTTCACGTTTTTTAATCATTTAAAATAATATCTACATGTCATTAATAATACTTTGTTTATCCTAAAAACTCAAATGAATTACGCGTTGACAGATTAATCAATCTTTTTGCATGGGCCACTTGAAAGGGCCTTATTGGTCATCATAGGTAGTTACACAGTTTCATATTTCTTAGTAGATTCATGGTTCACGCGCTGTTTTTTCCACTTAAATTTATTCCCATAAGTTGCACGGAAGTGGAAAGAAAAATCAAACGCAAAACGTTATTTCTAAAAAAAAGGGACTCGAAACATTGTGGAAAAGTCATATAAAGATCCATCGGCTTCGAGTCAAATAGGAAGAATTAGAAGATTTCACTTTTCAACCTTTATCTCACGGTACTTGTATGCTATTAGTCATTGAGAAATACTTAGGTTTAGAAGGTGATCCCCCTTTCTCGCGTAAAAGAGATTATAATTCGAAAACGTTGCATTTTATCGGGAAGGATCGAACCATGGGAACGAATCTACAGGGCTATCACCTTCTTTGGCCACATCTCAATTTTATAAATTAAAGTTTGAAAATTAAATTTAATACCAATTAAATAACAAAAATATCAGAATTAATCCAAGGTAACCAAGCCTCTGTTTGGGAAGAATATGTAAACAACCTATGTATAAATAGATAAATAATAGTATTTGTAGATTTATTAGAATGTGTAATTGAAATGAAACTTTTTAAATTGCTACAGGTTAATGACTCGTTTTCTAGATTTTTTCCCCAAAAAAATAAATAAAAAAATTACATAGTGAGTGTTTGGATGAAACTATTAATAGCTTTTTAGGATGAATAATATTTGATCTGCTAAATGTATAATTAATAAATAGACACTAGTTATGTATGTGACTGAATTTAATATTTGAATTTTACTAATAAGAAAAAGTAACTTTAAATTTTTACTCCATTTGAGGCTTAAATAGAGATATAAACGAGCCGAGATAGATAGGCTTGCTTCTCCATTTCATTTTTTTTTTTTTTAAAGACGGTCATAGGTGGCTTAAAAAGCAGTCAGTTGTGGCTGCCTCTTAAGGCAGCATTTTGGGGGGCCTTTTTTTCTTTTTCTTTTTTAGGCCCGTGGGCTGGCTCGGGCTCGGTCCGTCTTCCCAAAATGGGACCCTAGCTAAGCCACGGATGGCCCGAGCTGACAAGTTGAATTGCCGTCGCTAGGTTTAAAGCAACAAACAATGCTCTATTCTATATCTTGGTTTGACTGGAAAGTTGTGTGTTGATTGTTTCAAGGTGGAAAATGGCAATGGAAAAAGATCATTTCCACGAGGCTTCGATTTCAACATGAAGTCTTGGAATAAATACATTGTTACCACAAATAATCTGAATTTGAATGGAATGTACAATTATTTGCCGGAAAAATTCCAAGAAGCACATACAATTATTTTCCAGAATTTCAATGAAAAGTATAATTATTTTCCAAATTATTTTCCAAGAAGAATATATAATTATTTCCCAGAATTTCAATGGAAATCAATTTCCAGAAAATTTCCAAGAAGTGTCTGCGAATTCAACCATACGTTTGATTTTCTATTTTTCTATGTCTCCTCTTCACTTCAAACAACCTTAACTTTATAGAACCATTTTAATTTTTTTCTTATGAAATTGTGCCTTTCAAAGTTTGACCTTCTCTATATTCTATAACTACGTTCACCAACCCCCCAAAAATAAGATGTTTCTGGAGGAAAAGACAAGATATAAGAACTTTAAGTAACACGGAAAAAGCAAAGAATAGAAAGACAAAGGACTTGCTAACCAAGAAAAGATAGCAAAGGGAATAATGCTTAAATATTCGAAACGTCTGACTGGAATATCTAGCTTTGGATTAATCCCCTGTCCCGACTTGGGGATAGAGGTGATGTGGCGCCCCCTATTGGAGGGGCGTTTGCCAAGGGCAGGCACCATATGACGCTCCTGTTTTTAACCCTGTCCTCAGGGACAGGGAGCAAGATTGCTAATTTATAATGTTCTTAATTTTACATAGATATTTTAACTACTTGGATATTTATCTATTCTTACATACAGTACGATAAAATATCACGATCGGGCCACAACGGACACCACATTTAGCGATAAAATAAAAAGAATATACCAAAGCTAGGATATTAGAAATCAAAATACCTATCCAGTTAAATTGATCCAAATAAGTTTTTGATTTTCAGTTTCTGTCTAAAACCTTTTTTAAGATTAAGGTAAGATTCTCATATAGAAGCCACGAGGGGATGACCCACCTGGAAAGCAATGCAGGTTGATTTACTGCACGAACGATGCCAAGCCTGGTTCGAGCCTTAAGGCAGGCAGGCCTAAATTTACACTACTTAGATACAAATTAGGGCAATTTACACAAATAGGGAAAATACTAGGGGCTGAATCGGAAGATATTGATTTTTCTTAAATATTTTAATGTTACAATATAAACAACGGTCAAAGAAAAATACGATAACTATAGTCTATGTTTTGTAAATTAAGAATTAATTAACGAATGACAACTGTATCCCTGTAGTTATATTTTTTATAATTGTCGTAACCTTGCAGTCATAACTCGTTTTTTTTTTTTTTTTTTTTTTTTTTTTTTATATTTAGGTATATACCTTACAGTGACTAAATCTTGGAGTCTACATCTTGACCCCTCAAGCTGCAGACATGTTAAACTACAGATTGTGCTCCAAACTGACCAGTGCTCAAGAACCCCCCAACTGATCTACCAAAGTACCAAGCAAGTCATAACTCTTTCTTATAAATATTGAACATTGGCTCTCAAGAATATATTAACTGCTGTACTTCTTTCTCTTCTCCCTCTAATTTATAACATGGTATTCGTAAGAAGTTATAGCTAATTGATTCAGCAAACTTATTCTTCTTTCTTGCTCACGAATTGCTAATCAATTTGATGAAGTAGAAGTAATTTCTCTTCCATTCAAAAAAGACATGACGTTTAAACCAATTGAGTTTATAAATTAATTCTTTTTTCGTTCAAAGAAAAATGTCAGTATTCTCTTAGTTTTAATTTGTATAACATGTTAAAGGTTATTTGATTATATCAATTGATAGATATATATTTGGTTGAATTTAATTCATTATTTCTTGTCAATATTTTAGAAAAATATTATATTATTAATACCCTTAGAAGACTATAAACATAAAATCAATGTTTTAGAAGAATAGTTGATTATTATACAATATTCCCAAAAAAAAAAAAAAATAATAATAATAAAATTATTTCATTACTCAAGATGCAAAAATTCTGACATTACAAGATCACAAAAGAATGTTTTTTTTTTTTTATTGTTTTTGAATAAGATAATTTAACACAAATCAATATTATAGAAGAATATCTTGATTCCAAATAATGACATTTTACAATTAGTATTTTAAAAATATTGTATTATTGTTAATAAAGAGCATAATTTTATATGTTTCAATTCTTGAAAATAATCATATGATTTACAATCATACTTAACCATGTTTATGCTCCCCAACAAACATAACTAAATATGGCATAATTAAATATCGGATTAACATTATAAAAAATATAGTGGTGTTCGTGAACGAACACGATCTACCGTGCAATCGGCCAATAAATAATTTTTTTCTCTAAAAAAGCAAAAATATATATAATGATGATGAAAAGGCCATACCTGATACGATGGCAGGGGAATTTATTTACCATCTTTGGTGACAAATTTATTCTTTGGCAAAAATATTCAATGACAGTGAATTATGTTAAATATTTAAAGATAGATACATATAGAGGTGGGGGCAGGTCGGTTCGGTTCGGTTCGGTTCTAAAGAGAATCAAATCGAACCGAAATTTTCGGGTGTCTAGTAAATGGAACCGTCGGGTCCAAATATAATTATGGAACTGTTCGGGTTCAGTTCCGATCGATTCGGTTTCGTATTATAATTAATTTTTTTAAAATTTATAACAACATTATATAAATACAAATAATGACACATTCAATGGTTTTGGAATGTCAGAGATTAGTAGACTACCTTATTCAAATGATCGCTACGATCAAAGTTTCGATCGTTTGAGGTCACAGCTTCGATCGGAAGTCACAACGTCGGTCGGCGATTGTATAGATTTTAGAACGTCAACGAGGCTGCGAGAGTGAGTACTAGAGTCGAGACAGTGTTATACACTTTAGTGTAGGTGTTTAAGGTTATTTATTGGGTTGGATCTTGTTGAGCTAAGAAATGAAACAATAAAATGGGTAATTGGGCAAAAAATTCAAAAAAATTAGAAATGAAACAAACTATAGGGCAAAAAATTTTGATTTAGAAATTGTTAATTTGTTTAGAAAAAATTAAAATTAAAATAATTTGATTTATTCAATATAAAAAAATAGAGAGATTCAGTTCTTAATTTAGAACCGAGAATCGAATCATACCTGTCGGTTCTCAATTCAGATACCCGTTCCGATATTTAATTTGACAAGAATCGTCGGGTTCAGTTCGGTTCAAAAGATTTGCCCAGCCGCAGATACATATATCATAATGTGTGTAGAATATATAAAATGATGTATTGTCTTTATTATTTTTATTATAAAAGAGGTAATTGATTGTTGGTTTGGACTTTATATCATATTGGCATGACCAATATCGCCATTATTTGGGCTCCATTTTAATGAGAATTTGAGAAAAAATATGTATGTTGGAATAATGATTTTTTCGGAGAACGTATGGTTAAAAGTAAGAAAAAAATTGAGTTTACGTATAATATTATTTTATGAGAGAATGCATAGTTAAAAATGAGTATTGAAAAATATGTATTATGAAAAAATGGAGCTCAAACGGGGGCATAGTTATCGTTAGAAATTGTTTTAAGTAGGACTTGTGATAATTCTTAATGTTATATCCCAGAGATTTCCATTTGGCCACTCGAATTTGAAAAGTACCAAGAATTTGTTTTTAGGAATTGGCACATTATCAGTGTATCACGATTATATTTCAAATTAAATTTTGACATGTTATAAAAAATTTTAATAAATATTTTGGTTGGCTAGTTTTTCTTTAGTCAAAAGATAAAATCAAACATATTCTAGATATCTGAATTAAAGTCGTATTTTTCATGGAAAATATGTTTCTGGATAATGAGGAAAATTAATGTTAGTAAAATATAAAATTCTGCAAATCTTATTCAATCCTCCAAAAGAATCAATATTGAATATGGATCGACAAACTTTACTATGGACGATAATTTATTCGTTACTAAATTAAAGAAGAGCCTACTAAATTTTGAAAATATTTGTCATGATTGGTAATATATAAATATTGGTATAATTGAACGTTATACAATATTGAACTACAAGTTCAATGACCGAATATATTTATTTATTTGGCTTGATTAGTTAAAATAATATTGGATCAATAACGATGTTTTTGAATAAATATTAATTGAAAAGTCTAAATTTTTTTCAGAATAATGAACTCCTAGATGATAGTTGTTCTCTTTATTAAAAAGTTGATCGTCAATCATTACTAGTTAAAATCATGACTATATTCCTATAATCTTGAAAATTGATTAGGGTGGTATATAGGGTCGCGTCACCCTCGATGTTGACTAATTAGCATCGTTTATATCAAAGATACATTTGCCGAATGATTGCATAGTGTTATTAAATAGTCACAACCTAAAGTTTGCAAGGTTTTTTGCTCAAATTTTAAATTATGAACACAATTTCTAGATTTCAATTGAGACATTATGTCTAGTAATTGCTAACGTGTCTAAATATCAAATCTTTTAGTAATTATTAGTTGGGCTAATATTTTCAATTTCTTGTAAGGGATTACTTTTTTACATATAAAATCATCATTATTCATTGTGCCAGCATCATAGTTCTTCTTGTTGGCTTCAAAAGTTTAATATTTTCCAACTAAATATTTTTTAGTCGCAATACATGTACAATCGCTCCACTCCACTACAATGCAATGAGATGGGCATTAAAGATGCCGAAATACATGTTTATTTTAACTCTTGTAAAATATCTTAAATCCTAATAGGTCATATTTACAATACGGTTTCTTGACTCGCACAAGAAAATTCGAGTTAGAAATTTGAAAGATAAATCATTTAAATGCATTTACTAATAAAAAAAATTGACAATATCTTATATATTAGCTTTAAGTGTTCCAAATTGATGTCTTGGAAGGACATTTCATTACTTTATATTTGATAAATCTATCATACACTTGAAACATGATAAGATTTGATTATAAGACAAAAATCACTTGAAGAAAGTGGAGAAAATAGTAAAGATAGCCTCATCGAAGAGATATATACTTTATGTGAGTATATAGACATGAAACTATTGTAAAATTGAAGAGGTTCAAATACCCGAAATAATAAAATTGAGATATTTTAAGTTAAGTCATTATGGGCAAAGAAATGGAATTAAAAAGAAAAAATTGTTGACGATATATATATTTCATAATGTAGCGATTCATATTATGAAATATGGTGAGAATGCTGAATGAAGTCCATTAAAGAAAACTAGTGTAAAAATAATTGGCCAAATAAAATGATGTAATCCTACAAAATTGAATATATCAGAATTTCATAGTTGCAGTTTAAACATTAAAAAGTGTATACTTGTTTAAAAAATAAAGTCATAATATATAATGCACCACTCTTTATATAATGAATTTTGCAAAAACTTGCCCCCCAGGGCATATCCCAACTGGCAAATTGAGGGCGCTTCAAAGCTAACAGATCAGAGGTCGTGAGTTCGATTCTTGGAAGGCTCTTGGAAGGTAGATATTCTCCTGAAATGCAGGATTTATCTTAGAAGGCAGGAGCTCTACTGGAAGGCAATGTGCAAAGATGGGAAACGACTTGCTTGACACTTTGGCAGATCAGTTGGGGGGTTCTTGAGCACTGGTCAATTTGAGGCACAACCTGCGGTTTAACCTGTCTGCAACTTGAGGGGCCAAGGTATAGGCTCCAAGATTTAGTCACTGTAAGGTGGATACCTGGATATCAAAAAAAAAAAAAAATTTGCAAAAACTTGTATAAATAGACAAATTATCTGTGGTGGATGAAATCACAAGTCTATATATTATTATTCTGATAATACATGAAACTTGGAATGCTTATAATAGATGTGGTTATTACCAACTCAATTGCCATAACTAATACTAATTATACTATCCTTAAAAGATTTAGTATGCATGAAACACATAATTTATTACTATTAATGTGTGGGAGTAAATACTTCGTCCTATTTTCTTTTTGACCAAAGTTTTATCCCATTGAATTTCTTGAAAAAAGTTTTTAATGAAGCAAATATTGTAGCTTATTCAACAGAATAATGTACTTTTTTTTTCTTTAATTAAATTTTTTATATGATTTTTTCTAATAATATTTTAATGAGATATATTATTTGTGTAATGAATGTCCATAAACCAAAAAATATATATCCTCAATATAACTATATGATTTTACTTACACATGTTTAACTTGTATATGAGACACGTGAAAAATAGCAATAAAATTTATTTTCAATGGACTATCACGTTGACCAATTAAGTCAAATAAGGATAGATGAATATTTTCTATAAAAATAATGTAGTTTTATGTATTGCACAACTCAAATGATGCTATATTAAAGGAATAAAACAAAGTATTTTTCTCCAAAATTCTCCTTATGCATAAAAGATTAGTGACATTGACGTTCAATATATTTGATCTATTAATAATGTGGCAGACTTTTTCACAAAAGTATTGTGACATATTTATTCAAGAAATTACTACAAGAGATAGGAATGTACTGACTCAAATATCTTCCTTGATTAACTTCAGAGGAAGTAACTGTACTCTTTTTTCTTTGCTCATATTTTATCCCATTGATTTTTCTAGTAATATTTTAATTAGGAAGCATTTATTTTTTATATCAAAAAACAATTGTGCTCTTTTTTGTCTTCATTTGATATTTTTGTCTCATTGATTTTTTATCAAACCACGTTTTTAATGAGATAGATATTGTGTAATTAGCAATTCAAGAATTATTGTTGCAAAATTAATAACTAAGTAATTAGTGAATGACAATTTTATTACCACCATCCTAATTATTGTTCTTATTATAACTCTCGAGTCCGAATTAATTACTATAAATATATGACTTGGTTTATCAATTAATTACAAACAAATCAATTTACTTCTCATTTCTCTCTAGTTTATTCCACAGTAATTTGACATGTATATAATTTCATAAGAATGAATGTCTGCTTATTCTGTTACATAGATTTTATTTTAACAAATTGCAACTTACAAACTGTATAATAATAATATTACATTCCGTGTTGTTTTGTGTTGTTTGTGTATAATTCATATAACAAATTGCCATGCCATTACAACCTGCCACCTGAATTTGGACTCGATTCTATATATGACAGAGAAAGATGGTTTTGATCTCCAAGACCAAGCATTAAAATGGTATTACAAAAATCGATTTTTGGAATAAAGTAAAAATTGAAGCATAAACACACCTTGAATCAATATTTGAATTCAAATTCATACTGACTTGAATTTTGAAGATGCATTTTTGTAGGCAATGTCATGAGAGTGGCGGCGGGGAGGTTTGAGAAAAAAATATAGGTGGTTGACAAGGATTTGTTCGAGTTGAATCTGAGGAGGCGCTAGGAACAACCATTTCTTCTTCTTTAGAGAGGAAGTGTTGATCCCAAAGGCGATAGAAGATTGAGATTAATGACAATTATGAAATATTCAAAATTGCACCACGAAAACAAGATTAAAGTAAAGTAGAAAAAGAAAAAATAAGCAGAGGAATGATGAATTTTATTAAACCTGACAATATGGAGAGACTACAACTGAACAGCAAAAAAGCTTCTATAAAACTGACAGAGAAGTCTTTAATTTATAGGCCACGTCCATAACCCTAATAGAGTCTTAAAAGGTAAGAAAATCTAGTGGAATTAGGTTAAAACCCGTAAAAGGAAAAAATCTTGGATGTAATTTGATTTCTTTCCAAATTCAAGCTAAACGTGATCTTCCAAGATTTTAACCCAATTTTGAGGCATTAAATCTAACAATCTCCACCTTGACTAAAAATTTCGGTGTAACGAACGAAACTCCAAAATTTCAAATCTGTCTGCTTCGAAATGAACTAACCAATCTCCTCAGCACAGTAACCAAAATTTCCATCTCTGCACGGTGTCCACAAGCGACACCCGAACCTAAATCCCGAGTTTCCAAAATTCCACCAAAAAATTATTGTTGACTAAACAGGGTCAAAGCACATCTTATAGCAGAAACCATACCACATGCTGGATCAGAAGGCCCTTTGCTAGAACTGTCACCTTCAACGTCCCCTAAAGCATTCCAGACATTATTGACACTACCATATCTACCGCTCTATGAGTCTAACCCTAGCAACTGAATATAGTTTATCCGCTAAAATTGGTGGCAAAGCGAAATAACCAACGCTCTCCCTAACAGTATTCTTAACCAACTCAGAGCTCGCTACAAGAGGTACCGTACCAAACTAAACTTCCACCACGGTACTGAACTTGTCCAAATATCTCTTAACTGGTTCTGTGTTCCCCTGCAATATGTACAATTGAAACTTCTTTAGTCCCTTCAGTACAACCCGGACACTCCTTCAGATCTTGAAGACTCTACCTCCACCCAAGACTTTACACTTTTTTGCATCCAGGGTACTCGGCGATATGAGATTCTTTGTCAATTCTGAAACATGACAAACCTGATCAAGTGTCCTCACTGTCCCATCTTGTAGTCTCAATCTGACCCGATCGATTCCTGTAACCCGACAAGATTGATTGTTTCCCATGACAACTCCACCTTACTTCACTGTCTCATATGTCTGAAATAAAGTCCTATTGGAATACATATGATACGAACATGCAGAATCCAAAATTCACTCCCTAGGTTTGGATTCCCCATCAAACACAGCCAACATTATATCTCCATAATCCAAAAAATTCTCAACAATGTTAGTCTAGTTACTTGATTGCCCTGCATGATTTGCATGTAAATCACCTTTACCCTGCAACTTGTCGCAATCTTTCTTAATGGGTCATTTCCTCTTACAGTAATAACAATACACATTGCTGTACTTCACCTTTGATCTACCCCTTCATCGATCATCATGAGTAACCAGAGCATACCCACCCCTAGATGTAGGATTTCCAACCAAAAACTCCATCTTCTCCTTTGAGAATAGAGCATCATATACCTCCTCAATGGTCAGCGTGTCACGACTATACAATATAGTATCACGAAACGATGAAAAAGAACTGGGTAGCGAACACAACAGGATCAATGCCAGATCCTCTTCATCGTATATTACCTTCAACGTCTCCAAATCTGCAACAATCTCCTTGAACACAGTAAGATGGTCTTGCAGTGACCCTCATTCCGCCGTGGGATGAGAATACAGTTTCTGCTTTAGAGTCAGTTTGCTCGTTAGACTCTTTGTCATGCACAACTGCTCCAGCTTGAACCACAGAGCAGCCGCTGTCTTCTCCTTCAAGACATCTTACAGAATATTGTTGGATAAATAAAGATGAATCTGTGCTAGAGTCTTTCGATCCCTTCGTTGTTTCTTCTCCATAAACAAATTTGCTGACATCCTCTCAAAACCTATCTAAGAATTGTCAAGATCCATCTGCGTCAACACAGCTCTTACCTTTACTTGCCATAGCGAAAATCTTGTATTGCGATTCAGCAGTGAAATTTCATACTTCAACGAATTCATTATTGAAAAATCTCAACCAAATCACGAAGAACCTGCAACTCGTGCTCTGATACTACTTGTTGATCCCAAAGGCGATGGAAGATTGAGATTGATGACAATTATTAAATATTCAAGATTGTACCACGACAACAAGATTAACGTAAAGTAGAAAAAGAGGAATTAAGCTGAGGAACGATGAATTTATTAAACCCGATAATAGGGAGAGATTATAATTGAACAACAAAAAAGCTTCTATAAAACTGACAGAGGAGCCTTTAATTTATAGACCACGTCCATAACCCTAATAGAGTCCTAAAAGGTAAGAAAATTTATTGGAATTTGGTTAAAATGCGTAAAAGGAAAAAATCTTGAATGTCATTTGATTTCTTTTCAAATTCAAGCCAAACGCGATCTTCCAAGATTTCAATCCAATTTTAAGACATTAAACCTAACAGGAAGAAGGCCCTATAAATCTAAATGACACTGTGGTGGATATGGAAGTGGAGATTGGGGACATGGAGAATGGGTTTGCCCCTATAAGTTACACACCTTTTGGATCAAGTAGTAAATCAATGATAAATTCTTNCCAATTGGAGGCTAAAATAAAAGGTATGGATAAGTACTATAGTAATTAAGGTCTGGATTTAAAAATCTAGTCCGTTCCTAATAAGTATGCTGGTAAATGGTCCTTAAAATTAGAATGTTAAAATTTAATTACTAATTTGTAATATTTAATCACTTAAATATATTCGGTTCTCATACACTAATAAAGGGTAAAATTGGTCAAAAAGTACTTTCTTTCGTATCACGCTATATGTTGGGATTATCCTCTAAGTCTAATTTGCATTTATCTCAACATTTAGAAAAAGGTCCACTCTTAATAGTTGTTTACTTGATCATCTTTTATATTTTATAAGGTCTACTCTTGATACTCCAAGTATATACTTATATACCAACTCGGCTTGACTTTTGATGATGAATGTGACACACCGGATATTAGAAAAAAAATATGATTATAAACAAGTTGAATTATACTGAATTTTACAAAAACAAGTTGCTAACAGAATATATATATTTTTTATTTTATCAAAAACTGCATAATACATTATCAATAAATTGGTGGATACTATTATTCACTATATCTAACTTGACATTGGCTTCTTATTGATCAACAAATTAGTCTTCAATAAATAACGCTTAATTTTTAAATATTGCATATGCATTTTTCACGTTTTCTGATCATTTTAAATAATATTCTGTATATTTAGGTAATTGCTTGACTCGAATTTTATATTAATTCAACAAACTTGTAGCTACAACTGAAATTAACTATACTTTGTTAATCCTAAAAACTCATATAAATAATGTGTTGACAAATTAAACAATCTTATTGGCCATCCTAGGTAGTTACATTGTTCATATTTCCTAGTAAATTCATAGTTCGCACACTGTATTTTCCATTTAAAATTTATTCCCTTAAGTTTCTCGGAAGTGGAAAGTAAAATCAAATGCAAAACATTATCTCTGAAAAAAGGACTCGAAACATTAAATTTTACAAATTACATATTTAAATTTAAAATTTAAAATAAATACCAATTAAATAATAAATATCAGAATTAATCTAAAGTAACTAAGCCTCTGTTTGGGAAGAATTTATAAATAGCCTCTGTATAAATAGATATATATTAGTATTTGTATTTTGTAGGTTTATTAGAATGTGTGATTAAAAATGAAATTCGACATTTTATAAATAGTTTATGGATTTCATCAACTGGAGGCTTATCAAAGTTTGGAAGTAAAGATGGATTCTTAAAAGTGATCGCTTGAACACAGATTTGGAATAGTGGTAGATGACATAAAGGAATTAATGAGAATTGAAACTCACAATTGAATGAAATTTTTAATGGAACTCATAGTTAAGTTAATTATTAATTAAGGCCAACAACGAAGTGCAAATTCGTATTAAAGTTTCGGAAATATTTTTTGAGTTTTCGAAACCTTTCGAAAGAGTGTCAATTTTATAAATAATTTCGAAACGGAAACCCTCACATTCTAGAGGTTCCCATGCAAAATTAACTCATAAGTAATATTACATTTTTGTAACTTAAAAACAATATTATCTTTTATCTTCCAAATTCAAATTTTTTTTGTCCAATATTATAAAAGTTAAATTACTATTAAGATATGAAAATGGAACTTTTTAAATTGTTACCGGTAAATGAGTTTTTTTTTTTTTTTTTTGGGTTAAATTTTGTTTTTTTTTTTTTTTTTTTTTTTTTTTTTTTTCAAACTTACTTAATGAGTGTTTGAATAAAATTATTAATAATTTTTTAGAAGAATTAGATTTGATCTCACGAAATGTATAGTAATTGTGAATGTGAGGTTAAAATTAATATTTGAATTTGATTAAATAAAAATAATAATTTTTAATTTTACACGAACAGAAGCTCAAGGTGACAAACAATATTCTACGCTAGTTTGACTAGAAATTTGTGTGTTGTCTTTTTCTTGTGGAAAATGGCAATGGAAAAAGATAATTTCAATGTGGTGTCAAATTCAACATGATGTCTTGTAATAAAAACATTGTCTTCCACAAATAATCCGAATTTTAATGGAATGTACAATTATTTTCCAGAAAATTTCAAAGAAAGATATACAATTATTCTCCAGAATTTCAACGGAAAGTAGAACTATTTTTAAGAAAATTTCCAAGATGTGTATGCGAATTGAACCATATGCATGATTTTCTGTTTTTCTGTGTCCCCTCTTTACTTCCAACAACCTTCACTTTACAAAACATTAATTTTGAATTTTTTTATTTTTTTTATGAAGTCTTTGCATTTCAAAGTTGGACACTATCTATATCCTACCTACATTTCCCAACCCCAAAAGATGAGATGTTTGTGGAAAAAAAAGATAAGAGATAACTATTAAATAACATGGAAAGAAAAAAATTAATAGAAAGAAAAAAGAGTTGCTAAGCAAGAAAAGATAGCAAAGGGAATAATGCTTGAATGTTCAAAATGTCGACTGAAATATTTAATTTATGGGTAATTAGCACAAAACATCCTTACCTCTCGATGTTTTTGTGGAAAACGTCCCTACCTTTCATTTTTTGGCATATTACATCCTTACCTTTACTTTTTTTTGCGCAAAACGTCCTTCTGTCAACTCTCCGTTAAAATGCTCCGTTAAATCACAATATAATTAGCACAAAAGGTCCCTACCTTTCAAAATTATTGTGCAAAACGTCTCTACCTTTTATTTTTTAGCATAATTAGCAGAAAATGTTCATATCTTTCAATATTATTGTGCAAAACGTCCCTACTATTCATTTTTAGCATTTTTACCACTATATTTCACATTTCATTGCGCAAAAGGTCATTTTCATCCATTTTTTCAATAAAATGACGATTTTACCCTCCTATTGAAATAAAACAAAAAGAAAAGAAAAAAATAATTAATTAATTACAATCATAGTTCTAAATCTTTCAAAACATTACAAATAAATCCTAAATTCTCCATTACTGCCACTTTCACAACCCCACCAAGCCACCACCATAGATCCATATAGCATCACTTTTCGACCACAACACCTATCGGACTCCACCACCACCAGCATCGCCTCACTCTCCCTAATATCCTCCTCCATAGTATTGGTCACCAATCTGTCCGAAACAACAACATTTACGGTGGTGGAGTCCGATGGGCATGGTGGCCGAAAGGTGGTATTATGTGGATTTATAGTTGGCAGCTTGATAAATTGTGAAAATTGTGGTGGTTGAGAATTTATGATTTTTTTGTAATTTTTTAAAAATTTAAGGACTATGGTTGAGTTGGTAATTCATCTTTTCTTTTTATTATATTTGAATATGAGAGTAAAATCGTCATTTTATTGAAAAAATGGATGAGAATGACCTTTTTTGCAATGAAAGGTGAAAGGTAGGAGTGAAAATGCTAAAAAATAAAAGGTATGGACGTTTTTCACAATAACATTGAAAGGTAAGAACTTTTTGTGCTAATTATGCCAAAAAAGAAAGATAGAGACGTTTTGCACAATAATATTGAAAGGTAGGGACCTTTTGTGCTAATTACCTATTGATTTAACGGAACATTTTAACGGGAACTTGATAGAAGGACGTTTTGCGCAAAAAAAGGTAAAGGTGAGGGTGTAATCCGCCAAAAAACGAAAGGTAGGAACGTTTTCCACAAAAATATCAAAAGATAGGGACATTTTGTGCTAATTACCCCTAATTTATTATATTGTTCTTGATTTACCCCATTTTACATGTACATGCTAGGAGATAGTTAAACTAATTGGGGTTCAACCTTTTTTTAGTTAAACTAATTGGATGTTTATCTATTCTCACATACAGAACGATAAAATAGATTGGTGAGGGCTATAAACGGGCAATCGCATGTTCAAAGGTTCGACTTGAACTGTGTATATTCGCGATGCAGTCTATTTGATCCAAATAAGTTTTTGATTTTCAATTATTTTCTAAATTGTTTTGAGAAAAAGGAAAGATACTCAAATTTAGGTTCCCCGGGGGGGGGGGGGGGGGGGGGGGGGAAATTGGAAA
>NC_036238.1:801847-835698 GCF_002742605.1 Olea europaea var. sylvestris | reverse complement strand
GGTTGAGGGGTTGACTAACCTGGAAAGTTAACCAGGTCGATTTACTGCACGATTGTGCAAGCTTGGTTCGAGCCTTAAAGCAGGAAGGCCAAAATTTAAACTACTACTTAGATATAAATTAGGACAATTTACACAAATAGGAAAAAAAATTCAGAGAATGAATTGGAAATATTGACTTTTATACTTTTAAATATTTTAAAATTGCAATATAAATCAACTTAAAGAAAAATACAGTAACTATAGTCTCTATGTTGTAAATTAATAACTAAGTAGTGAATGATAATTGTATATTGTAGTCACAATAATTATTATTATTGTAATCATGTAACCCTAATTCTTTTCTATAAGGGCCTGTTTGATTTGGTCAATTTTTCATTTCCACATTTTTCCTTGTTTGATTGCAAAAATTTTCTTGACAATTCATTTTTCTCCCCCTTCACGTGATCCATTTTCCTTGGTTTTGTGGAAAACTAATTCCCATAGGTTTGGTGGGAAATTAGTTTTTCACCTTTTTTTTTAAATTTTTTTGACAATGAAAACAAATTTTATCTATAATTATAACAAATTCTATTCCTTTAATTGACAATTTTCATGAAAAATTATACAAATCAAACACATTTAATTGACAATTTCTAGTAAAACAAGTTTTAGATAATTCAATTATCTGGAATTTGTTTTTTTTTTCACGCAAATTTCATTTTTGCAATCAAATGAACCATAAATATAAGATTTTAGTTCTCAATAAAATACATACAAGCCTATTGATTTTTTATTTTTTTTTTCCTTTCTCTCTAATTTATAACACGGATATCAATACAAAGTTCTGGCCAATTAAATTAGCAAACTTAACCAAGTTGTGGTAAGAAAAGTATTTTCTATTTCGTTCAAAAAGGGACAAGAAATTTTAATCAATTGATTTCATAAAGAAATTTTCTTTTTGTTCAAAGAAAATGTCAATATTTTTTAACTTTGAATTGTTTAACGGTTCAAAAATTATTTTTTAACTATATCAATTGACAGACATATATTTTTTTGAATGTAATTTATTTCTCGTTAATATTATTGAAAAATATTATATTATTACTCTTGGAAAAGTATAAATTCAAATCAATTTTCTAGAAACACATTTGATTATTTTTGATATCATTATTCCAATTTTTCATTTTTATTTTTATTTTCATTTTTTTTTTACCCCTGAAGAAGCACAAATTCAAACTTTACAAGATCTCTAAAGAATATTATTTTATTGTTTTTGAAATCAGACTATTTAATACAAATCAATATTATAGAAAAATATTTTGATGGCTAAGAATGACTTTATAGAATTAATATATTAAGAATTATTATATTATTTCTCCTTAAGAGCGTAACTAAATAAATTTCAATTCTCTCAAAAGATTATGTTGTGCTCTTAAAGTAGCAAAATCTTGAAAAATCTTGTATGATTTACAATCATATTTAACTATGTTTATGCTCCTCGAGAGAATAACTAAATATAATATTACAAAATATCATATTAATATTCTAAAAAATATGGTAGTATTCATAAAGAAACACGAGTTATGTACATAATTATATTCTAGAAGAATATCATGCAATCTAATCTTGCAAAGTGATTATGCAAAAGCTTTGTTTTCTAGTTGACCAATAAACTATTTTTCTTTTCTCTAAAAATGAAAAGTATGCATAGTGATGAGGAAAAGTCCAAACTTGATTTGATGGCAGGGAGATTTTTATCTCTTCTTTGGGGAAAAAAAAAACCAATGTCAATACATATGATAAATATTTGAAAATGATGCATATGTTCATGATGTGTGTATATGCATGAATACATAAATTAAGTATTATCTTTATTATATCCTAAAAGAGGTATTTGATTATTGGTTTGGACTTTAGATAATATTGTCATGATCAACGGAGTTATCATTAGAAATTGTTGCACTAAGATTTCTGATCATTCTTAATAATACATCTCTAATGATTTTCATTTGTCCACAAGAATTTGTAACTTGTCTAGAATATTTTTATTGTTTAGGAATTGAAGAATGATCGACATATCATGATTATTTATTTTTGTGCAATATTTTGACGGAATGTATTTGATAAAAGTGGGTTAACAATATTAATATTAAAATTTTCATGTTACAAAAACTTTTTTAATACTTATTCTGGCTGGCTTGTATTTCTTCAGTCAAAAGATAGAATTAAACATATTAGAATTAAAGTCGTATTTTCTATATAAAAAAAGTTTCTCAATAATGAGAAAAATTAGTGTTAGAAAAATATGAAATTCTGTAAATCTTATTCATGGCTCCAAAAAAGGTCAATATTGTATGACTATTGACAGTAATGCGTCTTTACTAAATTAAAGAGAGACCTACTAAGTTTCTAAAATGTGTGAGATAATTGGTGCTCTACCAATACTAGTAAAATTGAACCAAGTATAATATTGAACTAGAAGTTCAATGAGTGAATATTAATTGTTAATTTGAAATGATCAATTAGTTCATTATTGGATCAATAATAATGCAAAATGAGGATTTGTATAAATATTAATTGAAAAATAAGAAGATTCTTCTATTCAATAAATTCATATATGATACTTATTCTCTTTATAAAAAATTGATCATGAATCTTCACTGGTTAAATTCAGGACTATATCCCTATAAATCTTGAAAATCAATTAGGATGATACATAGCGCCTCCTAACCTAAAATATTGACCATCATGGAAACATCTATGTCATAGATAAATCTACTGGATGATTTGCATGGCATTATTATATAGTCGCAACCCGAAGTTTAGAAGATTACTTGCTCAAATTTTAAATTGTGACCACAGTTCTAAGCTTACAATTGAGATATTGTGTCTCGTTAATGTTACTGAACCTATATCTAATATCTTTTAGTAATTACTAATTGGGATAATTATTGAACGTTCTATTACTCATGTTTTAAAATCTTATTTAAATGTCTCCAATCAATTATTAAAGTATTACTATTTAGAACAAAAGGTTTTTTCATTTCTGCATAGGGAATTAAACTTTTTATGTAGACTCATTGTGCCAATGTTGTAATTCTCCCTATTGATTTATAGTCAAAAGACTAATATTTCCCCTTCTAAATTTTTTTAGAGCAATATATGTAACTCATTCCACCGCAATGCACTGAATGAGTATTAAAGAACATCGAGAATACATTTTTATTTGAAAACTTGTAAAATATCTTAAACCCTAGCAAATGATATTTTATAAGACGATTTGTCAACTTGCATGAGAAAATTCGAATCAGAATTTTGAATGATAAATTATTTAAATGCATTACTAATGAAAGAGATTAATAATATCTCATACTGACTTTAATTGTTCTAGATTGATGTCTTGAAAGGATTATTTCTTAATATTATATTTCATAAATTTATCAAAGACCTGAAGCCCAATGACATTCAATTTTAAAACAAAAATATCAAAAAGAAAATGGGACAAATAATAAAGATAGTTCCATTGAGGAAGCATACACCCTTGGCTGAATATATAGACAAAACAATAAAGTCCAACAAGAGGTATTGGCACCTGAAATAATAAAATTGAGCTATGTAATAAGTTATGTATTATGGAGAAATAATGGAATTAAAAAGAAATAGTTAATTTTGATAGTATTTTTTCATAATGTAATGCTTCATATTATGAAATATGGTGAGAATATTGGTGGAAATCCATTAAAGAATCCTAGTGTTAAAATAATTAACAAAATAAAAGGATATAATCTTAAACAAATTGAATTAAAAAAACAAAAAAAACCTAAAGTTTTTATACTTGCAGTCTTCTTAAAGTGTATATTTATATCGAAAAGAAAATGAAAAAAAATAAAGTCTTATGTAATGTATGACTCTTTACATAATGAATTTTGTAAAAACTTTTATTAATAGATAAATTACTATGGTGGATATTATCACAGGTCTATATCTTATTATTCAGAGAATACATGAAATTTGATATGCATATAATAAGTGTGATTATAATTAACTCAATTGGCTTGACCATTATACTATCCGTGCAAGGTTTAATATGTTTGAAACATATAATTGAAATGATATTTTCATAAGGGAAAGTAAATATGCGTTGCACTATTTTTCCTCGACCAAAGTTTGTTCTATTGAGCTGCATTTTTTTTTCTAGGAAAAGGCTTTATGAATCAAATTTTGTACCTATTCAAAGGAATAATGTTTTCTTTTTCTTTCATTAGAATTTTTTGCACGTATTTTTTCTTATTAAGGTTTTAATGAGATATACTCTTTGTGTAAACCTAAAACACATTTACCCTCTATATAATTTTATAATTTTACTTTCACATATAATAATTGATATAAGAGACTCGTAAAGGGAGCATCAAAAATTATTATGAACAGATTATTGTGTTGATTACACTCAAACAAGAATAGATAAATATATTATACGAAGACAAAGCAGCTTGTATTGCAATTCAAATGATGTTAAATCAAAGGATCAAGATAAATCATATTTCTCCAAAATTCTAATATACATGAGCTTCAAAAGACGGGTAAGACTGATGTTCAGTAGATTCGTGTAAGTAATAATGTGGCCGACTTATTTACAAAAGCATTGTTGTATTGCAATTCAAATGATGTTAAATCAAAGGATCAAGATAAATCATATTTCTCCAAAATTCTAATATACATGAGCTTCAAAAGATGGGTGAGACTGATGTTCAGTAGATTCGTGTAAGTAATAATGTGGCCGACTTATTTACAAAAGCATTGCCAACATATACATTCAAGAAATTGGTACATGAGATAGAAATGTATTGACTCAAATATTACTGTTGGGATTTCATATAGATGACTATCTCAATTCTAGTAGATTATCCATATGTGGTGGTTGTGAAATGGATTGTTAGACTTGAGTTCATTATAGAATCTTGTTTGTACATCGTCATACTTTGATGGTGTTGCACGTCTCTTATTAGGGATTACTAAGGTGTGATAGGAATCACGTGAATATTCATGGAGGATCAAGATGGAATTCACAATAAATAGTAGAGGAATTATATAAAGACATTTTAAACTAGAGTATTGATGCTGCAAGTCCTTGGCTATTATGGAGTTAATATTTGAAAAGGGTTTCAAATGCAAGTTGATTAATCAATAGCTCAAAGTGAGAAAGAACACAATTGCTCGAATGAAATTGACACTAATTTTATATCTCTTGATCAATTGGGGTATAATTGATGAAGGAAATATATTTCAAGCTAACAGTGCATTTTGTTAGGACATTTACCTAAAAAAGCCAAAATAGAAGTGCTTCAGTTGAAATAAAGAGAGAGAGAAAAAAAGGGTCATCAAAATATTTCTCATGCAATTATCCGGCCCTTTGGTGTTTTGGAGCCAAAGATGCCATAATAAATTGATATTAAATTGGTAGGAGGAAAATGAAAAGGTTTCCATATAATCACATTGCGCAGCCGAAGTGACGAACATAATTAGGTTAAAAATTTGTAGCACTCGTAAAGTAACGAGGTTTTTCTCTTTTGTTAAGTGGTCAAAGGGTTTACGAGAAGAAAAAATTGTAAGTCTAGTGCATTTTAAGTTTTCTTTATTTATTTGTGGTTTTGGATGGTAAATCTCAGGTCATATTTTTCCTAAAATAGTTGGGGAGGAACGGTGAGTATCGGTGTTTATCTTATACTAAGTATTGATGATATGCCATATTAATACATTGGTCAAACAATGAGATGTACCATAAAGTTATATGCATATAAATTGATATGTCATGTCACTTATGTTTAGTATAAGATGAGCGCAAGTGTTCATTAGATCGTTTCTCTAAATATATTAGCTTCAAAATTAAAAATAACAAGTCAATTTTACTAGCAGAAATTATAATCCTGATTCAGTGCGGGATTGGTGTTTATTTAATTTATTTCCACTTTATTTGGTTTTATTAATTAATTAAAAATATAACTGGGGTTATTTGGTCATTTTAGTTTTTAGGGCTTTTCATAGAATATTTAGTATTTAAACAATAGTTAGGGCTTCTTTGTGGTTTGGTTGCTTATTAATAAAAATTTAAGATTATTTCAATTCTTCGAATTATTGACTATTCTTAGCGAATCAATGAACTTCTGAAGCTCAAATCCTTGATATTTTAGCAAATCAACGAGTTTGTTTTGGAGTGCTATTCATATTTCGCATTATTCCGCTACATTACTTTAGTATCAAAGTGTTAGAATTTGGGTTTGACCCAAATTATTTGTTGAAGATAATTAAGAATTCTTCTATTTCATCTATAACTCTGCTTCCAGGGCTTGGATTGTCCCTATATATATTTGACTCTTTTTCTAGTTTATGTATCGCTGATATTGTATTTTTCTTTTCATTGGTTGTCAATTAATAAAGTTACTAGGTTCCTCTACCAATATCTTTTTCTTATTTTAATCTTGCTCTTGCTTGTGCGATCAATACTTCATATCGTGTCATACTTGTCTAACTGTTTTCCCAACAAGTGGTATCAGAGTTATTGGTTAAGAATTTTACTTGAGGTTTCTGTTCTCGATGGCAATCATGAAGTATGAAGTTCTGCTTTTGGATCGCAATACAAGAATTTCATTGTGGTAAGTGAAGATTCAAGCTGTTATGGCATAGAAGAGTTTGGATGATGTATTGTTGGGATCTGACAAGATACCCACAACTTGGACAACAAAGGAGAAGCAATGGAAGGATCCGAACGCACTTTCGCAGGTCCATCTTCATTTATCTAACAACATTCTTCAGGCCATTTTGAAGGAGAAAGGAGTAGTTGTATTATGGTTGAAGTTGGAGCAACTGTGCATGGCCAAAAGTATGACAAGCAAGTTGCAACTGAAGCAAAGGCTATATTCTCATCGTATGGTAGAAGGATGATTTTTGGAAGACCATTTGACCGTCTAATTTGGAAACGTTAGAGGTAAAAATATGATAAAGAGGACTTGACCTTGATCTTGTTATACTCGTTGCATGCTTCGTTTTCGTCATTCAGGAATGTTGTCATGAAAAACAAGAATCTTTTTGAGTAGCTGGTATTTGCAAGTCAGATTGAAGTTGATGGATGGGACAATTAGAACACTTGGCCAGGTTCGAAATGTTCCACATGTGAAGAAGAATCTCATATCGCTGGGTACCTAAGATTTTAAGGGTAATGTGTTCTTTGGAGAAGATGGAGTATTGAAGGTCCAAAAGGGTGTTCATGTTGTATTGAAAGGACCAAGGAGGTCCCGGTTATACATCTTGCAAGGTAGCGTAGAATAGGTGAAAAATCATTAGCACAGGTTTAGTTCGTGGTGGATATACAGTTTGGAACGGTACCTTTGGGAGTTGGCTCTGGGATATGGATAATTTCGCTTTACCACCATTGTCTACAGTGCTATTGTGTTCAACTGCTAGAGAATGACCCATTGAGAATAGGTACTAGGATGCAGATCTAGTTGCATATGCTTCTTGTGGTTTTAAAGGTTTTGAGACTAACAGGGGCTTTCAATTAAAGTATTTAGAGTTGATCCTGCCACAAGGTATGCTTTGGATCCTATTCGATAAATCTTAAATTCCTTGTGGAAATTTTGGGAACCCGTTGTTTGGGTTCGAGTATCATTTGTGGATATTTTGGAAGATGCAGAATAATTTTTCATGATGTCGAGAAATTTGGTTCTGGTTGAAGAGTTCAGTTTATTTCGCTGTAGTTGGACGTATTTTTCCAGGTGGAGAAATTTTGGAGCTTTTTTCGTTGCACTGAAATTTGAGTCAAGGTGAATTTTTTTTTTTTTTTTTTGAATTTGGATGTGACCCGAATTTTTTGATGAAGATAATTGAGACTTCTAATTAAAGTGTACAATAAGAAGAATTCTATTTGAAATGCTTTTGGAATCCTGTTCGAAGTCTATTGGCAAATTCTAGTTGAAATTCTATTTGGAAGCTCTATTAGGAGTTGAATTTGTGCTGAACTTAAAGAGATTAAGATAAGAAAGCTTTTGGTATTTTATTTTATTTATAACTCTACTTTTAGGGCATATGTATATATATATATATTTGACTCTTCTTCTAATTTATGTATTGCTGATATTGTATTTTTCTTTCCATTGATTGTTAGTTAATAAAATTACTCGATTTCTTTGCCAATCTCTCTCTCTGTTTTTTTTTTTGCTTTAATATTGTTCTTGCTTATGTGATCAATACTTCATATCGACTTGCCTCCCCGTTTTCCCAACACAAAATTCAACCACATCATAGAGTTCACAACACTGCAATGGAAGGAATTATGTGGCACGCTACGTCAACAAGTCTTCTTGTTAATACAAATGAAAAAGAATTGTATTAATGGATGGAAGAGTTGGTACAGTAAACTTTGATGACAATAATAACCTTTTTGTTCATTTCAATCCTAAGATGCCAATAGATGCCAGTACAAACGAGAATAACACCGCCCTGTCGATGTGTTAGATGGAGGTTGCTATTGAACAAATAGAGGTATATGATAATGTATTAGACATGGAAAAAGGATACAAAATGGATCAAGATGACAAAAAAAGCCTATCAGCCTATGACTAGCGGTGGGAAACAGTCACGACATCTAGTGGTGATAGGATGCTAGAAAATGGCAGACACTAGCAAGCTACTAACGACGGTAATGTCTATATCGAATATAATAGGGATTATGTTAGTCCATTTACATTACGAGGCAGCAGGTGCAAGGTTTCTCCACAAAAAAAAAAAAAATCACAATCAAGGATGGAATCATAAATCACGAACAGGATGGAAATAAAAAGGTAGATATTATGTATACAATGAAAATTTCCTTGAGTGTGTTGAAAATTAAGAATTTGGTGCTGATATTAAAATCTGCCTTTAGTTCCTAATTAAGCATTGATTATAGATAGGAAGGAATGTGGATTAGCTATAGAGTTCTCCTAATATGATTCCCATTGTGTTACCGTTCTGAGCACGAATTGACCAAGATTAGCTAACCAAGAAGGGGGTGTGTTGATCCCGCAAATCGGACCCTCCACATGGCCAACAGAGAGCTAATCCACGTCTTCTTCCCTACACATGATAACAAATAGTCAAGCGTACACAATCGGTACTAGGGGTGGTGGTGTCAGCCGCATCCACTCCGACAATCAAGTCAATCGACGGTAGTGCCGGAATGTGCAATACACAAAGAGAGAGGAGAAGTATATTTTTCTTGTATGAAATCTTACCTTTCTTAATGCTAAGACCTTGGTATTTATAGGCAAAGGGCACCGCTAGATATGTGACACGTGTAGTAGTCCGATGGGCCGAGGTATCTAATACGTAGGCCTCCTCAATCACTCCTAGGGATGGGCAAAATGTCCGAATCGAACCAAACCGTGCGATTTTTCTTAAGTTAAATACCCGAACGGATATCTGAATCGTAAATCGATAGGTTTGGTTTGTTCTCGACTCTAGACCAAGAGTCGAAAAATTGAATAAGAACCGAATCTCTTTAAATTTTTTAATTTGGATAAATCAAATTATTTTAATTTTTTCTAAATAAATTAGCAAATTAACTAATTAAATGATTAATGTTCCAGTTTTTAATTTATTTATGTTTGTTAATTGTACTTTTTCAAATTTTTCTTGTAGAGTTTCTTAGTAGTGAGCATGGCAAGTCAAGCAATTGATAGCTAATTCAAATAACTTGTAAGTATTAGCAAAACTTTAAAATATTTTATCTCTATGACTTCTAATTTATATTTCATTTCTCACGTGGACTTAAAGGTTTGAAGTAAAGGAATCATTGAATGGATAATTGAAGTTTTAGTATTAGTATCTACTTTTTGGTAATTGTATGCATTGGTAAGTTAATCTTGTTGGACAACTAGTTATTTATATGTTATTAAATTGAAATACTTTAATTTGTAAAAACTACGATTGAATGTGTCATTAGTTGTATTTATATAAATCGTTATAAATGTTAAAAAAATTTAATTATAGTACGGAACTGAATCGAACCGAATGGTTCCATAATTATATTTGAATTCAATGGTTCCATTTACTAGATACACGAAAAATTCTAGTTCGGTTCGATTCTCTTTAAAATGGAACCGAACCGGACCGTACCCAGGCCCAAATGTAGCATTCTGTTTTAACTCGTCGGCCATCTCCAACTTCAGGGCCTAGTCGACATTTTTGGCCTTTAGATCCTTCACTAAGCCCTCCAATTGAACGTTGGTACTTAGGGCTCGAGCAATGCACGCTTGGTTGGTAGCGACCATATCCTCTATCGTGCAGGATGAAATGTGGTCCCTTCAAGCCTCAGTCCAGTACTTGCTATAAATCATGGCCACGATAGCTGTTTTAGAAGGCAAAGCCTCCAACACTTTTATGGGCTCCTCGCCGTTGGTGCCTAGAAAGTCATTTGTCATTGTTGGAGCGAGGCCTCTTCCTCGATTGCTTTGAAGGGAGAGCTGTGGCTGAAGTTGCCGGAGCTGGAGTGACTGCTGTTGTCTACTAGCATCTGAAGTGACATAAATCGAGGCGTCGCTCGACGTGCCCATCCAGGGGGAGACATAACCGAACTGCCTCGGCTATTAGTCATCCGAAGTGACACATCTGACCAAGATCTTTTGTGTATCTTGAAGAATAATTGATGTGACATGTCTATCATATGTCACTCAAAATCAGCAGAATTAATTGATCGCCAACCTACGGAGAGATTAGGCCTGGGAGTGGTCCGGTTCGGTTCGATTTTAAAGAGAATCGAACCGAATCAGAATTTTTTGTGTATCTAGTAAATGGAACTGTCGAGGTCAAATATAATTATGGAACCATTCGATTTGATTCAGTTCTGTACTATAATTAAATTTTTTTAACATTTATAACGATCTATATAAATACAGCTAATGACACATTCAATCGTAGTTTTTACAAATTAACATAGTTCAATTTAATAACATATAAATAACTAGTTATCCAACAAGATTAATTTACCAATGCATACAAATACAAAAAAATAGATACTAATACTAAAACTTCAATGATTCCTTTACTTCAAACCTTTAAGTCTACGTGGAAAATGAAATATAAATTAAAAGTCATAGAGATAAAATATTTTAAGGTATTGCTAATAATTACCAACTATTTGAATTAGCTATCAATTGCTTGACTTGCCATACTCACTACTAAGAAAATCTACAAGAAAAATTTGAAAAGGCACAATTAACAAACATAAATAAACTAAAAATTGGAGCATTAATCACTTAATTAGTTAATTTGCTAATTTATTTAGAAAAAATTAAAATTATTTGATTTATCCAATATAAAAAAATAATTTTTTTTAAAGAGATTGAATTCTTATTCTGTTCTTTGTCTAGAGCCGAGAATCAAACCAAACCCATCGATTCTTGATTCTGATACTCGTTTAGGTATCTAACTTAAGAAAAATAGCATGATTCGACTTGGTTCGATTTAGTTTGAACACTTTGCCCAACCCTAGCCAGGTTGCTGCTCTTAGGCCTGGGTGCGGTTCGGTTCGGTTTTAAAGAAAACCGAACCGAACCAAAATTTTTCGAGTATCTAATAAATAGAATCGTCGGATCCAAATATAATTATGGAACCGTTCGGGTTCGGTTTAGTACTATAATTAAATTTTTTAATATTTATAACGACCACAACATAAATACAACTAATGACACATTCAATCGTAGTTTTTACAAATTAACGTAGTTCAATTTAGTAACATATAAATAACTAATTGTCCAACAAGATTAATTTACCAATGCATACAAATTCCAAAAAGTAGATAGTAATACTAAAACTTCAAAGATCTATTTAATGATTCCTTTACTTCAAACCTTTAAGTCTACATTGAAAATGAAATATAAGTTAGAAGCTATAGAGAGAAAATATTTTAAAGTATTGCTAATACTTACCAACTATTTGAATTAGCTATCAATTGCTTGGCTTGCCATACTCATTACTAAGAAACTCTACAAGAAAAATTTGAAAAAGTACAATTAACAAACATAAATAAACTAAAAATTGGAACATTACTCACTTAATTAGCTAATTTATTTAGAAAAAATTAAAATAATTTGATTTATCCAATATTAAAAAATTTAAAAAGATTTCGTTCTTATTCGGTTATTTGTCTAGAACCGAAAATCGAATCAAATCCATTGGTGATATAATAGGGCCTTGCCGATATAATACACTGACAGTTGGCGTGTCTCATCCTTTCTAATGAGGACCTCACTGACTACCTCTTCTGAGACTACCAGATACAATAAAAGAGGCTCAGACAGCTTGGGCTTCGATAACAGGGACGTCTCTCCCAGGTGTTTCTTTAGTACTTCAAAGGCCACCTCGTATTCTTCCGTCCACTGGAACTTCCTCCCTTGCTTCAGAATCTTAAAGAAGGGCAAACTTTTATCTGTAGCCTTGGAGATGATGTGACTGAGTGTGACAATACGTCCGTTCAAGCTTTGCACCTCTTTTAGCTTCTAAGGTGATCTCATCTCTACCAAGGCTCAAATTTTTTCGGGGTTTGCTTCAATTCTCCTTTGGTTGACAATATACCCTAAAAACTGATCTGATGATATCCCAAACGCACATTTCAACGGGTTTAACTTCATTTGATAATTCCTTAGAATCTGGAAGGTATTGTTAAGGTGATTTACATTGTCTTCCCCAACATGTTGTCCATGTAGACATCCATGGTTCTATAGATGAGGTCGATAAATATCATGTTGACTAGTCTTTGGTAGGTAGTGTCGGCGTTTTTCAACCCGAAGGGCATCACTGATATGATCCAGGAGTCAAGCCCGATGATGGTGAGTGCAAGACAAGACCCGTTGATAGTCGATGGCGGACCAATGACGTGATCAAAGGCAAAGCAAGTGAAACAAACAATGGGATTGCTCGTTCAAGAAACCATTGATGGAAAAATGTTCAGGACTCAAAATGGAGCAACTTTCATGTTCGGGTCGAAAGCGAATCAACTTTGATCAATTTAATATCGAAAGCCGAAGATGGAGGAAATTAAGCCTATACGACCGCATAGGCTTATGGGGCTTGCGACCGCATGGAGGCATACCGAAACTCGAGTGTGGATTTTGGTTGAACCATGCGACCGCATGGAAAAATACTATGCGATCGCATAGTTCATTTTTTTGGCAAATTTTCCAATTTTGGCAATTTTTCATATTTTGTTAGATTTTGATTCTTTTCCATATTTTGGGGATTATGATCGACTTTTGCACGATTTTTACCTAGTTTTTAGGTTAAGTATAAATAGAAGTTTCCATTCAATTGTTAAAATTTTTTTGACATTATTGATATTGAATTAAAGTGAGGCGTATTATCTTCTCTTCATCGTTCTTCATTGAACAACTTCAAACTTATCAAATGATAACTTGTGGCGTTCAAACAACCGGATTTAATTCTTGGATTGCGTGATCAAGGGGTCTTTCAAGCGTCATTCTTGTTGGGTTTTTTGGTTCGACTTTCTTTTGGGTTATCCTAAACTTTGGATTAATTTGGATTTCTTGGATTCGTCAATCTCGTTGTGGGTTTCGTAGTCAACGTTGCTACAGGGTTCGCATCAATCACCTTGTAGCAATATAGCCCCTTATCTGTAACAAATGAGCTGGCCTCTTCATTAACTCGGAACATGAGAATCTGATTATATCCTGAATATGCATCCATAAAGTTTAGAAGCTCATGACCAACCATAGAGTCCACGAGTTGGTCTATCGTTGGCAGTGGGAAGCTGTCCTTTGGGCAAACTTGATTTAGATTGGTGAAATATATACATACTTTCCACTTCCCTCAAGGCTTTTTGACCAAAACAGGATTGAAAAACCACTTTGGGAATATGGCTTCCCTGATAAGCCATTTCGGCTTAGCATGTCGACCTCCTCTTTTAGCACTTCATATTGTTCCAGGTTGAGGGCTCGTCTCTTCTACCTATGTAGGGTGCACCGAGGGTCAATGTTCAAGTGATGGTAGCAGATCTTTGGATCAATCCCTACCATGTCTTCATGCTTCCATATGAAAACATCCAAGTTCCTTCACAGAAATTTTATAAGCTCTTCCTTGATCACAGGGGGCAATGTTTTTCCTATGTTTAAACTTGACCAGGATCTTCAAGATTGGCAAGAAAGGATTCTATTTCCTCCATTGGGGTGATGCATGGCTGACCTCATCGAGCCGGGGATCCAGCTTGTCCGGAGGTAATCCTTCCTCAGGGATCTCGATCATTTCGACGTCTTCCCTCTGTTCGGGGGTATGTCCTTATTCTGGGACGTCGAACATTTCAACATCTATATCAACCTTGGACTTATGTCCTTTATGATGACATTCACTATGGCGGGCTCGAATTTTCGTTGGGAGTTTAGGTAACTTTCCCTCGATCCATCTGATCTCCTCTAACCGTAGCAATACCATGCCCGGTAGGAAACTTCATACATAAATGATGAATTGAGGTTACAGCCCACAATTCCTACCATCCATTTCGAGTTACAACTGATCTTACTACCAATGCATCAGAATGAGGGTAATGTATACCTCTCGCATCGTCTTGAGAAAAGGTAATGGGTCCAACTTTGTCCGCATGTTGGACTGGTTGACGATGTAGTTGGTCATAGGCAGATCTTTTGCTTCTCTTGTGTAGTTCAACTCTGCATTTCAAATGTTACTTCCCACATGGGGCCTTCAATGATAGTTTCAATTTCTCGGATCGATTCGCCTTCTGTGGCTGCAGCCTGGCTCCTCTACCCGTCTCCTCAATCCCTATTCTCTGTTTCTCTTTTCCTAGGCGCCCTGTCTCTTTGGTGCCTTGTATTTTCACGGTTGCGACCTTCCTTAGAGGGGTGTAGGTTGCTCCTCTTTGATGACCGTGGGGCATCCAAACACTCACTAGTGTCGTAACTATAAAAGCGATGGAAAGTGTAATAGTTTGCCCCTTAAGTGCAGGCTAATTCCTTTTCCTTCGTCGGCCTCTAGACGTACTTCTCCTAGAGGGTCCTGCCTCGACATTTGCACTTGGGTTAGCATTCTCATATGCCAACACTGGCACTGCAATCAACGTGGTGAAGGCTAGGGCTTGTCTGGATGTGGGTGCCATGGTGTGTCTAGCTTGGGTCCATTGCTGGGTGACGAGGTGTGCTGCGGGTCCTCGACCCACCTGCTTATGAGGAGATGGGAGTCCCAGTGCTGCACGGTTCCTGTGATCAATCATTTCCTCATTGATGATCTCTACCCTTATCATTTTTACTAGTTCATCATATGTAGCTAGATATTTGCTTCGTATGTATTGTCAAAAGTTCATATTGAGACCTCCATTTAAGGCTGAAAGGGCCTCTCTATCTGTGACTTGTTCGCAATAAGTTCTCTCATCAGTGAACCTGGTGAGGTAGTTTTTTAGAATTTCTCCTGGGGCTTGCCTCATGTCTTGCAAGTGTTGTACTGGGGCCTCTCCCTCCCTTCTCGACAAGTATTGGTTCAAGAAGGCTTTCTTCAGATCGGGCTAGCTTCTGATACTTAGAGGTGGTAATCGACTGTACTAGAATTCTACTACCCCGATTAACGTAAGGTGGAAAGCCCTGCATTTTAAAGCTGGAGAGGCTCCTCTCAAGCTCATTTAGGTCATGTACTTGTTAAAATGCTTCTAGGATCACCTTTTCCCTCATATTTAGGAATTTTAGGGAAAAAAAGTTCGAGGGCATTGGGGAGCTTCGTATCTCCTTGGAGAAGGGAAGATTGTTATCGTAATCGTTTATCTCATATGACTTACATGGTCCTTTAGAGTCGTTTCCATCTGGCTAGTCATGAGGTGGAGGCAGGTAAACTTCCCCTTCCCCGTTTCCCAAATTAACTAAGTTCACCCTCTCACGCCTATTTCTAGGCGAAGACGATTGTACCTCTTGCTCATGTTCTTGTTCTTGTTGGACTGGTCTTTGAACAGAACGAACTCTGTTGTTTGGGTTTCGCCTTATTCGGTCGAAAACACTAACCGACCTCTGGGGCTCATATTCCGATGGGAATCTATCTCCTAATTAAGAATCTGCAGCCTGTGTATGTGTAGCATACAAGGAGACATCCACTCCTACCTCCCTTTCTATAAGAGGTTTTCTTTATCGTGAGTGACCCCCACTGCGCGTAAGAAGTTCTTGGGCCGTATGGGACTTTTCTGGCATTTGGAAGCCCTGCTTGCCTTCGGTCTATATGAGGAGCTCATGCATAGCCATATATTGGGCTGCAATGTCCTTCATACTTGTAGTCATCTGGGCCATTTCTGCACTTAGCCTTAGGTCGCTCCACTTCCTCGACAGCGTCGATGGTGATGCCTCCTTTGTGGGACATTTGTTCGCATCACCTCTTCTTCAGAGGCGTCGTTCTATCTCCTTAGATTAACATCTTTATTACTTGAGCTCATATTTTCTTTAGGGTATTCAAATTAGGTTGCTAGTTCTTTGTTATTTTCTCAAGCACACCCTTTTTCAAGGGAAAGAACTCATCTGAATTTTTCAGTGGCTTTTTTCGATGATAAGCGGGAAATACCAATCTTAACTTCCCACAGGCGGTGCCAAACTATTAACCCCGCAAATTGGACCATCTACGTGGCCAACAGAGAGCTAATCCACGCGTTCCTCTCTACGCACGATAACAAATAGTCAAGCGTATACGGTCGGTACCATGGGTGGTGTCGGCCGCATGTACTCTGACAATCAAGTCAGTCGATAGTGATAGTGACGGCGGTGCCGGAATGCGCAATACACAAAGGAGGAGGAGAAGTATATTTTTCTTGTGTGGAATGATTACCTTCCTTAATGCCAAGACCTTGGTATTTATAGGCAAAGGACACCACTAGATATGTGACACGTGTAGTAATTCGATAGGCTGAGACGTCTGACACGTAGGCGTCCATCAATCACTCTGTAGGTTGGTGCTTAATTAATTTTCCTGATTTTGAGTTTACGTATTGCAGACACGTCACATAAATCATTCCCCAAGATAAAGAAGATCTTGGTCAGATATGTCACTTCGGATGACTAATAGCCGAGGTAGTTCGGTTATGTCTCTCCTCGGAGGGCACGTCGAGCGACGCCTCGATTTGTGTCACTTCGGATGCTGGTAGCCGAGGCGTAATAGGGTGAAAAGTCATTTTCAATTATTTCAAGAAAAGGGTCAGCATGCAAAAGTTTTCATAGTTAAAAGTCAAATTTCTTGTAGTGATTGAAACACAATGTGGGTGGGGATGAGCTTGGGCAGCTTACTTCATCTGATATATTTGTTCATGAGGCTGAAGATGTGGACAAAGCTTGTAGGTATACAGAATATGCATCACAATCACCTACAGGGTGCGATTCAAGTGAAATTTTGAACTCTTCTGTTAATGGGACAAATTTTTTAACCAAGACTATCCATTCCACAACCAAGGTGATGGGCAAGTACATATTAACGAGGCCAATTCCATTGATATTTTGGCTAAATCAACTGCTACTAATGAGAATGCTAAGTAAAGTTTTGAACCTGTGGTGCATGTGGTGATGTGAGAAATCATAGTTAGGTTGGTATATTTAATGTGAAACCATCACTTATATTTTGAGCACGACAAGGAGATACGCAATAATGAGCCTAAATCTTTTTGCCATTGGAGTAATGGTGTAGTAAGGTATTGGTGCTTTGACTTAAGCTTCTTATTTAATATCTTTCTTTTATTTATTTTAATTTCTATATTTAATTTAACACCATAGCTAGTGGTTTGTTCATTTTAGTCGTTAGTGTTGACATAAAAAAATATATTGCATTTTTTCAAGCCAAGTGTGCAAGTTTAAGTTTGAAATTTGCAAAGCTTTTCCCTCTTTTTTTAGGATTTTTTTTTTTCAAACCATTTTTTTTTTTTGTAAGAGAGAGAGAGAGTGATAGATTCCAACGATCTTTCAGCCACAGATATTTTGATCCTTTTCTTTATTGTGCAATGATCTATTTATGAGATTGATAATAACATTTAAGTCATTTTTCTTGATTTGACATTTTACATTATTCTAGTCAAAGCTTCGATAGTTTACATTTCCGAAACTTATTGATACTTGTGCTTTTGTAATATTTGTCTATAATTTTTTTTTTTTTTTTCAGGCAAAGACACTGCATTAACATTAAAATTGATGTCCAAATTTACACTAAGATTTTTTTTCTATGCTCAATGCTATCCGAGGCTTCTAAGTTCTAACTATATCTATGCCTCTAATCATATTTCCGGGAAAGTGTTAGTCTTAGATTCCTTTGCTTATGTAAGTCGATGATTGAAGCATTCTTCTGTTCGACAGGTCTCAATGATCGAGAAATAAATGTTCGTTTCATGGTACGTAGGCACGTGATGAGACCCCTTTTGTAACTAATGTGCTATTTAGATGGACCATAATAATTTATTTATATAAATGTTTGGGATTTCTTAGAATTTGTAGTATTTAAATAATATTCAAGGCTTCTTTTTGGGTTGCTTGCATATTAATTAAAATTTGACAAAAATTAAGAAAAATAAACTTGGTATCATCTCTACATGTGGCCTAACTTTGAAAATTCATGTTTAGTCACATAAATAATAGATTTGGTGTCTATAAAATAAATAATTGACTTTTTTATAAATTTATCTATTACTTCTTGGATTGTAATTTCTATCTTATTAGGTTAAACTACTATAGCTCTTCGGAACCCACAAATCATTCCGTTCCTAAAATATCAATATTATGAACTCGTCTAGACTAAGGAAAGTTGTAAATTTCATGAATGAGTTTGTTGTTGTAGAACCGTGAGTAGATACATTTTTATACCTGTCATATGAGTATATGTCAAGTACTTAACCCATGTTTAGTGGAGATTAAAATTAGATTTTATTAAATTTTGATAAAAAAAAAAGGATAAATCTTTGGTTGAAAGTTGAGACCTATGAAATATGAGATTAAAATTTATTGTTGACTCTGACTTACATAAAAAATTGAATTTTAATCTTTACCAAACAGGTTAAATACCAATTTGTGTTCATTTGTGAAGATAATAAACTTTACTTTGTAAACAGGGGTGGACCTCCTTGAGGCCCAACGTTGTTGGCCGCCCCCACTCGATTTTCGAATTTTCAATTTTTTTTCCAAGTTTTTTTAGGTCTTTAGAATTTTTTTCCAAAGGCTTTTTTGGTTTCGAACCTTAAGGTTTTTTAGTTTCACCCCCACTGGATTTGGGTCTTGGGTCCGCCCCTATTTGTAAACAAAATATTATGATATAAAATACCACAAAGGAAGAGAAGTGTTAATTTGTGAAAGGTTGAAGATAAGATTTTGACAAAAGAACATTGTTACGTGTCGACATACTTGGCTGACCCACTAAAGCCCATGGCCCACTTATGCCAAACCACGTGGCATCCAGCCGAGGCCTCCAAGCTAGCAGAAGTAGACTAGCATACTTAAATAACACCCACGACGAAGCCCAAATGCTGACGCCGAAGTGAATGTGCCGAGGTGTTGTTTCTTGCTGAGGCCCCCTCATTCCGGGGCCCATCTTCTCCAAAGTCATGAGGCCCTGAGCAGCGCTCCTCCCCAGAGATCGTGTCTTACACACAATGATCCTTCCTGATTGATTGATGGGACACCCATCATAGAGTGCAAGTGTCTTGTCTTGTCAAATATGATACCTATAATTTGACGTGCAAACTTACGAGATGAGGCCACGTGTACTCCCAATCGAGGGCCACGATCTAACTTGTAATACTATAAATACTCCCTCATACATCTCTCACAAGAAGAATGCAAGATTCAATACAAGAACTGAGAATATACATTCTTTGCTCAATACATTTCGTACAACTATATACAATGAATTCATATTCGCATTCTACAAAGATCAATTGGTAATTATTGTACAATTGATATGCAAACATCTCGCTGGATTCCGAACGTTTTCGTCCTGTGCCTTTGAGTTGCTCCCACACCCTTGATCCGTTCGTTTGAGATCTTTCATGTGTCTTAGCGTGTTGAACTAGACTCATGCGTGTGTGGGTGAGTTCGGTATCTGTTGGCAACATTTTTGGGGTCAACAAACATCTTAAGTGAAATTAAAGATGTTGTAACAAATAATAATTGTGGTGTAAATATAATTATCCAATTATGATTAAAGTGGCACTAAGGTTTGGTTAAAGGCAACCACTGATAATTTAGAGATTTATTTTTTTCTTTACAATATCGAAAAATACATCAAGAGTTTGTTTTTTGTATTACTCAGATTCTCAATATTTTGGATGAATCAAAAGTTTCTCGTGTATTAACCATTTTCCTTGATATTTCACCACATCAATTAAAATAGATTGGTCTAACCCTACCCGTATTTATTAAACTTCAATCGAGCATACATTTTCTAAATGGCTTAACATCCAAAAAAATACGGCACCAATAGGGTTTGTGGTTTCTTTGAGGCCAGTAGCCTCAAAAATATTTTCAATTTTATTTATTAACTTTTTGAATAAGTAAGAAATTTAAAATTTTTTTGATAAAAGGTCATGGAAAGATCTAGACCCTATGCGACTTAGAAAACAAAAGTCATGCTTTTAATCCTCCAAGATACCAACAAATGAACTCTACAGGTTTTATACTTGTACTTTTTCCTAGTACACTTCCAAATTCACCTCCTCTTAATTAGCAATTCTTGTGCTTTCAATTGGTATACTTCTCCATTTTTTATTATGACAAACAAAATGATTGCAAAGTAAGATCAAGCAAGTTATTAGGAATATAAATCTTAAATTTTGCATGTAAATAATTTATTTCCCCTATCTTTTACAAATTAATATCTACAGATGTCAAGCTCTTTGATAAAAAATTCAAGCATATTCATTTACCACATTCATATCAAGCATTATCATCTCATAGAGTTCCCCGTTAACTTAACACATGATGTCAATCAATTTAAAATTGAAGATAGATGACATAACATCCATACATCAAAAGCATAAGTTGATGAAAGTTGAAGTCATAGAGAAGTTACACCAACATAAGTGGTTCTAAAATACATATGCATAAAGATGTAAATTAGGTCTCAAGACTTTGGAGGCGGAGGTGGAGGATATGGTGCATCGAAGCGGGTGTAGAAGTCATCGAGTTGAGCTTGTATAGCATCTTGTTTAGCAAGTACTTGATGAAGTAATCCAACTAGCTCGTTGATGGACAACATGAATGAATTGATGTGGCCATTGAGGAGATTGTAATGATCCTCGGTAAATGTGAAACCTCCAATAGGAGGAGGAGCACTAGAACCTAGGATATCATGAGGGGGTTTGGAACATGTGGTACATAGTCGTCGTCGTCCTCATCTTTGTCAAAAGGTAGAGTCAAAGGACCCAAAATGGGATTGAAACCTTTGGTATAAGTCACCCATTGACCATGCTCTTTTATAATTTTCATGCATTCGAGAGTTTGAAAATTGATGGTATCGATGGCACAGAGTGAAACAAAGGTCTCATCATGTAAGGAAATTTTGAAATGCTTACAAATTTTGGTAAGAAGCTTGCGACAAGGTAAGCTTGATGTAATCGTGTGGAGTGAACAAGCTTCATATGACAAAATGCAGTTGTTAGAAAAATCTAATTTCAACCTAAGTAGAAAAGAATCAAGAATGAAGATGTTGAAATTATTGATTTTGTCCCGTTGACCTTTTTGAGGAAGAATGACATAGGCAATGATTTTTGTTAAAACTTTTACACGGAAGAATGAGTTGATTAGCACTAAGCTTTATGATATTCTCAATATTATTTCTCGTGACTCTACGACAAGCGTTGGAAGAATTATACCCTTCGAGACTAGGATGAGCTTTGTGAAGAAAAAATTGGTTTTCACATACTTCAAGTTTAAGGATTGTTCAAATAAGATCTTTGGTGATGGTAATTTGTGTGTTTTTGAATAAACAAGAAATTCCATCTGACCTAGGAGTGATAGCCATGTTTTCGTAAAATTCTTTCATGAGTTGAGGATATGCATTTTCCTCTAAGGTGGCTATCGACACCCGACCCATGTTTTCAAAATACTCTTCAATGTGAAATGTGGGAGCTTCGATAGTAAAGTCGGCAAAATCATTCTTACCAATTAGAATTGAAAATTTTTCAAATGGATTTGTCGGTACTTTGGGCTTTTCGTTGAATGAAGATGGTGGAGGATCCTGCCTCACGGTAGTCTTCATACACCTTTCTAGTCGACTAAACATGATAAAGCTTTGAATTCGAGGGAATGTATGCAATTTCACCTCTTATGGTTTGTACAATACAAAGAGAGAGTTTTGGGAGATTTAATGGAAGAGAATTATGGATTTTGAGAGAATTAGAGGGAAAAGAAGATGGGATTTCGGATTTGAGTGAGATAAATGATGATTTGAGAGGGGAAAAAATTGATAAATATGTTATGGATGCACGGTGTGAAGAAGGAGAAGGGGGAAGAAAATGAAGAAGTAAGAGTTGAATAACGATTTTAAAAATTGTAAATGTGTTAATTTGGACGTTTGCTACACATATCCGGATGTCCGCATTAATAGACCTAAATTTGCCGTCAATCCGGACATCTTAGTCCGAACGTCCTCATGGTTGTCTGGTTCCTCATTCGGATGTCCGCTTCACCATTTTTAGTAAAATTTTGAATTTCATGATGAAATGACATAAAGACAACAATTTAGTCAACAAGTAAATGCATAAATATATTAGCCATATATTTCAAATTTATCTAGAATCCCCAAACCTCTTCAATATGCGAAAATCTATCAAGAGCTAAAGGTTTAGTAAAATGTCGACAAACAATTTTCAGTAATTACAAATTCTAATTTAATATCTTCCTTTTATGCAAGATCTCACAAAAAGTGATGTCTAATTTCAATATACTTCGTTTGAGAATGCAAGAAGGGATTTTTGATAGGTTTATAGCTCGTGTTATCACACATAATAGGTATATGATCAAAAGATAAGTGAAAGTCACTACTTGTGCACAACAACTAGTAGCCGAAATATATTCGACTCTAGTGGTAGATCTCTCTCTCTCTCAATTTTTTTTTTTTTTTTTTTTACGGCACTAAGGTGTGATTCTTTAGGATTTGATTGAAATTTAGCACATTAAAACAGACTAAACATAATATCGGGTCTACTTGTGGTTACGCATAGAAAGGATCCAATCGTACCTCGATATTTAGTTACATCAACAAAGTTCTTGATCATCTTTGTCGAATTTTATGGATGAACTCATTGGAGTGTTAATCGGCTTTAATTCCTCCATTTCAAATCTTTAAGCATGTCTAATATATACTTATTTTGATTAATGAATATTCCATCATTAGATTGCTTAATTTGAAGTCGAAGGAAGAATTTAAGTTCTCCTATCATATTCATGTCAAATTTCTTACTCATGTATTTTGAAAATTCGTCTCAAAGACAAATATGAATTGTACCAAATATAATATCGTCAACATAAACTTGAACGATAATCATGTCATTCTTTTGAGTTTTGACAAAAAGAATAGTATCCGCTTTACATATTTAAAAGTCATTTAAAAATAGAAATTTTGCTCATTCATACAAGCTCTAGGAATATGTTTTAAACCATAAAGAGCTTTTTTAAGTTTAAAAACATGATCCAGATATTTGTGATTTTTCAAAATCAGGGTTTGCTCTACAAAATCTTCTTATTGTATAAAGCCATTTAGAAATGCACTGTTCATATCCATTTGATAAAGAGCTTCCATTTATGTCAAGTAAATGCAAGAACCATGTAAATGGATTCTAATCTAACAATCGGTGCAAAGGTTTTCTCAAAATCAATACCTTCTTTTTTATTATAACCTTAGGCCACTAATCTAACCTTGTTATGCACCATTTTCCATTCTCATCTCGTTCATTTCTAAAAATCCATTTTATGCCAATGACGGTTTAATTGTTTTGTTTAGCGACTAAATCCCAAATGTAATTTTTTTAAAAATTGATTTAGTTATATGGCTAGAATCTAAAATTCAACAAACTCAATTTCTTTAAAATTTCTTGGTTCAATTTGTGAAATAAATGCCCAACTATTGAATTGATTTCTAGTAAAAGCTCTGGTAGTAATACCTTTAGATGGATCACCAATAATAAGTTCATTTAGGTGAGAAGAAACAAACATCAATGCCTTAGGTGGAAGTGGATCAATTTCGATAGATTTTACTTCATCTTGTTGATTATTTTCTTCTCCATTGTATTGATCTCCAAGATTTTTCGAATCTCCATTGTTTTGATCATGGATATTCATTTGCTAAAATGAGAATCTCCAATCATACATCATAAGCAATACATTTCTCTTGATTAAGAAAATAAGATTCATTAGAGATAACATGTATAGATTCTTCAGCAACTAAAGTTCTTCTATTGAAGACTCTATAACATCTGCTAGTAGATGAATATCCTAGAAAGATTCCAACAACGGACTTTCAATCAAATGTTTCCAAATTTTCTTCTGTATTCAGAATTAAACATTTATAATCAAATACCTTAAAATAACCGATGTTTGGAACTATTTTTTCCAAAGCTCAGAGGGAGTTTTTATTTTCTTTTGACTAACAAGAACTCTATAAACATTGTAGCATGTGGTGTTAATGGCTTCGGCTCAAAAATATTTTGGTAGACTATTTTCATTAAGAACAGTCCTAGCTATTTATTGCAATATACGTGTAATGTTGCATGCTTGTTTTCATTACTATTATGGGTCTAAATTATTTACTTATGTTACATTTATTGTTTAATTGATATAATAATCCTCATCGTGACTAATTATGTTTATTATAGTAGGATGTGCCTTAACGCCCTATACGATCAACATGCTCATTAATTTAAACTTAATGAGTTTATTATTTTAATGTCTTTTTTTTTTTTTTTATAGATTTGATGTAAACTTCGAGTTGAATTATATATTTTGGGTAAATTAGTTCAAAAATAAAGATTGGATCAATTATAAACCTGTGGGACTAATTTAAGATTCTAATAATTTTTAATAAGAATAAATAGTGAGTCCTATTAGTTACATTAACATAAAATATGTCTAGTAACATAGAAAATTTAGATTCTTATATTTTTTACTCATTTCGTTGCTTATAAAGAATAAAATAACTTACGATATTACCATAAATATCATTTAGAAAATTTTCTTCTCCAATCGAAGAACATTGAACAAGGTACTAAGCAATATATTGTTTTATTCTATTGTTGTCCTTGATTTCAAGAGGAATGATGACATCTTGAATTTATAGCATTAAATTAAAGTTGTACTCATTCTTTTAACACACACACACACATGTTAAAGGTTGAATCATAACCTTAAGAACTCCCACTACCCCGTCCCTGAACATCATGAGGGAAGTAAATCGTGGGATGTGCCCCAATAGATCAGGAAACAAGAGCTTATCTATACACTGATACCCATAAAGCGTCCAATTATATATCTCAGGAATCGAACCCTTACACTATAACTGTCAGCAAGACTGAGATCATATATGTGTTGCTTGTATGTAGCATAGGTAACTGCAAAAGTACAAATTAATATTATATTATGATTTGACGTGGGATTCAAAGTTCAATTCATTATATGACACACACACACACAAAATACATATAGACTTCTAATTATTACCACTACCCTCTTTATATATATATATATATATATATATATAATAAAAAGGATATAATATGAGGAAATGGTCGCAGATAGCGCCTGACTTTGCCATTTTTTCAAAATGGCCTTTGACCCAAAAAATCTCATTAAAAAAAAAACTGAAAATATAAACAATACCCAAAGGTCGAAAATACTCCCAAATAAAGAGGAGAAGAGGAGAAAGAAAGAGGAAACTAAGAAAAGAGAATCACCAACGCCACCTACGGACCGCTCATACCTAACCCATTTCGACCATTTGCCGGAGATCGCCATTTCTCAAAAATTAGATTTGTTTCTTTGTAGTTTACTCACCATTGAGGTCTAACATATATGGAAATTTGAATTTTTGAGTTTAATACATAAAAATTTGAATGTTTAAGATTTGAATATGTTAAATTATGAGTTTAATACAAATTTTTATAGTTAAAATAGAAGGAAAAATCAAATTTGGATTGAATTGGTTAAAAAAAGTGAAAAAATAAGACGAAATTCGTCGAAAATGGAGTTTTTAGAGATTCAAGTGCCAACAACATCACCGTTTGGATCTAGATGACCCAGACGCTGGGCCGTCCGGATCTAGATGTCTAGGCCGTCCGAAGCCATCCGGGCCAGACGGCCCAACCATCCAACCATTTTTTTTTAAAAAAATATTGAATTTAATTATTTCTAAATATTTCATGAATTATGTAAATTATTTATTTAAGTAAAATAATTAAACCATCCAACCATTTTTTTAAAAAAAAATATTGAATTTAATTATTTCTAAATATTTCATGAATTATGTAAATTATTTATTTAAGTAAAATAATTAATTTTTTTATTTCATTTTATTTAAAATATGAATAATTTAAATAATGAAATACATTTAATAAACAATTGAATATTCAATAAACAATTAAAATAAATAAGAAATTAATATAAATAATTAGATGAAGTAAATAAATATGAAATAAACAATTAAATAGAGTAATTAAATATTAAACAAACAATATACATAACAAATAAAATAATTAATGAAATATTTAAATAAAAAATTAAATTAAATATTAGATAAATAATTTAATAAATCAATATTTAATTTAATTGTTTATTTAAATTTTTAAGTAATTACTTTAATTGTTTATGTATATTATTTTTTAATATATAATTATTTATTTTATACTTTTTTTTATTTAAATATTTCATGAAGTATGTTAATTATTTATGTATATTTTTTATTTAAGTAAATAATAAATAACTAATTGAAATAAATTCAATAAAGAAAGTAAATTAAATATTAATTAAGCAATAAAAATAATTACTTAACATAAATAACCAATAAATATAAATAATAAAAAATAGTTTAAATAAGTAATTAAATATTAAATAAAAAATTGAAATAAAAAATTAGAATTTAAATATTAAATAAATAATTTAATGAACAATAAATATAAATAAAAAATAAGTAATTTAACAATTTCAATAAATAATTGAAATAAATAATTAATATTTAAGTGATAAATAAATAATTTAAATGAACCATAAATATAAATAATAAAAATAAGTAATTAAATATTAAATAAACAATTGAAATAAATAATTAACATTTAAAACAAACAATTAAACATTCTATTAACAATTAAAATAAATATTAAATAAAAAACTAAACAATTAAAATAAATAATTTAAATACACATTTAAATATTGAATAAATAATTTAAATGAACAATTAAATATTAGATAAACAATTTAATTAAGTAAAGTAACAATAAAACAGTTAGGAGTAGGAATGGGCAAATCTCCCGAACCGAACTGAATCGAACGGTTTTTGTCAAATTAAATATCCGAACGGGTATCTGAATTGAGAACCGACGGGTACGGTTCGGTTCTCGGTTCTAGACCAAGAACCGAAAAATCGAATATTTCTATTTTTTTTTATATTGAGTAAATCAAATTATTTTAATTTTAATTTTTTCTAAACAAATTAACAAATTAACAATTTTTAAATTCAAATTTTTAGCCCAATAATTTGTTTCATTTCTAATTTTTTAATTTTGGCCCAATTACCCATTTTATTGTTTCATTTCTTAGCCAAGCAAGATCAAATTCACTAAATAACCCTAAATATCAACATTAAAGTGCATAATATTGTCTCGACTCTCGCACTCACTCTCGCAGTCTCGCTAATATTCCAAAACCTATACAATCATCGACCGACACTGTGACCTCCGATCGAAGCTGTGACCTTCGCCAACCGAAACTTTGATTGTAGCGATCATTTGAATAAGGTAGTTTACTAGTCTCTGACATTCCAAAACCATTGAATATATCATTAGTTGTATTTATATAATGTTGTTATAAATGTTAAAAAATTTAATTATAGTAAAAAACCGAATGGAACGGAACAGAACCGAACCCGAACGATTCCATAATTATATTTGGACCCGACGGTTTCATTTACTAGATACCCGAAAAGTTCGATTTGGTTCGATTCTCTTTAGAACCGAACCGAACCGAACCGACCCGCGCCCACCCCTAGTTAGGAGATATATTCAGCGAATGCGATGATATGTTTGACAAGTTGAAGTTGGAGATGATATTTATTCTGTAGAGAGTATACTCAGGTGTCATCATAAGAAGACGTCGATCGATGTATTTTATTTGAAGGTTGTTGATGACAATGATACATTCAACAATTATCCATGGGGACAGAGCTGACAGTTATTAGCTCTCCTCGACGATCCTGATGTACGTATAATGATTTTATGTTGTTCGTCATTTCAAAAACTCGATGTATGGTCATTAATTCTGTGAAATGTTAATATGTCAACTTGAAGTGCTCTCTGAGCTGTCATCATTGATCGAGGAGGAGGGTCAGAGTAATATTCGAGAGATACAATCGGCAAGCAATGGTGGTCCCAGACAGTGACAAAGAGGGTGGCGAAGATGATGACTGGGAGGGTAGCGGTGAAGGAATGGGGATGTACACAGATATTTCATTAGAATCATTAGTTTGGATAATGTGACAATTATGTTGGAGAAGACAATAAAAGTGATATCCTGTAAGAATATGTTATTTGACGTGTCGAAGCAAATGGTTAGAAAGAGGACTAGATTACTGTCACAACACATTGTTTCTCCATACACTATCGAGGTAAAGAAGAGAACATTCGTCAACGGTACGTTTCCCAACCTCTTTCATGAATTTAACCTTGGGCGATTGTGGAATCTTCGCATTGAAATTAGGGCTATAAATGGATCGAATATATGGATTGAATCTGCTCAAATCCGATCGGATCCGTTAAAAATAATTATCTTGTTAAATCCAATCCAATAATCTGACGGATATTTGAATGTTACATTCATATCCAATTAACTATGTTATCGAATATCCGATCTGAAATTGAAAAAATTAGAATATAAAGATTTTATTTATTTTTTCATTGAAAATCATAGCCTCAACAAGATTTTAATTATTAATTTGTTTTAAAAAATATTTGAACTATCTTGATGGGCTCACTTATTATATTAGAAGACCCAAATCATTTATTATTATTATTATTATTATTATTATTATTATTATTATTATTATTATTATTATTATTATTATTATTATTATTATTTTATCTGAGTGATGCTCCTTTAACTCTTTTTTAAAGGAGTCTCCTTTTGGAATGTTTTAGTGATATTGGATTGACCTATATCCATATTTGATTCATTTAGTTAACGGATTATCGAATTCGAATTTTGATTGGGTTATTGAATTAAGATCCTAAATTCATCTCCCATTAATTTCGTTAGATTCGGATCAAATTAAAGTATATTGAATTTTTAGCATCAGACGTGGTGTAAAACTGATAAACCACACACACATTAAAATGTAAGCAAATTTTTTTTTTAAATGTAAGATCTTTTATGTACATTGTGATCCGTAGTAGTAATAATTTAAAATGTAAACATTTTTTTAAAACGTTTATAATACTTTAGTTTTTATGTAATTGTATAATAAATAACTAATTACTCTTAATTACATATATAACACACTATAAATAAAGAAAATTGAGGAAATCAGTGACATATTATAAATAGAGAGTACATACGATTTAAGTAGATATTACATATTCGTCGAATTAATTTTCATGTAATCAATAACATACTATAAATAGAGAAATTTGAGGAAATCAATAACATATTATAAATAGATATTACATATTCGTTGGGTAGAGAGTAACATATTATAATAGAGAACTTCTCACTCAGCTTCATTTGTTAGGGGAAGTATATTTTCGACATTCTTGAATAATGTTCGATGTCTTCAAAATGTGTGCGTACCTAATATTCGACTTCCGTCTCTGTTAGAGATTCTCATGTATCATGTGATTTATGTTTTAATTAAAATTAAATTAAGTATTAATTTTTCATTCGAATGAATGATTAAATAAATAATTAAATAAAGTAATGAAATATTAAATAAACAATATACATAACCAATTAAGATAATTAATTAATGATATATTTAAAGAAGAAACTAAATTAAATATTAATTTTTTATTTGAATAAGTTTTAAAATAAATAACTGAATAAAGTAATTAAATATACATAACCAATTAAGATAATTAATAAAGAAATATTTAAACGAGAAATCAAATTAAATATTGGATAATTCTATATGTATTAATTTATAAGGATGTCCATAATGTAAATATGAAATTTCATGAGTGAAGGATCGAAAAAACAGTTTTTCAACTCTCCAATAATATTATGTCACTTGTACATTATATAATAATATTTTTATTTAAATAAGCAATTAAAATAAAGTAATTAAATATTAATGACTAATAATATATATAACCAATTAACTTAATTAAGTACTGAATTATTTAAATAATTAATTAATATTTAAAAATTAATTTCTTATTCAAGTAAGTGATTAAAATAATAATTAAATAAGGTAATGAAATATTAAATACATAACATACCCAACCAATTAAGATAATTTATAAATGAAATATCTAAATAAGAAATTAAATTAAATATTAATTTTTTATTTAATTGAGTGATTAAATAAATAAATAAACAAAGTAATTAAATATTAAAAAAAGAATATACATAATTAACTAAGATAATTAATTAATGAAACATTTAAATAAGAAATTAAAATAAATATTAATTCTTTTATTTAAATAAGTGATTAAATAAATAATTAAATAAAGTACCAATTAAGATAATTAATTAATGAAATATCTAAATAAGAAATTAAATTAAATATTAATTTTTTATTTAATTATGTGATTAAATAAATAATTAAACAAAGCGATTAAACAATAAATAGTGCTTGTTTGGTAGGGATTTTGTTAATTAATTTTTTGACCGTTAGAGATAAAGTAGGTCCTACCCGTGAGAGAAGAATTCAAAAATGACTGTTAGAATAGTGAAATAATGGTCAAAAATTTGATTTTAATTGGATTTTAAGCTGTACTAAACATGCATTAAATAACATACATAACTAATTAAGACAATTAATTAAAGAAATATTTAAATAAGAAATTAAAATAAATATTAATTTTTTATTTAGATGAGTGATTATTTAAATATTAAATAAACAATATACATAACCAATTAAGGTAATTGATAGAGAAATATTTAAACAAGAAATCAAATTAAAAATTAATTTTTCTTATTTGAGTAGGTGTTTAAAATAAATAATTAAATCAGGGAAGATAATTAATTAATGATATATTTAAAAGAGAAACCAAATTAAATATTAATTTTTTTATTTGAATAAGTGTTTAAAATAAATAATTAAATAATTTATTAAATATACATAATCAATTAAGATAATAAATTAATAAAATATTTAAATGAGAAATCAAATTAAATATTAATTTTTAATTTAAACAAGTGATTAAATAAATAATATACATAACCGATTAAGATAATTAATTAATGAAATATTTAAACAAGAAAGTAAATTAAATATTAATTTTTTTTATTTCAGTAATTGTTTAAAATAAATAATTAAATTTAGAGTGAAAAGTGTTTGGTTTTTTAAAATTTATAACTTCAGGATACTTTTGTCTTTTGAAACAAAATTCTATCTTTGTAATTGTATAAACTATTTAAGGACATTTTTGCCTTTTACTCAATAAAAGCTCATTTTGATGATTGACAAATTTTGTTGTTAAAGTGAAAAAATGGTTATCTGCCCAAATGTAAGAGTACCCTGATACAATATTGACTTCTTTTCGCAAGGGGTCCTCTCATAGTCATCTAGTATGTTTAACTTTTATTCCTCACACTACAAATGGCTACTTAATGCGTAATTATTGTTTATGCAAATAAGGTTAAGAAATTTTCTTGTAAGTAAGAACTTTCTTGTATTCTAGTATGGCCCCCACTACTCATTCTCAAACTCACGAAAAAATATTTGAGGCACAATTTGAAGGGTCAGGCAATATTAATGCAACATCCGGGACCCAAATAATAATGGAGGCTTTTATGCAAGCATTGGCTATATTTGGACAAAGCAACACACCTAGGAGAAATGATCGAACCCAAGAACAAGGGAAGATTTCGGAGTTTAAGAAGTTATCCCCAACATCATTTGCTGGAACTACTGACCCTTTGGAAGCTAAAAAATGGTTATCTTGGAATTCAGAAGGCCTTCTCGATTATGAGCTACACCGAACAAGAAAAGGCTACCTTTGCTGCCTACATGCTCTAAGGAGATGCCTATGATTGGTGGTTAATGGTTCAGCTCCAACATGAGAAGGATACTAGCCCTTCACTTGGGATATGTTCAAAGCTGACTTCAATGACAAGTATTTCCCTCAGTGAATTCACCACCACAAAGAGAGAGAATTCATTGAGCTGGAGCAGGGAAATCGAACATTTACTGAATATGAGGATGAATTTGCTCGTTTGATAAAGATTGCTCCAGATCTGGATGCAACAGAAGAAAGAAGAGCAAGGCGATTTTAGGAAAGACTTAAGCCTCGCATAAAGCAAGTAGTGATACCATTCGAATTATCGACTTACGGTGATGTGGTTTGCTAGTCACTTTTCGTGAGATCTACACAGACCATAAGGGTCTGAAGTATTTTTTCACACAGAAGGAACTAAACATGAGACAGCGTCAATGGTTGGAGCTCATCAAGGATTATAAATTCGTGATCAACTACCACCCTGGCAAGGCCAATGTGGTTGCCGATGCACTATGTAGGAAAAATCATGGTTCTATAGCCACTTTGCAGGCTGTTCAAAAATCATTGTTGATTGAGAATCAAAAGCTTGTTTAAGATTGTACCTTGAGGTAAATCCGGCTACTTCACCAATTTGACACTTAAACCTACACTTCTTGAGAGGATCAAAACCTTGCAATATGAAGACTATCGAGTATTAAAATTTTGAATTGAAGTTGCTGATGGAAAGTGTTCGGATTTTGTCATTGCTTCTGATAGAGCTCTTTGCTATGGTAACAGGGTAGTGGTCTCAAATAATGAAGAATTAAAACAAGAAATCATGAAAGAAGCTCATGATACCCCTTACTCAATTCTTCCTGGGAGTACAAAAATGTTTCGAGACTAGAGAGAACATTTATGGAGGATTGGCATGAGTCGAGATGTTGTAGTTTATGTTCAGCGTTGTCTAACCTGCCAACAAGTTAAAGCTAAGCATAAAAAACATTCTAGCCTATTACAACTACTTATGATTTTAGAGTGGAAATGGGAACGAGTTCGCATGGATTTTGTTGTTGGCTTGCCTAAAACGAAAAGGGGTTATAATGCTATTGGGGTTATTGTTGATCGTCCTACTCAATTAGCACATTTTTAACTCGTCAAAACTACTTATAATATGGAATGATATGCTGATTTGTAACTGTTAGAGATTGTCAGACTTCATGAGGCCCCATTATCCATTGTATCTTACCGTGACCCTAAATTTACTTCTTCATTTTGGAAGAGCCTACGTAAGGTAATAGGCACAAAGTTAACGTTTAGCACGACTTTTTACCTGCAAATAGATGGAGAGTCAGAGAGGACAATTCAGACTCTTGAGGATATGTTAAAAGCTTGTATGATTGACTTCCAAGGTACCTGGGACGAGTTCCTTACGTTAACTGAGTTCACCTACAATAATAACTTTCAGTCTACCATTGGTATGGTA
>NC_036238.1:691785-798313 GCF_002742605.1 Olea europaea var. sylvestris | reverse complement strand
CTACATGTAATGTTTGAAATAAAGAAATTTGATGCTTTAACAAATAAAATTTTGAGAGATTTTGCTTGAAGAAATGTTTATATCCAATACCTCCTTTGATAAAAGCACATTTTTGTTCATCAAATATTAAATCAAAGTTTTTCCTACCTTGAGTGAACTTGTAAACAATTTGAGTTAAATCTACAATTTTCTCTTTCAAAGATGAATTTTCTTTGATTAAGGAGTTGTTATCAACCTTTTTTTAAGAAAAAAAAATCTTTTTGAATTTCTAAAATTTTCTTTACTTCATTTTTCAATAAGGAGTATCTCTTTCCGAAAGTTGAGTGATTCAATGCAAGTTTTTTCAAATTCCTCAAGAATTTCGTTATAAGAGGTAGTGAAATCATCATATAAATAACTTTCGATAAAATTTACCTCATCATCGATTGCCATGAAACACATGTTGGCAACTTCTTCTTGAATTTCATTTTCATCTTCATAGCTCTCATCTCATGTCATTTGGAATGCCTTCTTTTTGATAAATCTTTTCTTATTTGGATACTCGGTTCTTTTACGATCGAGTTTGTAACATAGCGGAAGATTGTAGGAAAGATAAATAAATCTCACAAGATGAAAAACTTACGAAAATTTTGTATTTCTGTCAAATCAACGTCGCCTCGAAGGGCTTACAATGCTTTATATAAGAAAAACCCTAGGAAAATAAAAAATAATAAAAAACAAATTATTTTTTTCCAAAAATGGAAAAATTCGAGATAATGACCGAAATTGAAATTCCTAATCTTAAGGGTTATCCTCCAACAAATGAAATTTAAATTGAAAGAGATATAACCAAAATAAAATTTATCAAAAATGGAAAAAATTCATAAACGAAGGCCTAAATGAAGGAATTTGATCGAAATTGAGCCTATCTCAGGAATAAAGTTGTTGAGTTTTGTTCATGGATTGTTTTCGATAAAATTTGACTAAAACTTTACCAAAAATGGACAATATCGAAATATCTCAAAAAATTGGGAAGTTGCATATTTTTACTTGCGTCAATCCCACTTCTCCTTGAAGTTTAATTCCTTCTACACCACATCATTCTCCTGTGGTTGAGAAAAATTTGCCCTCGAATTTGATAGGAAAGTAACATCATCATCAGAATTATCACCACGAAATGGCGCTAAATGCTTGACTTTAAAAACATTGGATGTACAAATGTGACTGGACAACTTCAAACGGTATGCATTGGGATTAGTCTTATCAATGATCTCCAATGGACCAATCTTCTTTGCAACAAGCTTCGTATATTCATGAGCAGGAATACAATCATTTGTTAACATAACCCAAACAAAGTCACAACTTCAAACTCGACATGGTGACATTTAAGATTTGCATCATGCTTATAATTAGCAATAGTAGCCTGCAAATGATCATAAGTCTGTGAATGAACTTGCTGCAATTGTTGAATGAAATCCTTTGCTTTACCATGTATTTTAACAGTAGTAGAAACTAGAACCAAATCAAGAAGACTACGAGGAATAAGGCTATACACCACTTGAAAAGGACTAAAGCTTATACTTCGATTAACTACATGATTGTGAGCAAATACTGCCCGGCACAATTTTTGATCTCACGACTTGATGTGATCACCTACTAAACAACGTAGTAAATCACCCAAAGAACGGTTGACAACCACTGTTTGACCATCTGTTCTAGGATGATATGCACTGTTGAAGTCCAACTGTATATTGAGCCAAAAGTGAGTAAATAAACAAGTATCCCAGTCATACATAATAAAAAGAGGAAGTCCATGTAGACAATAGACCTCACGAAAATACAGCAATGCCACACTAACAACATCTGTAGTCTTCTTGCAGGGAATGAAATAGTCCATCTTGGAGAAACAATCAAACACCACAAAAATAGAATCAAATCCACGCCGAGTCTGGGGTAGCCCCAAGGCGAATTCTATACTGACATCTGTCCAAGGTTGGATCGGAATAGGTAAGGGTATATACAAACTAGCATTTGTAGCATTACCTTTAGCAAGATAACATGTTTGACAACGCTCCACGAACCTCTCAACATCTTTGCGCAATGAAGGGTAAAGAAGCAGTAACAAGTTGTAAAGTTTGATCACGACTCACGTGGCCCTCATTATGCAACTCTTGAATTATCTTAAGCCTCAAACTACCCTCAAGAATATATAACTGATTTTCTTAAAAAGGAAAACCATCAATCCATACAAATTCCAAATGTACACCCTCCTGCAACTTTCAAATAATCTGTGAAAAATATGGATTAGTAGCATATAAATTATAGATAGTATCAAAACCAGGAACCTCTACTCGCAATTTTGTCAGAAGAATTTGTCGCTTACTCAATGCGTCTGCCATCTTATTAAGGGCACCTACTTTGTGCTTAATCACAAAAGTAAACTTCTGTATATAAGATATCCAAGAAACATGCCGAGCAAATACCTTATCTTGAGTATCAAAGTGTTCAAGGGCATCATAGTCAGCATACAGAATGAATTCTTTCTGGAATAGCTAATGAATTCAATGTCAAACTGCCTGGACTATTGCAAAAAACTCCACATCGTAAGTACTATACCGAGACTTAGGGCCAGAAAGTTTCTCGCTGAAATATGCAATAGGACAATTGTTCTAGCTCAGCACACCACCAATACCCACCTTCAAAGTATCATAATGCGACTTAAATGGCTCAGTAAAATTAGGCAACACAAAAATCGGGGCAGTTGTCAATTTTTTCTTAATCAATTGGAGAGTTGCATTTGCCTCTGGAGTCCACTAAAACTTGCCATCCTTCATACAATCTGTAACTGATGCCATGATATTACTGAAATGTGGTATGAACATGCGATAGAAGGAAGCAAGGCCATGAAAACTCCGCACTTCTGTAATCGTCTTAGGTTGTGGCCACTGACTTATTATTTCTAATTTGGATGTATCAACTGCTTACCCCTCTTTGACACCACATAACCTAGAAATACAAGTCGGTCAGTCAGAAAGATACACTTCTTCATAGCAACATAAAATTTATCCCTACGAAGGACTGAAAGAACTTCCTGATTGTGCTGGACATGATCATCACTGTTAGCACTATAAACTAAAATATCATCACAGTAAACTACAACAAATTTACCAATGAATGGACGAAGAGCTTGATTCATAACCCGCATAAAATTACATGGCACATTGGAAAGGCCAAATAGTCATATGAATGTCCCGTAGTGGTGGCAATCCAACGACAGCTCATCTGGGAAAATCTCTTGAAATTATTCCAGCAAAGACCAAATTTTGTGAGGGACCTCTTGCTCAGTATTGACTGACTTGCCTACTATCACATACACTACACCAGATTTTGCCATCTTTGTCTCAAACTTTGCTCTGGTTAATAAATTGGTATTGTCTCCAACTCTCTTTGCCGGGCTTTTGTTGGGTAGCAACAAAATTTTCTTTCTCCCAAACAGAAAACTGTATGTGTTGGTATATCCTTCATGCAATGATTGTCGATTAAACTACTAAGGTTTTCCTAATAACAGATGGCATGCATCTATCTCCACCAGATCACACAAAATCTAATCTTTGTACATAGGTCCAATGGAGAAACTTATTAGAGCATGCCGAGATACTTCAACATTATTACCTCTCTTCAACCAAGCTAACTTATGTGGTTTGGGATGTTTCTCAATATGCAAACCCAACTTCTTAACGACCTCCTCAGCCACTACATTCTCAAAACTCCCAGAATCCATAACAAATTTGCAGATATTTCCCCCAACAGTGAATGTGGACTGCAAGATATTATTACGGAACTAGTCTTTCTTACTCTCCAGGGAAGTCAAAAAACTTAGTCTCACCACCAACTCTTGTCTCACATTACTAACGACAAATATCTCCTCCTCTGTTACTTCCTTAGCGTCTCCATTATCAAATACGGGCGCCTAACATAATCTCTGTACCTCTTACCAACAAAGACTTTGCATTAATTTTTGGAAAATTCAAATTGCCTGTGACCCATACCTCTGAAAACGAAATAATGAATACCACCTTCGGGACGTGTTCACTATTGAATAGGATTTACTCTAGAATAACTAGCCTGGCGAGGATTACCAAGATGAGTTGTTTGTTGCTATGGTTTACTGAAAGAATAATTTGCAGTGAAAGGACCCATTTTTTGCCTAGACTGCTGTTTCTCTCTCTGTGTCGCCCGTTGATGCGCTTCAGAAACTGTCACAGAATCAAACATATTTAGGGTGTCCTGTATTTGGAGACGAAGACCCCCATATATCGTGACATCAACTGTTCCTTCGTTTCCATCACCGTATTTCTTGTAATCAGCATGTAAAACTCCGTCGTATATCATCAATCGTCTTCACGCCTTGACACAAGTTCTGCAATCGCTAATACATGGTTCGAACATAATTTTAGGGCAGAAACTGCTTCATCGTGTGCTTTTTTAATTTATCCCAAGATGTAATATTTTCCTTTCTTAATCTGGACCTTGTTAGCTTTGTCTGCTGCCAACATGCCATTATTCATTCACAAAATCTCGTCGCAACGAGAGGCATGCGTTTATCAACATGAACCTCTTTAAACTCTAAAGCCTCCTCCACTACAATCACTCAATCCAAGAATTCTTCCGGACTTAATCCACAATGGAACTCAGGAATATTAACCTTAAACCCTCATTCAAAATGCCTATTCTCCTCATAGCCACCTCCTCTCCGTTGGACTGGCAAATCTATTGGATGATCAAGTGGCGTGAATGGATTTTCATCTTCATAATCCTCAAGCGGTTAGGCCACAAGCCTATGCTACTGTGGCGCGAGTGCAACAATATAATGTGTCAGCAACTCAACTTGTTGACGCAGCTATGTGATCTCATCACGTCTACACACCTCTTCTACTAGGGCTTCACGAGCTTCTGCACGTCTTCTTGGCGACATGGTAAATGAACGAACATAGCTCTAATACCAACTTACGTAGCAGAAGATTATAGAAAAGATAAATAAATAACATAAGATGAAAAACTTACGAAATTTTTTTATTTTTGTCAAAACAACGTGGTCACAAAGGGCTTACAATGCTTTATGTGGGAAAAACCCTAGGAAAATTTGGAATATAAAAAAATAATAAAAAATGATTTTTTTTTTCCAAAAAATAAAAAAATTTGAGATAATGACTAAAATTGAAACTTCTAATATTAAGGGTTATCCTCCAACAAACATAATTCAAATTGGACTTAAATTGAAAGAGATATAACCAAAATAAAATTACCAAAAATGCAAAAAGCACTTAAACAAAGGCCTAATCGAAGAAATTTGATTAAAATTGGACCTAAATCAGGAGCAAAGCTACTGTGTTTTGTTCATTAGCTCGTTTCTGATCAAATTCAATTAAAATTTTGCCAAAAATGGACATCCTCAATATATCTTCAAAAATCGGGAAACTACCTATTTTTGCTTGTGTCGATCCTAGTTTTCCATGACATCTAATTCCTTCTCCACCACATCAGTTTGTTACAATTATAACAAATAATCTTTTTGCCCTTTCTTACCCTTTTACTATTATTATTTTTTTTTGGGAAATCATTGATTGTTTCGAAAACATTTTCACTTTTTGACAAGGACTAGATCCTAAAGTTCTTCATAACTCATGTTTTCACTTGTAGTGCGATCATCAATTGCGGACTTTAAAGCAAGCTAGTGCTTTAAGGCTCATTTGTTTCTTCTTTTCCTCTCCTTGTTTTCTCATTTATCTCGCTATTTTTTAGCTCATAAGTCATCAAGGTTCCATAGAGCTCTTCCAAAGGATCAGTATTGACTTCTTTGGTATTTTCTATCAACACCTTTAGCGAGCTCCAATCTCCCGAGAGAGACCTAAGCATGTAACTTACAAGTTCGTTAGTAAATTTTCAATCAAAGCATTTGGGAACATTGAAAATATCGGTGAAGCGAGAAATTATACAAAAAAAAAAAAAGGCTCGTTTGGTTCTTCCATTTGCTAGTACCGACATGAATGACTTCTAATGCATGTCCAATATCATATGGGAAATCACATATGCTAATACAATTAAATTCACTTTTATCTAAGACACAGTAAAGTAGATTTTTTACTCTAATATTTAAAGATATTTTTCTTTTATCATCTTCATCACACTTGTCTCTACATTTTTTGAAATGGTTTGATCAGGTTTGCAATCAATCTTAATAATCTATGTAGTCACTTAAGAACCATATACAATAATTTCCCAAATAATAACTTTCCAAATATTGTAATATATGGATTGAACATAAATAATCATCCTAGTTTTTCAATAATTATATCGTGTCCCATCAAAGAAGAAATGACAGTGTGTATAATGCCCCTCAATATTTTAAAGATTGTGGTTAACCATTACTCAAGATTGTGAAATCTTTACAAAAATGTACACATCGCTTTGATACCAACTGAAAGCCCAAGATTAGCTAACTAAGAAGGGGGTGAAACCGTTTTCGAAACTTTTTCGACAAATTACTTCAAAATTAAACAAGTTTGAAATGAATATATCAATAAAAAAAGTGTACAAATATGAAAGCAATAAGTAAAATGGAAAGATAATGTGCAAACGATGTAATTGTAGAGGTTCGATGCAGATTGATTATCTCATCCTTTGTCTCTCTATCGTAAGTAAGTTCGTTTCACTATATTTGATTGACTTATGGAGCAATCCAACACTTTTGATGACTTACAAACAAAGAGCACAGATCTTATATAATATTTAGTTTCACGGAACCTCAATATGACCCACCAATTTAAAGTGAAATGATCTACAATTTGAACCTCCCCTTTTAATAAATGAAATAATCAAATTAATTACTAAGAGAGGAAGAGGTCAAAACTTCAATAAATAGTGATAAATAAATGCTCAAGTGTTAGATGAAAAAACTTTGATGATAAAGATGAATGAAGACTTTGATTAAAAAAATATTTTCACAATAAAAATGATTCGATGATGAATAAAGTGCAAGACTAATGTGATTTTGCTCAAGAATATCCCACTTTAATGATATCAAAAACTCTTACAATGAATAAAAAAAAAAAAGAGTGTATTTATAGAATTCAATGAGCAAAAAATATGTGGAACCGGACCCTCGCTTGCATGTCCAAACATATGATACTAATTGTTGTATACCAAAGGTACGATAGTAGCCGTTGTGTACCAGACATCATAACGGTCAAAAAAGTGACAGTTATATGATCCAGATGTCCGGATCCGAACTTTCACTACTTTGTCAAGACATTTCCATCTCATAAGATTATTCTATTTTGACTTTGCTTGGTCCGATGTGAATAATGTAATGATGTTTTTTAAAATATGATCTCAGTTCAATTATAATTTTGAAAATTAATTTTTGCTTTGGATAAAAGATAATTTTTCGCAATTGATGATCAAAATAATTTTTTGCACATAAAAATGAATTTTGAGCCTTCATTGTTTAGTGTTAACAATCGAAGTGCTTCTACTTTTACAAGTGAATACAAACGTCTAGTCTAATATCTTCCTTCAACATTTGACTTTTGAAGTTTTTTGTCTGAAATGATTTGTCTTTAATGCTCAACTTTCATCACTTTCTTCATTATACCTCCGATTTGTAATGTGAAGGTTTTGATAGCACGCGATCTTATTGTCTATATATTCCTTTACCACCTTTAGGAATCTAAAATTCTTTTCTTTTTCTACCTCCTAATTACAAAGAATGTTCTTTATCCTTCTCCGAAACCTCTTCTCTGCCTTGTTCGGTTCAATTTCAAGCCTGAACTGCTTCTCATGCACTAAAAAATGCTGGCACCGTTCATTTATAAATACCCAGAAAATGCTGAAATGGGTCATCAAATTCCCAATTTCTTCTCTAAATCTCAAACCCAAAATTCCAAATGGCTTCTACTGCACCCGCCTTGAAACGCTCAGAAACCATTGCAGATAGCATGCCGGAGGCATTGAGACAAAGCCGGTATCACATGAAGAGGTGTTTTGCAAAATATACAGAGAAAGGGAGGAGGTTGATGAAACGTCTACATTTAATGGGTGAAATGGAGCAAGTTATAGACGATAAGGTAGAGAGGACTCAGTTACTTGAAGGGTTGTTCGGGTATATTTTGTGCACAACTCAGGTATAATTTCCAGCCTTTTTTTGTTCATTTACGTAACAACAGTTTTGATAGAACTCAACCTTAAAATAGGCTTATAAACCTACCAGTAGATGGCTGTCAGTTGTTTCATGGTGACTTTATAGAACCAGACTTTTACTAGAAATAGCCATCTTCACCTTGTCCGGTCTGTGATAAGGGTCGCTTAAGATGGGTACTTGCTCTGATATCAAATGTAACAAACAGTGTGGATTGAACTCGTCTTAAAACTGGCTTGCACGCCTCCCACGTGCAATATGGGATACAATTAGAGCCATTATAATTTGCTGGAATTTTCTTTATTGTTTCATATTAATGATAAGTTTTTTTATTCTAAAATTTTGTAGGAAGCTGCAGTTGTACCTCCATATGTTGCTTTTGCCATTAGACCCTCTCCTGGATTTTGGGAGTATGTTAAAGTAAATGCAAATGATCTATCTGTAGAAGGGATCACTGCAACGGAGTACCTGAAGTACAAAGAAATGATAGTGGATGAGAACTGGTATATAAATTACATCCTGCTTGTGTTTTATTTTTTCTTTTTCTTGTATTAAAATAATAATTGGGAAAAAAAATTTGGTATATGAAAATGGCATGTATGCCTAAATGTTTTGTCATGAAATGAGTTAATATACAATTAAATTGCAGGGCGAAAGATGAAAATGCACTGGAAATTGATTTTGGGGCAATGGACTTCTCTATGCCTCACCTGACTCTATCTTCTTCAATTGGAAATGGAGTCAATTACATCTCAAAGTTTCTTTCTTCGAAGATGAATAATGTCATGGAGAGCACACAATCTCTTGTGGATTACTTACTATCACTAAATCATCAAGGAGATGTATAAAAAAGATTTATATATATCTTAAAAAGTCCAGATAAATGGTAGAAATCAAGTTCTAAGCCATCGTTTTTTCCTGTATATGCAGAAATTAATGATCAATGAGACCCTCAACACAGTCCCAAAGCTTCAGGGGGCCCTCATAGTGGCCGACGCAGCACTATCTTCACTACCAAAAGATACACCTTACAAGGGCTTTGAAATGAGGTCGATCTGCCTTTCCTTCAAATTTCCTGCATCTATGAACCGACTAAAGAAATTGACGTATGATATATCATCTGCAGGTTAAAAGAGTGGGGCTTTGAGAAGGGATGGGGGGATATTGCTGAAAGAGTTCAGGAGACAATGCGATCACTTTCAGAGATACTCCAGGCGCCAGATCCATTAAATATCGAGAAGTTTTTTAGCAGGCTTCCAATTATATTCAATGTTGTATTATTTTCTGTCCATGGATATTTTGGCCAGGCAGATGTTCTTGGCTTGCCAGATACCGGTGGGCAGGTACACATATTCCGATCCTTTGATGAGAAAAATAACTACCTACCGAAAGAAGATGCATAGCCAAATGCTGAAGTCTCCTTTATTTTATTTTGACAGGTAGTCTATGTTTTGGATCAAGTTGTTGCTTTGGAAGAAGAATTACTTTTAAGAATAAAGCAGCAAGGTCTTAATGTGAAGCCTCATATTCTTGTGGTTAGTAGCACATTCGAAATTATATTTGTGATCTATCTAAAACCAGAGGTGAAATATAACGATGTACTGTTCTTCATTACATAGGTCACTCGACTCATCCCTGATGCTAAAGGGACCAAGTGCAATCAGGAACTAGAACATGTCCTCAATACAAAACACTCCCAAATCCTTAGAGTGCCATTTAGGACTGAAAATGGAATACTTAACCAATGGATTTCTCGATTTGACGTCTATCCTTACCTTGAAACGTTCACTCAGGTACGTGCTAAATGATAAGTGAGATTCTGGTGTTATATGGCAGAAATTTGTTTTCCTCAGCTTTGCTGGTTTTAATTCCACAGGATGCAACTGCCAAAATCATTGAAGTAATGGAAGGAAAACCGGATTTAATAATTGGAAATTATACTGACGGGAATTTGGTGGCGGCACTCATGGCTAGTAAACTTGACACGACCCTGGTGCTTATGTTAATCAAGTTTTTATGGTTCGGTTTATGAACTTTTTAAATTGCAAAGAGTCTTGGCTGACCAACTGTATTTTCGACTAGGGAACAATTGCACATGCTTTAGAGAAGACGAAGTACGAAGATTCAGACATCAAATTGAAAGACTTTGACACCAAGTATCACTTTTCATGCCAGTTTACAGCTGATTTGATTGCGATGAATACTGCTGATTTCATCATCACAAGCACATATCAAGAAATTGCTGGAAGGTATATTTTCAACACTATTTGCAGTAACCGAGAGGATTTCCATTACTTTCGGACAAACATCTTAATTTATTGAGTGTGAAATCTAGAAATCTCAACTAATAAAAACCAGGAAAGTTCAAATACATAGTTGGTCTATGAATGTAGCTTATTATGTGTTAAATATATCATGCTTGCAGCAAAGATAGGCCAGGGCAGTATGAAAGCCATACTGCATTTACGCTTCCGGGGTTGTACAGAGTTGTTTCAGGGATCAATGTATTTGATCCTAAATTCAACATTGCTTCTCCCGGGGCAGACCAAACCGTCTACTTCCTTCCCACTGAAAAGCAAAAGCGATTTACGGAATTTCAGCGAGCCATAGAAGAACTTCTTTTTAGCAAAGTTGATAATGACGAGCACATGTAAGTGAACAAATATTTAAATTTAAGCGCACATTTGCTGAAATAATTCAGTATTGATTTGGGATTTTTACCACGAACAGTGGATATCTAGAAGACAGAAGCAAACCAATAATTTTCTCCATGGCAAGGCTTGATATAGTGAAGAACATTACAGGGCTAACAGAGTGGTACGGGAAGAACAAGGGCCTCAGAAACTTGGTTAATCTTGTTATTGTTGGTGCTTTCTTTGATCCCTCAAAATCCAAAGACAGAGAAGAATCATCGGAAATAAGAAAGATGCACACTTTAATTGAAAAATATAAACTCAAGGGACAGATAAGATGGATAGCGGCCCAAACTGACAGGAAAAGAAATGGTGAACTCTACCGTTCCATTGCTGATACAAAGGGAGCATTTGTGCAGCCTGCTTTATATGAAGCATTTGGTCTTACAGTAATTGAGGCAATGAATTGTGGGTTACCAACTTTTGCAACTAATCAAGGAGGCCCGGCTGAGATTATCATTGATGGGGTTTCGGGTTTTCATATCAATCCCTACAATGGAGACGAGTCAAGCAACAAGATTGCTAAATTTTTCCAGAAGTGCAAGGAGGATCCTGAATATTGGAATAGAATTTCTTACCAGGGACTAAAGCGTATAAATGAATGGTAACTTCAAATAGTCAGATGACTCGTATCTTTTCTATGAATTAACATGGACATTTTTAAATCTGTATCCAATTGTATTTCAGCTATACGTGGAAGATCTATGCAAATAAGGTTTTGAATATGGGGTGCATATACAGCTTCTGGAGACAGTTGCATAAGAAGGAAGCAAAGAAGAGATACATTCAGACCTTTTACAATCTCCAATTTAGGAACTTGGTACATTGTTTTCAGATTAACATGAAATGATTATATGTATACTTTCAAATTGAGCGAGATATTAACTGCCTCTCTATGAAACTGTTATAGGCGGAGAATCTGTTGGCTAAAAGGGAAGAAACTCCACAACAAGTGCCAGAGCAAGAGGAGGCTAAACCACACCTCTTACGAAGGCATGTCAATCAACATTTCATATATTTAAATAGCATTACAAATCTTAGCTTATATTTATTTGGTTAGAGCTTTATGTTAAGATCCTGCTATTGTTTCTGAAGTTCCTGTTGCTGCTGATCCGGTGGAGCTGCTGAAGTTCTGATGTTGCTGTAGAGCTTCTGCTGGATTTGGTTGCTGCTGCTGCTGTTGATCAGTAGAATTGTTAGGCAACACTCTTGTAATGGAAGGGTATGGGCTGGAGATGTTGATTGTAAAGTATAACTCTATATTGAATTGAAGAGTGAGAACAAATATTTATGTAATGAGTAAATGGAAACAGTAAACACAATCTGTAAATCAATGTAATTGTGCTAATAGCAATAATGAAAAGAAAATAAAAGTATTTGGCATTCGAGAGGCCAATTGTCTCCACTAGTTCCTTCTAATTTTCTGCATGCCTCATCCCCCTATTCTGCTTCCATTTATAGCTGTGGCTTGGCAGGTTGTTTTCCTCTTCTGCCCTTCTTGTTTTCTTGCGTCTGGTGTATTTCAACTGGATGGTGGCCTATCGATACTCCACCCTCAAATTTCACCTTGTTCTCAACGTGGAAGTCCAACTAGCAATAGTTTTGTAATTATAGCCAAAAGGCAGGCCTGGGTTGCACCATTTGAGAACTATGCAAAACTTAGTAGCAGCAACATTAATTGCTATCTTTATTTTGTCATTAGAGCCTATTCTGCCAATGGCCTCCTTTACAAGATCCAAGCCTTCTTTGACGCTGCAAATATTTGGAGCATAACCACCATCTTCCCCAACATTACATCCATGTGCACCATATTTTCCTGTAATTACAGCCTTTAAATTGGTGATAAGTTTTAGCACCAATTTGCAATGCCTCCTCAAATATTCTGGCTCGAACAGGGAGAATCATAATTTCCTGAATTCCCAGACTGTTGCCAGCACATTTTCCACCATTGATGAGAGTGAAAGAAGGGACAGGAAAATTAAAATTGGTTTGCCTTCTAGGTCAGCAATGTGCTTGTAGAGTGGAACGTTTTCAGCTTCTCCCGCTTTGCAAGTGGCAATTGAGATTGCTACAATTGCATTCACCCCAAGTTCACCCTTCTTCTCTGTCTTGTCCAAGTCCATCATGTCTTAATCAATTTGAGCTTGGCGAGTTGGACAAATACCTATTAAAGCATCTGATATTTTCTTGTTGGTATTCTCACCATTTCCAAGATATGTTCCCTTGTTAGGTATTGTCAGAAAATACGGGTCGTGGGTCGCCCGTGTGGGTGTTAAGACTTGGGGTCCATCTTAACAAGGTCAACCTTATTAAGAGGAGTAGCCCAAAACCTTATAAATTGGTCTATATTTTCATCTTTATTCGATGTGGGATTATATCCCTTAACATGCCCCCACAAGATTGTGTCTCGTTTGAGCAGACCAATCTTGAAAATTCGTATGCTCATTTTTTGAGTTTTAATCGGATCGAATCAATCGTTAGAGTTTAATTGGCTCTGATACCATATTAAAACTCGGGGTCCATCTTAATAAGGTCAAACTTATTAAATAGAGAATCTCGAGATCTTTATAAACTTGTATTTATTTCGATATTAAATCGATGTGGGATAATACATTCCTTAACATGCTCCCTCAAAATAGTGGCTCATTTTAGTAGACCAATCTTGAAATTCACGGGGTGGCTCTGATACCATGTTAAGGCTTGGTGTCCATCTTAATAAGGTCAACGTTGTTAAGAGGAGTAACCTAAGACCTTATAAGATGGTCTATATTTTCATCTTTATTTGATGTGGGATTATATCCCTTAGCAGTTGAATGACCCGACCCATAAGTAAAATGGTTGGAGGGAGTGGTTTGAATTCTCATAACCTTCTTTTTAACTCCTACATAACTTCCATTGATGTAGTTATGGAAGAGAGATAAAAATGATGGCATAAAAAAATAGTGAGAAAATTCGGATGTAAATTCACACCAAAATTAGAAAGCCCCAAGAACCACATTTTGGCATGAAATCTCATAAAAAATGGCACTTAGATTGTAGATAATAATTCCCTTTCATTGTGATCAGGATTGGGACCATTGGAGTACAAGAAAAATGCAGATTTTGGAGATTTGAAAGCAAAGTAATTCAACATCGCTTTTGCGATTTCAAATAAGTATCATTACTTAGAACTCGATTATAAGCATGCAAGCACGTTTTATATTGATATCAGAGCCTAAGTAGGTTGCTTTAATGCTTAAACACATGCTGAACATGTCCTAGAATGATTAAAATGCATGAATTTCGATTTTCTTTTGAAGCTTGAATATCGTTAATGGCATCTTTTCATGTACTTCATATTAATTCATAAAATTTATACTGTATGTTCATGATATTGTGGAGAACATATCTAAAAAGTTTCATATTATTTGGCTTTGTATTTTGGGAGGAAAATCGAACCTTATTTGAAAAAATCAAAACTTCATCGCATGATATTTTCTTGTACGTTAAGTTCCATGTTGCCCATTTTATATACTGGAAGATCTTCTTGAGACCTTTTCAACGATATAAAGAACATAAAATTTGGCCTTGAATTGAAGAATTATGGCCCTCTGAAATTTTGGTAGAAATCTGAAAATTCTTTTTTTTTCCTGAAGATGATGAACAGTAACTGGAGGGGAAAAAAAGGAAACTGCTACAGTAGAGTGGGATTCAAATTTTGAAAATTGCATGTTTGTCCCTCAATTATTGTAGATGCAATTTGAGAAATTTCATGTTCGTCTCCAGACTTTTAAATATTTCCAAATGCAATTAGGAAAATTGCATGTTAGTCCCCCACACTTTTGAATGTTAATTATTCCAAATGCAATTTGAGAAATTGCATGCTAGTCCACACACTTTTGAATGTTTTCAAATGAAATTTGAAAAATTGCATGTTGGTCCCAAAACTATTTTTGGATGTTTTTATTCCAATACCAATTTGAAAAGTTGTATATTGGTCCCAAAAATTATTTTCTTTCGGAAGTTGATTATTCGAAATTCAATTTAAAAGATTATAAATTGGTCATGCATATGAGGATGCATGCGAGACCCGACTTCAATTCTGAAAACAAATTGATCCTTCAAATGTTCTTGATTTTTGTGTGCAATTAAAATTAATTTTTAGATAACCAAAAAAAAAATTTTGGACTCAATTAAGTTCTTGATTTTTTGTATAAAGATTAAGAATATTTGTTAAGTGGTATTTGCCTAGTGTGATTTTTTTTTTTAAGTGTTTCATTTTATTTGAAATGAAAAATATTTTGAAAATATTTGAAACACCACATTTTATATACGTTCATGAGTTGGGTGGTTCTTGATTAGATAATGTGATCCACTATGACTTGTTTCAAATTTTGTTTTTAATTATATATTATTGGATCTATGCACACATATAGCATCCTTGGAGGGAATGCTAGAGAAATAGGATTATGAAACTTGTTAAAAAGTTACATGCTTACTATAATTAAAAATAAATGGACCTAAAACATAATCTAGTGGAATACGTGAATATTTTTGAGGACATTTTTTAGTGATAAACAGAATATGAAAATTTCAATGTCACTTTCCATTTGTTGGGATTGTGTTGCAACAGATATTAAAGCGTGATTGACAATCATGATATATGTTGCATTATGAAATTACATTATTGGATAAATGTGTATATTTATGGAAATACATGACGTCCATTGACTCGTATATTGTAATAAATGCTAAGGTCAGTAGAATTAGTGAGATTCTTACTTAGACTTATTGATCGTCAGTTGAGTGATAGTTCGATGATTGGAAGATTTAGAAAAAATCTCACTAAGACTATTTGATTCACCAACTGAGTGGGAGTTTTGAAGTGAAAGAATTAATGCAATTCTCACTTAAAACTCGTGAAATTTTGTATTATGAAATTAAGTTTATGATAGTGAAACAATAGAATTGCATACGATGATTAGGAACATATTGAACTTTCGACTCTATGCCTAACGTTGAATTATCATATACGTTAATTTGCGTTAATGCAAAATTAAATATGTGCATAAATGGGCATTGATTGAGAATAAAACATCTCTAAAAATCTGATAGATCATGACATCAAAATCTATATTATTAACCTTAATAAAGGTGATAAGCTAAATGCGATAACATTTGGCATGATAAGATTTTAAATGTACTAGAAGAATATGATACTTTAGAGAGCACCAACCACCTAATAGAAGACCTTATGTATGACATATTACTCTAGAGAATAAAGATTAGAATTGAACTTTGTCGATTACGGGAAAAATGTGAATTTTATTACTCAAGCATTTAAATTGTTAAGTTTTGTTAGAAATGATCTTTTTCTCGAATGTGACTTAATTGGTGGTTAGCATAGTGTTAACATTTTCTTTGGTCACATTAATTTTAGATGAGTAGTAAGTTCAAACTAGTCTTTTCTCAATATATGGAATTTTGAAAGTCATTGGGACTTACAAATTGAAGTGTCAATTTTCTCTATTGGCACTATCCGCTATGTGGGTTAAATGACGTCCGCCTTAATATTGCAAAGTCTCGAGGACATGCTTGTGTAGCAATATTTTAGTTTGCATAAGATTTTGAATTTTAAGCATTAAATGAGCTAGAGCAAATGCGGGACAGATGCTGAGATTGAAAAGGGGGCTAAGAAGAACTTCAAATAATAAGTGAATGAAAGTGGTTTTGGTAGAGGATCAATGTTATAAAGGTTCAAGTGCTTCAATTTGAATCTCTTAGCTCGAAAATGGTTAGGCTAAAGAATATTACACTTGACCATATTCCTCTTAGTGTTGTTTACGCCCCAACACTATACATATTCGATCTTATATTGTGTAGATAATGGATTCAAGGGTTAGAAACTCACTTCATATGAGATCAAGAAGTATCTTAATCTATTGTTAAGTCTTTGACTTGATATGAAATAGATATGTACAAATAGTGAAGATGGAGTAGATGTTTATATGACTGGTATTGCAACTTAGTGTTGCAAAGTGGATATTGAGATAGTATCAAAGACTCCACTAAATATGAACTCAATTATTGTTCTTCAAAAAGTGGTCTCTTACTTGAACTTGTACATGTTAGTTCTGTTCGTACTCACAATGGTGATGTTTATTATGGTTCTGGATATTTGTGCAATGGTTTGAGGTTTTGAGTTGAGAAAAACATTCAAAGCTATAACAGCTGAACTTCCATAGAATAAATCCATCCAAATTTTTTTGTGGATCGTGATTAAGAGAGATAGAGATGAAACTTTACTTTTCATTACATTTATATATGGATTCATGCACTTGAGTTGTGAGATCGATTTTCTTATGTTGAAGATATTATATTGATTTAGACTTTTATGAGGTCGAGTAGAAAATCAGATTATGAAAGTGAAGATTTTAAGAAATGTTTGATAGCCTAAATCTCTATCACAAGATATCAATGATCTATGTAATGAGAGCAACTCTTATTGGATTGACTATTTTTTAATATCCAATAATTATATGGTGTATTGGATTGAAAGAATAAAATATTGCTAAATATGATGACTCATGAGGTTCAAGTTATGTAGTACGTATTTGCTTTTGGCAAGAGCGTTGGCTAACTCAACATATCAATTAAAGGAGTTCCTCAATGTTGGAACTTTCAGAATATATAAGTTTTGGACACTTAAATAATCAAACATGGGTTATCATAGACTCTTAATGGACTATATATGTTCTTGGTAATGAGTATAGGAACATGAGTCTATTAAGGTAGTCCAAAAAAAAGGTATTTCAGTGAAATTTTGGATGGATATCGAGTCATAAAATATGACATTTGACATATTTTTCAGTAAGAGAGAAAAGATTAGAGAACATCATTGAAATTGATATTATATGTACTGATGAATCAATTTTGAATATATAAAAGATTATTCAAACTTTTGATTTAAGTGGGAGTAATTTGTTTCCGAGTTGGACCTATCTATCCGAGTGGGAGCCATCTAAGAGCTATCTAATTTTAATGATACTTGGTTTCGAGTGGAAGCTAAGAGTCATTTAATATCAATAATTTTTTGTTCTGAGTGAGAGCTATCTATTTGAGTGGGAACCATCCAAGAACTATCTAATTTTAATGATTCTTGGTTCCAAGTTGAATCTAAGAGTTATTTAATGCCAATGATTCTTGATTCAGAAAATCAGAAGAGGAATTTTGAGAAAAGTAATGGAAGTATATATATGGAGTATAGAATTTCAACCTAATTTGAGATATGGTAAAAGTTCTATTCGGACATTGTGTATTTATTGAGAACATTCAGGTTCTTGAAAGTTGAGTAGAAGACTAATGAGTTTCTAATAGATAAAGCTCGTTTTTTAAAAAGGTTATATTCAATGTGAGTATATTGAGTTGGATAAATTTTTTTCATAACGATGGGATCCGCTTCTGTACGTCTATGCTAGCCTTGATAGTATGTATAAAATTTAGAGTTACATCAAATAGACCCAAAAGACTGTATTTTTATTCTCAATGGAGAAATGATTAAAGAGATCAACATGAATCGACTTTTAGATTTCATGTTAAAGGCCTTTTTTATTGTTGTAACTTTATAGTTACATGCACAGCATAATACAGTCATCTTGACAGTCGTACTTGAGTTTTTATTAGGGTTAAATCTCGTATAAGAGTTTCGTCATATGGGCGAAAATTACTATATTTGTGTAAAGGTTTGATAGTAGGTTGTAATTCTAATTTTGATATTGATGACATTAGATTGGCTAAACATGATAAGGAGTGTATAGAGACCATTTTGAAATTGTTGTCCTCAATTTTTGAGAGAAGAGACATGGGTTTAGCAATTTGTATGATTTGTGCTAAGAAGACTATTCGTATCTTTTTGTTCTATCACAAGAGTTTTATACTATAAATGCTCATATGAAATTGTTACCCTATTGATACCCCTATATCGAAATGTGATCATAAATGTCCAAAAACTCCATAAGTGCACAAAAAATATTCAGAGAACTATATCTAATACGATTAAGAGTTAGGAGATAAAAGTATACTATGACGTATACTTGCCCTAACATTAGTCATGCAATGGATCTAGTCAGTGGGAATCAATATTATCTTTAGAAAATGTATTATGATTCCTGAAGGGGCTGCTGTTAGTTATTCTCTTTCACTGTCAAATGAATAACTTGTGATTGAAATAGATATACAATTATCGACTAAAAATGAGAGTTAGTCGATCGCAATTAGTTATTAGACTTTTGCACTCTTGCTACATAGAGTAGCAAAAAACATACATTATAATGTATATCTTGGAGCTAAAGAAATTGTTTGGTATAGAAACATTAAGCATTTAATGATACTGGTTGAGACTATGAGATCCATGATAGTTACTCAATTATTTTTTATGTTAAGATCTCAAGTATTAAGATGGAACCAAACACTTGATGGTATTTCTGTGAGAGACATTAACAAAAAAAATGTCTTTGCGATATATCCACGTAAATGATGATATGTAATCATCATACTCTGAAGAAGTCTAGAGATATATTTGTTGGTAATATAGAATCTCTAGAATTTCGTAGTATATGATACTTAGTGTATCAAAAAACTCTTGATTGAGTTTTGTGTGCCCATAGATGAACAATTTTAGTTCATGTATAATCTAATATTGGGATTACAAGATAAATGATTTGTATGAACATATAAAGTATGTCGAACAGGTTGAGATTGGCTCACTCACACAAGCAATCGCCTAAGACGTTTTTGAGATGTGCTAAGATGAGACAAAGTGATCATGCTGTCTACATGATCATGTCGTCTTGACAGTGATCATATTGTGTACATCTAGTCGCCTTGATAAGGTATCAAGATGAGATTCCAACAAGTAATCAAAATGGATTTTGCTATCCAATAAACCCGTTTAGCAGCCAGATCGAGTTCTCGATTTGAGAATGCCTAGAGAAATGAATATAAGGAGAAGTCAAGCTAGGTATCGAGGAATGCCTGGACTAGGATCTGTAATGGTTTAAAAAGAATATGACGTACACCCTAAGAAAGAGAGAAAATATCGTAGCACGTGTTTCATACCACGTGAGCTTTTATGACCAATCTTGGGTAAATGAGTGAATGGATCTCTACTTCTTCATTGTGTGAGACTTTGAGGTTTATGTAACCTCATATATACCCTTATGACTTTTGACTGTTTCTTGAGGTTTTATTTCATTGATGCTACTTTAGCATGTTGTCAATGACTATGATCGATTCGGTTTGATGGGGCATGTCTAGGAAAGCAGCTGATTTATAATCGAAGGATTCAAGTATGAAAAGAAAACTATTTTGACCAATATTTATATTTGCATTCACCAACCGGACAACTGTGTTTAACCATTTAGAGCATATAGCACAATTGTAAATATAATGATGCGATATGGGATTCAAGTATGTTTCATAAATACTCGAGAGATAGAAAATACTTGAATTAATGCTGGAAAATGAGTTTGGGGTATAGCGAGATGTGATATTTCTCTAAAAAAACTACTATATTCCCTAACAGGTTTATAGTACCGTGAACTCTAATAATACTTGTGGTTGCACATTTATTTTCCGTTTGAATCTTTGTAAGATAAATCTTGAGAAGGATCTAAGGTGTAGCATTCGTTGTCACTTGTGGTTCGGATTAACCCATCATGTGCGAATGGGAGATGTTAGAAAATACGGGTCGTAGGTCGCCCATGTGGGATGACCCGACCCACAAGTTAGTAAAATGGTTGGAGGGAGTGGTTTGATTTTAAAATTCAAACCTATAACTTCTCGTAACCTTTTTTTTTTTTAATTCGATGTAGTTTTGGAAAAGAGAGATAAAAATGATGGCATAAAAAATAGTGTGAAATTCGGATGTAAATTCACACCAAAATCAGAAAGCCCCAAGAACCACATTTTTGGCATGAAATCTCATAAAAAATGGCACTTAGATTGTGGATAATAATCCTCTTCCATTTTGATCTGGATTATGACCATTGGAGTACAAGAAAATGCAGATTTTGGAAATTTGAAAGCAAAGTAATTCAACTTCGATTTTGCGATTTCAAGTAAGTACTACTATTTGAAACTCGGTTATAAGCATGTAAGCACGTTTTATAGGAATTAAAGACGAGATATAGTATGGCAATAGGAAAATCAAATAAGAACACAAATTTACATGGTAAAAATATACTATAGACACAATAGAAGAATTTATTAATAGCAATAATGGAGGACTACAAATTAAAATGTAAGGATCGATTTTTTTGGAGGTTTATAAATGTAATGCAAAGAAGGGTCTAAGATGTTGTAGAGTTCGACTATAATAAGTCTATATAATAATAGAGTGCTTGAGATAAAATAGGATTCAAAAATCTATCTACAATTGCGAACGATTCTAAATCTAGTTATGATTGCCGCTCGAGTAGAGGTCTCATGGCTATCAAACGGTGGCCCGCTCAAGCATTTGACTTGTGGACATTGAACACTAAAGCTTATGTTCCTAGCCCTTGAACAAGACCAAGGTACGTAGCAAACACCAGTTTGTCGTTTCCTTTTCCTTACACGATTTCTTCCTCTCCTATTACAACTTAGACTCCTTTAAGCCCTTGTTTGGCCTTCATTATTTGAAATTTTAATGGTCGGAATATTTTTTTTTTCAAAGTTATGTGATTATGTATAATATTATTTTATTGAAGAATGTGCAATTGATAAGAAGAGGAAGAAAAGGGAATTATAATTTTAATGGGGACCAAATAGGTCTAAGCCTTCTTTTAGTCCACTACAAATTCCAAATTCCCAAATTGAATTCCAACTTAAATTCTCAAATAGATTTCAACTAGAATTTCTAACTAAATTTCAAATAAAATTCCCAAATAGTCTTCCGAATAAAATTCGGGTCACATCCCAATTCTAATAAATTCTACTTTGATATAAATTCTACTGCAATGAATAAAATTTCAAAAATTCTCCACCTAGAGACAAGTTCCATTGCAAGAAATAAAATTTAACTCTTCAACAACAAAATTTCCACCAAAAAAAATTTTCAATAACAAAATTTTTCACCTCTTCCACTAAACCTAGCTAGAACAAACTCAATAACTGAAAATCAATTGAATGTGAGCACTGCACAATAAAATTATCTTGGGCATCAAAGTTGCTCGAATTATCCCCATGAGCAACAAGATACATAAAAACTTAATAATAATTACCAAACAAGGCAAAAAATACCCTGTAATAGAATCAACAAAACTAACTGCTTCTGTATAAGATTATTTGCTAGACTCAACACCTTTAATTAAATTTAAGCATAAACAACTAAATCAGCTTAACTGTACCTCTGTAGAGACCTAATATCTCTCTTGGGCATGTCTCTAGAAATTATACACTGTGGCACCACAGGTGGTGGCGGCAAAGCGACATTGCCCATAACTTCTGAATGTGACTGAGATGTATTTTTTAATATGGACCTTAAATCAAACTCCAACGATACTAACCAAACTCAAAATTCACATAAGTCTCGAATTTCTACTGATTAACATCCAAAGATTCTGTGTAACCAAGATAGACATATAACTGGGTCATTTTGTGTCCCTTCAACACAATACAGGTACCTTTACTAACTTCAGGACTTCACATGCGCAAGTGTTTGTATATCTTTTTAAATCACGAGCACTCAATGAGATAATATTTCTCTTCAAATCTGGAACATGTCTCATATCATTTAAGTGTCCTGACAATCCCACCTAATATCTTAATTTTGACCCTTTCAATACCAGCTATCCTACAAGGTGAATTATTTCTATCACCATACCACCTTTGGAAACTATTTCATATATTGAAAACAAATCCCGATTAACATATATGACAAGTGCAAGTTGTATCAAGAATTCAATTTTTGTAAGGTTTGAAATTGCTGTCAGAAATCACTAGAAGTTCTCCATCATTGTAGGTATCTTTTGCAATACTAGCTTCAACTAAAGTTTATTATTGTTTTTCCTTCTGATTTTCAACAACTAATAGCTCCTTATTATGCTCGCATCTTTACTTCCCAAAGCAAAAATCTAGTGTTGCGATCCAACATTAGAATATCATACTTCATAGTTGCCCTCACAAAAAACCTCGAATTGAGTTTATCGAACCTCGCTCTGATACCACTGGTAAAAAATTAAATACGGGATATAGTATGGCAATATAAAAATGAAACAAGAATGCAAGATTTACTATTGTGTGTCTAATTTATTTTTCTGATGTCATCGTGTGCTTGGTAAGCATCATAAAACTTCTTTCTCTATAAGTGTACATAAAACTAAAGTTATGCTTGAATATATGCATTCAAACTTGTGGGGACTTGCTAGTAATCCTACCTCGAGTGAAAATAGGTATTTCTTGTCTATCATTGATGGTTACAAGAGAAAAAGTGTGGGTTTTTCTTTTAAATGAAAAGTTTGATACTTTCCATAGTTTTAATAAATGGAAAAAAGAAGTTGAGAAAGAAACTGGTAAGATGATAAAGTTTTTGAGAACTGATAATAGTGTAGAGTTTTGTAACACTGAATTTGATAAAATGTGCAAAGAAAATGAAATAATAACGCATAAGACTATTCCTTACACTCCCCAACAAAATAGGGTAGTTAAAGGATTAATAGAACTATACTTAATAAATTGTATTGTATGATGTTAAGTTTCGGTGTCCCAAAGCCTTTTTGAGGTGAAACTGTTATGAATGCTTTTTATTTGATTAATTTGACTCCATCTGCTGTATTAAATTGTCATACTCCTTATAAAAATGATTTTGTAAACTAATATACTTAGAACTTTTGGCCGCTCTACATTTTCTCATTAGAATGAGCAAAAGCTTGAACCTAAAGGTAGAAAATGAGGGGGTCAAAGGTTATAGGTTATGGGATAGAAATTAAATAGAGGTTAAAATGATTGTGAGTAGAGATGTTACATTCGATAAGGGTGAAATGTCATGCCTTAAAATTGAATCTGAACTTGTAAGTGAAAAAGAACAAGGTAAAGAAAGAGATAAGTTGAAGATGGAGTTAGAAAATTTTAGCATATTTGTCCCTGTTACTCCTAGTGAGGTGGAGACTCAGGTTCAGCAACCTAAGGTGGAAAATAGATATGAAGTAGTGATAGAATTGCATTCTAAGAAAGAGAATCCCTTAGCGGATTATAACTTAGCTAAGGGTAAAGAGAGAAGACAGTCGAGAGCAACTAGAAGATTTGGATACGAGTATGAGTTAGCTTTTGTTCGTGTTAGCTATGAGGAGCTACCTGATAAAAAGCAAAAAAACCTTTGAGGAAGTGACGAAGAGTGAATAATATGAAGAGGGTTTAAGGTAATGAAAGAGGAGATGAGTTTCTTAGAAAAGAATCAAATTTGAAAATTAGTACCTAGACCTAAGAATAAATCTACAGTTGGTTGTAAGTGGGTTTTCAATGTTAAGAAGGGTACTAGTGCATCTGAACCCTTAAAATTTAAGACTAGATTAGTAGACAAGGGGTACACAAGGAAAGAAGGTGTTAATTATAACGAGATTTTCTCACCGACTGTTAAGTACACCACTATTAAGATCATTGCATTGGTTGCATATTATGACTGGGAACTTGAACACTAGATGCAAAAATTACATTTTTACATGGTGAACTTGATGAGCAAATATTTATTAATTAACTGAAAGGTTGTAAAGATAAACTAAAAGCTGATCATATATGTTTCTTGAAACGATCTTTATATGGCCTAAGGTAATCATCTAGACATTAGTATAAAAAGATTTATTCTTTTGTACTCACTATAGAGTTTCAAAGAAGTAAGTTCGATCATTTTCTGTATTTCCAATATGATGTTGCTAATAATGATTATATGTTCTTATTGCTATACGTGGATGATATGCTCTTAGTTGGTTCATCATCCAATTGTATAAGTCGGACAAAAACAAAGCTGAATGTCGAACTTGACATGAAAGATCTAGATAAAGTTAAGAGAATCCTAGATATGAAAATTGAGAGAGATAGGTCAAATTTTGCTTTGTTTTTGCATTAGTCCTCTTATGTTTCAAAGGTGCTGAAAAGATTTGGCATGCATAATTGCAAACCTATTATATTACCTTTAGCTAATCATTTTATATTATCTAAAGATCAGGTTCCTTGTAATAAAAAGAAATATAATACATAAGTAAGATTCCATACTCGAACGTGATTGGATCTATTATGTATTTGGTGGTTTTCACTAGATTGAATTTAGCTTTTGATGTTATTACTCTTAGTAGGTACGTCTAATCTGGGTCCCGGTCATTGAGAAGCCTTAAAATGGATATTAAGGCATTTAAAGGAAATTGTTGGTTTTGTAGATGTAGATTATGTGGAAGATAGGGATAATAGAAAATTTACTTCTAAATATGTGTTTACTTTATCTAACTCTTGCATTAGTTGGAAATCGCAATTACAATAAACAGTTGCACTATCCACGACAGAATCAGAATATATTGCTATCACTAAAGCAATTAAAGGGGCTTTGTGGCTTCGAAGTTTTTTTCATTAACTTTGTGTTTTAAATGACTATGTAGTAGTATATTCAGATAGTCATTCTTCTATACATATATGCAAAAATCCTAATTTTCACGAACGCACCAAACACATTGATGTTAGACTACATTTCATTAGAGATATCGCATCATAAGAAATGGTGAGACTTGAAAAAATTCATACACAATATAACCCCTTGGACATTGGCACTAAAGTGTTGTCATTAGTAAAGTTTTGAAGTTGTAAGGATCTTCTAAACATTAGTCAAGGTAAATAATTTTTCAGTTTTATCAGTTTTCCTTTTGGAATTGTCACTAATGAGTTATAATGTCTTCTTACAGGTCCTTTCACACCAAGGTGGAGGTTTGTTGACTAAACTAAAAGTTAACTCCTCATAATCATACAACTCAACATAAAACCATTTGGCCATTTGAAGAGACCTGATTTTATCAATGTTGCTCATAGCCCATTTCTCAACTCCTTGGATGGCTTACGGTAAATGACCCACTTAGTAATTCACTTGACCACTTATTGGGCTTGACCCATTTTTATACCCCTAATCATACTTATATATACGCTATTTCCTTAGTCGTGTCTTGTGTGTGTTATTGCATTGTCTTCATCCTTCGATGAAAAATGGTTCTTGCTCCTTTACTGTACCTTTTCTTCTCCAATTTCATTGGCCTTTGTGGCTATAATAACATTCCCATTGCATATTCTAAGTGGGCATTCTATAGCAACCGGAGTTGGGTCCCCTTTTGGTTTGGTTTTGGTCTTGCTTATTTAAGGTTTTAATTGATTGGAGTATGTTGATTTCGAAAAAGCCTTGATGATCTCCCATTCCGCATTAACAACCAAAATAGTGAAACTTTCTCACCCCAAATAGTACAAGTGTGACACCATCTTATTTAGTCATCTCTAACTCATTACATTAAATATCACACCAAAAACATTATTCCCTTTCTTTTCTTATTTTTAATTCTCAGAAATTATTTAATCACATATCATATTACTACTAAAATTACTAACTTAAAAATAACATTTAATTAACTAAAATATTGCATTTATAATAAATTTTAAAAATCAATACACTTATATCACAATTATTATTATTATTATTATTATTATTATTATTATTATTATTATTATTTAATGGCATTGCTATATGTGAAAAATTACATATAATATAAAAACTTTCAGAAAACAAGCATAAAGGCCAAATAATTTTATCATTTAATTATCGAAATTAGTATATTCATCCCACAAATGATCAATTAATGCATTTCTAAGTATCATGTAAACCGCTCTATACTTGATTTGTCTAGTTGAGCAAAGAATTCTTGAAATCGATTACTTTCATCTACAATCATCTCAATTTTTTTAGTTACCAACCATTTTTCAATTGGTACATCAACATCACGTTATAATGCACGCAATCATCATATCATCCTATTACATGTTTTTCAAAATACTTGTTGGTCATGCCACAGGTGTGAATAGTGAATTCAAAATGCCAAATGCACGTTCTACGTCTCATCTATATCCTTCTTACTTCATTTCAAATAACTTTTTGGGGCCATGTGAATCATGAATTGTTTGTATGAGTAGACAATTTTGAGTGTATACAACCAACTAAATAATAACACATATTACATTTTTTTTCCCTTAAATGACATAATGAGTGGAAGTTGCAATACCTTCGGCGATGTTGATTAAAAGATGGGATGCCTGCAACACATTAATAATATTGTTTGAACCTGACAAATTAATATAGCCATGCCATAATTAGCTACAACCTCAAGGATAATAGTTGGGAATCCATTATGATNCATTCGAAATCGTCGCCAAAGCATCACTTGATTATAATGTAGGTTTTCAACAAAATAATCATAGAACGGAATTCTATCAACATGTTCTCGATCACGATTGATCATTATATGGCTAGGAATTAAGCCTCAATGGGCCTAGTTATTATGTTGGTTGAGATAGTGAGCTGAATAAAGGTTGTTGTTGGAAGATATGTGAATTATCGCTTCTTCTTTTTTGCATCATCCACTTCAAGATTATCCATAAATTGTACTTCCGAAAAATGAAGAAGAAGCAGAAGATGATAAATAAGAGGGAGCTCCAAGATTAAAATTCATATTTGATGATAAAATTGGATGAATGAGTTTAAGAAAATTTCAGTATACACTTTTATCATTATTGAATACAATATTCTAGAAAGATAAAATGTGCGGATTGTTACATATTGACCATTAGATGAATTTTGTCAACATCGCCACGTACGATTAGTTTCCAAAATCTTATGTTCAATTTCATTCGTATCTTATGAGATAAGATAAATGGACTTTTACATCTTAACTGTGGGAGATTTCATCAACATCTCCACCATGTTATTAGTTTTCAAAATTGTATCTTCAATTTCCTTTATTTTATACAATAACAAATTTTAATTTCTATTATATCCTTTTATTGCTTAATGATTTAATTTAATTTATTATTTTTATTAACATTTGTAATAAATTATAGTCGAATAATATACAATAACTACAGAATACATTAAAATAAAACTACTCATTAAAATTCAAAAGTTACAGTTTGACAATTACAAATAGCAAGAAATTAGTACTAGATCAACATAAATATTGAAAACTGAAATTTACGTATAATATAACATAAACTAAGACAATAATTTTGTATTTTGGTCTATTGCTTTCGTATCCTTCAAGACAATCAAAATATTGACCAAAGGACGAGGTACTTTTAGATGCTTGGCCTTGTTGTTTAGCTCTTTTTGCATAATTATTATATATTCATTTCGAAAAAGCTCACCTAGATTTGAATGATCCGTTGGGGAATTCAAATCCTTTAATAAAATTTTATTCTCTTCTTGATATTATCATGGCCAAAATTTTCAACTCAACTCACTTTGAGCTCGTAGCATTTAGATTTGGTATATTTATTGCTATTCTCACTCTCCTTTTTGAAAATTTCAGCGAGCTGTCAATTTTCTTCTTTAATAGTTTAAATAATTTTTGTAATTTCTTCATCATTTTCCTTTATAGTTTTTCATTTTTTACCCGTCGTTGAGTTGAAGCACCATCAAGATTTTCTTCATTCATATTAAGAGAAAATAAAAACAATAGAGGGAGTGCTGGTGTGGGAGACTTTGATTGTCATGATTCAAAGTTACCATTTGCCTTCGAAAGACTCAACATCATTTCCGAATTTCTCGATATCTTTAAGGCGATGCAGACGTGAACAAATATGAACAATTTCTTGTAATTCTTACTATGCGCTAACAACTTTTTAGCTCTATATATTACAGAATGATATAAATTAATTATAAGCTTTTGAAGTAACTTTTGGATTAAGATTTTTCACTTGTCGAATGCATTCCCTCCAAATGCCAATTACAGTAAGAATAACTTGCATTCGAGACTCAAAGAATCTTTTACATCGAGCTTGAGCGATAAACTTTGGATTTTAAGTCTTTATAGTCACTCTTAACTTGAGACCAAAATTGGTCTTTTGATTGGTTTATAGCTATAACCGAAATTTGGGAAATACTTAGATATAGATGACTTAAGTCTTCTTCATCTGTGTATGAATAACTTCGTTGATTTGAGCTCATTTTTAGGAGATCACGAAGAAAGTGAAGATGGGATTTGAAAGAAAGTGAATGTAAGATTTTGTAGGAAAAATGAAGATAAAGTGGTTGAAGTGAAGATAAGAAATAGGAGAAAGTGAAGGTAAGAAAAAATGAAGGCGTAGTATGCTATTTTATGGTAAAAATAAAGGCAAAATAAAATTTGGATGACAGTTAAGATAAGATTTTGAAAACTAATCATACACTGAAGATGTTGCGGAATCCATCCAATGGTTAATATCTGATAGTCTAGATATCTTAATATGATAAGATTAGGTAAAAATTTAGTATAAGATTTTGGAAAGTAGTCGTGCGATGGAGATTTTGATGAAATTCATCCAATGGTTAATATGTAATAGATCAGATATCTAATCTCAAAAAATTCACTATAAGATTTTGGAAACAAATCATTACGGTGAAGATGTTGATGAAATTCAAGATGTAATAATCTAAATATATCTTATCTTTATGAAATATTTATTGTATTCAACAATATTGTTTATCGTCCATCCAATTTATCATAAAAAAAAAAAAAATGGAATTTCAATCTTTAAGGTCACTCTTATTTATCATCTTATGTTTCATCTTCATTTTTTGATGGAGAAAGTGATAATTAAGTACAATTTACGAATAATCTTGAAGTGACTGATGCAAAACAAGAAGTAATAATTCACTTCAAGATCTCTTTCCTTTTTCTTATACGAACATTAGATGTATGATTAAAATTTATTTTTTTCTGTTGATTATATTTATTTTCATTTATCTTTCTTCCTCCCTTATTATTTATCTCTATTTTTCTATTAAAAAAATTAAATTAGATTTTTGTAATTTCTTTTTTCTTCTTTCTTTCATTTTTTTTTTGTGAAAAATATTTTTTTAATTAAATTATAAAACTTTGTTTTGATTATTATTTATTTAATTAAGGTCTTAAATTTTTATTCTTTAAAATAATTTTTTATTATATGAGGAGGGAAAGGGGAAGGGAAATTGTTTAAACTATCACCTGGTACGTGAGAGTCTCATATTATTATACTAGATCCATGAGAATTCTACTTTACATAAAAGTCTTTAAAAAATCTTTTGAATTCTACAAAAGTTTATAAAAGTTTTCAAATGAAAATCTATAGAGTGTACGAAAGACTTTCAGTAATTCTATACAAATCTATGAAAAATTCATAGAAAGTCATCCATCAAAATTTTCAAAAATCTCAATTGAACACACCCCCCTATGTGGCCAATGGGGGCCCAATTTTTTATCATATAGTGATAAACTATAACCATAAAATTATAGATATAAGTCTATTCAAAGATTATTTTGCCGAGAGCCTACATTATAATAAAATGATGTTTCGTCGACAATAATGTCTTGAAGTTTATTCTTTTTTTTTTTTTTTTTTTTTTTATATCCAGGTATCCCAGCTTACACCAAACTAAATCCTGGACCTCCAAGACTCATGCCCCTAGAACCTTGGAGGGGATAAATCGCGGGTTATGCCTCAACTGGATCACGGGTTCCTCCCATTGACTGTACACTTCTGCGTACAAGAAACCCTCCTCCACAGTGATTGCTCCATACCAAATTTTTGACCGCAGATTCCTATCAGGAATTGAACTCTCCACCCTGCCGCTGGAAGCAAGCCAATGTTGATTGATCCACCAGTTGAACTGTGCCTCGGGGGGCTCTTGAAGTTTATTCTTACGTATAGATAGGGCCATGGAAGGCCATCAAAACTACTTTACAAAGAAAAATGATGTGCTTTGTAGACTTGGTTGGCAGGAAAATTCGCAACAATTGAATGTTTGAAGAGATTTTTCATGCCATTGCTGAGCTATTTACAGAGAAATAACCAAAATCACCTAACTATAACAATGTTGCGAGACTATTCTATATTGGTAATAAAAAAAAATAAAAATAAAAAAAACTTGCTTTCCTAAAAATGTTGGATGGTCTAGATTGTATGTGTATGCACTAGAAATAGAAAAATTGTCCAACGGCTTGGATACGATAATATGCAAGTCATAGTGGATCCCAAATTTACTATCCTCAAGGCTTTAGTTGATTATGATATTTGGATATGGGATGTATATTTTGGTTAATTTTCCAAGTTCAAACAATGATATTTATGTGCATCCCATATTTTCGCCAACCTTGTTGAAAGTATTGTTCCTCCCGCTCATTACGTCGATCAAGGAAAGAATATAAAGTGTTATTATTTAGATGGTTGTAAATGAAAATATATAGTCAATTTCAAGATTTCCTTGCTCGACATAGATAAATCAAGAATAAAGAGACTCAAATTGCACTTCAAAAATACCAAACAATATTCTCCAGAGGTGAAGAGACACAGATACAGAGTGAAGAAACACAGATACAGAGAATAAACACACATTGGAAAAGAACAATGAATTAAACGATAAATACCTGAATGAGAAGATAGCTCTTGCCGTCAAATCCATTCTTGATGACTTCGAATGTGAATATAGCATATGGGAAAATAAGCAGCATCTTCCACCAGCTGGGACATATTCCCAAGTTTCACTGCTGGAGTATCAGCATTTACGAATACTTCATCAGTACCAAATGTGTATAAAAACAGGAAAATAATCAAGAAAATTTGTAGAGAAAATCTTGAAGGAGCCAAGAACCGAAAAATGGTGAAGACATGGCCAAAAAAAGAAAAATGGTAAACCCGCACTTCTAATTCTCTTTTTCGGGCCTCTAGAAAATGCATGTTATATAGATAAAGTGACATACTAAACCATATAATATATGGTGGGCGGGGATGGGGGTGGGAGTAGGGGTAAGGTGAAGGCTCGATTGGGAGGGTTTTGCAGCTTTTGAGAATGGAAAGACAAAGCTCTAAAGATGGAACGGTGAGATCCTCAAGATTGGGACTCAATCTTTTTTTTTTGTTTTTTAATAGTTATTCTACAACTGAATGGGAGATTAATTTATTTGATGTCAGATCATTGTCGGCATCTGTAAAACGGGCTGGCTGTTTGTGGTTCATCTATTACTGACCCGTGAATCCTATTTGCTTAATTTGTGTTGTGGTCCTTTCAATTTTTGTCTCCATGTTTTATGTTATATTTTCCTATTACAGCATCTCCATGTGCTATTCGCTAAAACCACTCCCCTCTTTGAAGTACAAAAAAGCATCATTCATTGTCCCATTACCATTTCTCTAGGAAGGACAGAGACACATGCACGAACATGTGAGTGTACTATACGAGTACATCGTTACGTGAGCTTTTGGACGAGGAACGACATAAACACGTGGATTTAAATTTTTTTTAGTATTAGACATTTATTTATTACATTTTTACTTTTACGCCTTTTACTTCTCCAATAGAGCACTGCTTGTTGAACAACCCCCTCTCTAATATACTACATGACACATAGCATATCACACTTACTTGACTCGTACTTTTAAAGTTTCTTTCAACTGTAAAAAATTTAAACATATTCAAATAAATAAATACCAGGTACATAACTTGTCACACACTTGTTCTAAGAGCATCGGATACAAATTAGTTTCTCCGGTAGAAATGTTCGTATTTCATAGTTATTTGTTCGTGTTAAAGTACAAGGCAATTTGCAATAACTCAATTATAGAAATTATACTACTTGTTACGAATATCAAAGCCAAGAAAATATGACAAAATGAAAGAAATCACACAAGATGTACATGAAAACCAAATTTGGAAATATCACTACAAAGGCAAATAATTCACTATGATCAATAGCAAAGAAATACAAAATGACCTCACAAGACTCTTAAACTATCTCAAAATATGCGAGTCTCTCTCTCTCTATAACCTATACCTTCTCACTTTGACTGTATGCTATATAAAGTTTTGCTATCATATCTCAAGGTTAAATCACATGAAGTATATATAGAAAATCAATACTAGTGTTTCAAATGAAATACAATTCAAGAAATAGACTTAAAATAGAAAAAGAACTCTGGCGAGATAACACTGTCAATCGAGTGTAGGCGAGCTGCGATTGTGGCGCTCGAGCGCCTAGCGCATTGCTTCTCGAACCAAATTTCACCATTTCTTTCGTTATGGGTGCCTAGTGCCCTAGACAAGCGCTTGGGCACTAATTTGTAACATCCCAAAATCAAATCTTCAATTATCCAAAGTCATTTTACCAATCAAACTTTCAATCCTTGATGAATTTTGATCCATCTCAACCAGACTTCCAAACCAAGAAGACTCTTGATCCTTTTATCAATTAACCAATCCAATCCTAATCCCAAATGAATTTGGGTCATACTCCAACCGATCACGTGAAACATAAATAATTGATAACATTCAAATGTTTGCCTCTATATGTTGTACAAATTGTTAAGAGATGTGTTATCCCACATCGATTTAATACTGAAATAAATATCAATTTATAAAGATCTTGGATTTTTCCATTTAATAAGGTTGACCTTATTAAGATGGGCCTCAAGTCTTAACATGGTATCAGAGGCACCCCGTGAATTTCAAGATTAGTCTGCTCAAATGAGTCACCATCTTAAGGGGGTTTGTTAAGAGATGTGTTATCCCACATCGATTTAATACTTATTTAAGGTTTTAATTGATTGGAGTATGTTGATTTCGAAAAAGCCTTGATGATCTCCCATTCCGCATTAACAACCAAAATAGTGAAACTTTCTCACCCCAAATAGTACAAGTGTGACACCATCTTATTTAGTCATCTCTAACTCATTACATTAAATATCACACCAAAAACATTATTCCCTTTCTTTTCTTATTTTTAATTCTCAGAAATTATTTAATCACATATCATATTACTACTAAAATTACTAACTTAAAAATAACATTTAATTAACTAAAATATTGCATTTATAATAAATTTTAAAAATCAATACACTTATATCACAATTATTATTATTATTATTATTATTATTATTATTATTATTATTATTATTATTATTATTATTTAATGGCATTGCTATATGTGAAAAATTACATATAATATAAAAACTTTCAGAAAACAAGCATAAAGGCCAAATAATTTTATCATTTAATTATCGAAATTAGTATATTCATCCCACAAATGATCAATTAATGCATTTCTAAGTATCATGTAAACCGCTCTATACTTGATTTGTCTAGTTGAGCAAAGAATTCTTGAAATCGAATACTTTCATCTACAATCATCTCAATTTTTTAAGTTACCAACCATTTTTCAATTGGTACATCAACATCACGTTATAATGCACGCAATCATCATATCATCCTATTACATGTTTTTCAAAATACTTGTTGGTCATGCCACAGGTGTGAATAGTGAATTCAAAATGCCAAATGCACGTTCTACGTCTCATCTATATCCTTCTTACTTCATTTCAAATAACTTTTTGGGGCCATGTGAATCATGAATTGTTTGTATGAGTAGACAATTTTGAGTGTATACAACCAACTAAATAATAACACATATTACATTTTTTTTCCCTTAAATGACATAATGAGTGGAAGTTGCAATACCTTCGGCGATGTTGATTAAAAGATGGGATGCCTACAACACATTAATATTATTGTTTGAACCTGACAAATTAATATAGCCATGCCATAATTAGCTACAACCTCAAGGATAATAGTTGGGAATCCATTATGATGGTCTAAACTACCCAACATTCCTGAATAACCATGTTGGACAAATTTTTCACTTCCAGTGCATACAGTCTAGACAATCCAACATTGCTAGAAAATCACGTTGTTTATCAATATGGAGTAGCCTCGCAACTTCATTTGTTTTAAGTGATCTTAAATACTACTCTATAAATACATCCACAACAACATGACAAAATCTCTTCAAACATTAAATTATTGTGAATTTTCCCTCTAAACTACCCAACATTCCTGAATAACCACGTTGGATAATTTTTTCACTTCCAGTGCATACAGTCTAGACAATCCAACATTGCTAGAAAATCACGTTGTTTATCAATATGGAGTAGCCTCGCAACTTCATTTGTTTTAAGTGATCTTAAATACTACTCTATAAATACATCCACAACAACATGACAAAATCTCTTCAAACATTAAATTATTGTGAATTTTCCCTCTAAACTACCCAACATTCCTGAATAACCACGTTGGATAATTTTTTCACTTCCAGTGCATACAGTCTAGACAATCCAACATTGCTAGAAAATTAGTTGTTTACTAATATGGAGTAGCCTCGCCACTTCATTTGTTTTAAGTGATCTTAAATACTACTCTATACATACCTCCACAACAGCATGACAAAATCTCTTCAAACATTAAATTAATTTTTCCATTTTAATGTACCCATGAGTACTATCTGTTGCTATACCATATAACAACATTCTTCAACTGGGGCACATTGATGGAAATTTCAACCATTTTATGACCAAATTCTTTTTTCTTTTTTCTTTTTTTGCATAAAGTAGTGTCATAACCTTTCACGACCTTAACTATACATTAGATAAACTTTGAGACATTCGAAATCGTCGCCAAAGCATCACTTGATTATAATGTAGGTTTTCAACAAAATAATCATAGAACGGAATTCTATCAACATATTCTCGATCACGATTGATCATTATATGGCCAGGAATTAAGCCTCCATGGGCCTAGTTATTATGTTGGTTGAGATAGTGAGCTGAATAAAGGTTGTTGTTGGAAGATATGTGAATTATCGCTTCTTCTTTTTTGCATCATCCACTTCAAGATTATCCATAAATTGTACTTCCGAAAAATGAAGAAGAAGCAGAAGATGATAAATAAGAGGGAGCTCCAAGATTAAAATTCATATTTGATGATAAAATTGGATGAATGAGTTTAAGAAAATTTCAGTATACACTTTTATCATTATTGAATACAATATTCTAGAAAGATAAAATGTGCGGATTGTTACATATTGACCATTAGATGAATTTTGTCAACATCGCCACGTACGATTAGTTTCCAAAATCTTATGTTCAATTTCATTCGTATCTTATGAGATAAGATAAATGGACTTTTACATCTTAACTGTGGGAGATTTCATCAACATCTCCACCATGTTATTAGTTTTCAAAATTGTATCTTCAATTTCCTTTATTTTATACAATAACAAATTTTAATTTCTATTATATCCTTTTATTGCTTAATGATTTAATTTAATTTATTATTTTTATTAACATTTGTAATAAATTATAGTCGAATAATATACAATAACTACAGAATACATTAAAATAAAACTACTCATTAAAATTCAAAAGTTACAGTTTGACAATTACAAATAGCAAGAAATTAGTACTAGATCAACATAAATATTGAAAACTGAGATTTACGTATAATATAACATAAACTAAGACAATAATTTAGCATTTTGGTCTATTACTTTCGTATCCTTCAAGACAATCAAAATATTGACCAAAGGACAAGAGGTACTTTTAAATGCTTAGCCTTGTTGTTTAGCTCTTTTTGCATAATTATTATATATTCATTTCGAAAAAGCTCACCTAGATTTGAATGATCCGCTGGGGAATTCAAATCCTTTAATAAAATTTTATTCTCTTCTTGGTATTATCATGGCCAATTTTTTCAACTCATTTTGAGCTCGTGGCATTTAGATTTGGTATATTTATTGCTATTCTCACTTTCCTTTTTGAAAATTTCAGCGAGATAGTTTAAATAATTTTTGTATTTCTTCATCATCTTCCTTCATAGTTTTTCATTTTTTACCCGTCGTTGAGTTGAAGCACCATCAAGATTTTCTTCATTCATATTAAGAGAAAACGAAAACAATCAAGGGAGTGCTGGTGTGGGAGACTTTGATTGTGATGATTCAAAGTTACCATTTGCCTTCGAAAGACTCAACATCATTTCCAAATTTCTCGATATCTTTAAGGCGATGCAGACGTGAACAAATATGAACAATTTTCTTGTAATTCTTACTATGCGCTAACAACTCTTTAGCTCTATTTATTAGAAAATGATATAAATATAATTTTCAAAATTATAAAATATAATAATTATAAGCTTTTGAAGTAACTTTTGGATTAAGATTTTTCACTTGTCGAATGCATTCCCTCCAAATGCCAAATACAGTAAGAATAATTTGCATTCGAGACTCGAAGAATCTTTCACATCGAGCTTGAGCTATAAACTTTGGTTTTTAAGTCTTTATAGTCACTCTTAACTTGAGACCAAAATTGGTCTTTTGATTGGTTTATAGCTATAACCGAAATTTGGGAAATACTTAGATATAGATGACGTAAGTCTTCTTCATCTGTGTATGAATAACTTCGTTGATTTGAGCTCATTTTTAGGAGATCACGAAGAAAGTGAAGAAGAGATTTGAAAGAAAGTGAATGTAAGATTTTGTATGAAAAATGAAGATAAAGTGGTTGAAGTGAAGATAAGAAATAGGAGAAAGTGAAGGTAAGAAAAAATGAAGGCGTAGTATGCTATTTTTATGGTAAAAATAAAGGTAAAATAAAATTTGGATGACAGTTAAGATAAGATTTTGAAAACTAATCATACATTGAAGATGTTGCGGAATCCATCCAATGTTTAATATCTGATAGTCTAGATATCTTAATATGATAAGATTAGGTAAAAATTTAGGATAAGATTTTGGAAAGTAGTCGTGCGATAGAGATTTTGATGAAATTCATCCAATGGTTAATATGTAATAGATCAGATATCTAATCTCATAAAATTCACTATAAGATTTTGGAAACAAACTATTATGGTGAAGATGTTGATGAAATTCAAGATGTAATAATCTAAATATTTTATCTTTATGAAATATTTATTGTATTCAACAATATTGTTTATCGTCCATCCAATTTATCATAAAAAAAAAAAAGGAATTTTAATCTTTAAGGTCACTCTTATTTATCATCTTATGTTTCATCTTCATTTTTTTACGGAGAAAGTGATAATGAAGTACAATTTACGAATAATCTTGAAGTGACCGATGCAAAACAAGAAGTAATAATTCACTTCAAGATTTCTTTCTTTTTTCTTATGCGAACATTACATGTATGATTAAAATTTATTTTTTTTCTATTGATTATATTTATTTTCATTTATCTTTCTCCCTCCCTTATTATTTATCTCTATTTTTCTATTAAAAAAATTAAATTAGATTTTTGTAATTTCTTTTTTCTTCTTTCTTTCATTTTTTTTTTTTTGTTTTGTGAAAAATATTTTTTAATTAAATTATAAAATTTTGTTTTGATTATTATTTATTTAATTAAGGTCTTAAATTTTTATTCTTTAAAACAATTTTTTATTATATGAGGAGGGAAAGGGGAAGGGAAATTGTTTAAACTATCATCTAGTACGTGAGAGTCTCATATTATTATACTAGATCCACGAAAATTCTACTTTACATAAAAGTCTTTAAAAAATCTTTTGAATTTTACGAAAGTCTATAAAAGTTTTAAAAGGAAAATCTATAAAGTATATGAAAGACTTTCAGTAATTCTATACAAATCTATGAAAAATTCATAGAAAGTCATCCATCAAAATCTTCAAAAATCTCAATTGAACACACCCCCCTATGTGATCAATGGGAGCCCAATTTTTTGTCATATAGTGATAAACTATAACCATAAAATTATAGATATAAGTCTATTCAAAGATTATTTTGCCTAGAGCCTACATTATAATAAAATGATGTTTCGTCGACAATAATGTCTTGAAGTTTATTCTTACGTATAGATAGGGCCATGGAAGGCCATCAAAACTACTTTACGAAGAAAAATGATGTGCTTTGTAGACTCGGTTGATAGGAAAATTCGCAACAATTGAATGTTTGAAGAGATTTTTCATGCCATTGCTGAGCTATTTACAGAGAAATAACCAAGATCACCTAACTATAAGGATGTTGCGAGACTACTCTATATTGGTAAAAAAAAAAAACTTGCTTTCCTAAAAAAGTTGGATGGTCTAGATTGTATGTGTATGCGCTAGAAATAGAAAAATTGTCCAACGGCTTGGATACGATAATATGCAAGTCATAGTGGATCCCAAATTTACTATACTCAAGGCTTTAGTTGATTATGATATTTGGATATGGGATGTATATTTTGGTTAATTTACCAAGTTTAAACAATGATATTTATGTGCATCCCATATTTTCGCCAACCTTGTTGAAAGTATTGTTCCTCCCGCTCATTACGTCGTTCAAGGAAAGAATATAAAGTGTTATTATTTAGATGGTTGTAAATGAAAATATATAGTCAATTTCAAGATTTCCTTGCTTGACATAGACAAATCAAGAATAAAGATACTCAAATTGCACTTCAAAAATACCAAACAATATTCTCCAGAGGTGAAGAAACACAGATACAGAGAATAAACACACATTGGAAAAGAACAATGAATTAAACGATAAATACCTGAATGAGAAGATAGCTCTTGCCATCAAATCCATTCTTGATGACTTCGAATGTGAATATAGCATATGGGAAAATAAGCAGCATCTTCCACCAGCTGGGACATATTCCCAAGTTTCACTGCTGGAGTATCAGCATTTACGAATACTTCATCAGTCCCAAATGTGTATAAAAACAGGAAAATAATCAAGAAAATTTGTAGAGAAAATCTTGAAGGAGCCAAGAACCCAAAAATGGTGAAGACATGGCCAAAAAAAGAAAAATGGTAAACCCGCACTTCTAATTCTCTTTTTCGGGCCTCTAGAAAATGCATGTTATATAGATAAAGTGACATACTAAACCATATAATATATGGTGGGCGGGGATGGGGGTGGGAGTAGGGGTAAGGTGAAGGCTCGATTGGGAGGGTTTTGCAGCTTTTAAGAATGGAAAGACAAAGTTCTAGAGATGAAACGGTAAGGATCCTCAAGATTGGGACTCAATCTTTTTTTTTTGTTTTTTAATAGTTGTTCTACAACTGAATTGGAGATTAATTTATTTGATGTCAGATCATTGTCGGCATCTGTAAAACGGGCTGGCTGTTTGTGGTTCATCTATTACTGACCCGTGAATCCGATTTGCTTAATTTGTGTTGTGGTCCTTTCAATTTTTGTCTCCATGTTTTATGTTATATTTTCCTATTACAGCATCTCCATGTGCTATTCGCTAAAACCACTCCCCTCTTTGAAGTACAAAAAAGCATCATTCATTGTCCCATTACCATTTCTCTAGGAAGGACAGAGACACATGCACGAACATGTGAGTGTACTATACGAGTACATCGTTACGTGAGCTTTTGGACGAGGAACGACACAAACACGTGGATTTAAATTTTTTTAAGTATTAGACATTTATCTATTACATTTTTACTTTTACGCCTTTTACTTCTCTAATAGAGCGCTGCTTGTTGAACAACCCCCTCTCTAATATACTACATGACACATAGCATATCACACTTACTTGACTTGTACTTTTAAAGTTTCTTTCAACTGTAAAAAATTTAAACATATTCAAATAAATAAATACCAGGTACATAACTTGGCACACACTTGTTCTAAGAGCATCGGATACAAATTAGTTTCTCCGGTAGAAATGTTCGTATTTCATAGTTATTTGTTCGTGTTAAAGTACAAGGCAATTTGCAATAACTCAATTATAGAAATTATACAACTTGTTACGAATATTAAAGCCAAGAAAATATGACAAAATGAAAAGAATCACACAAGATGTACATGAAAACCAAATTTGGAAATATCACTACAAAGGCAAATAATTCACTATGATCAATAGCAAAGAAATACAAAATGACCTCACAAGACTCTTAAACTATCTCAAAATATGCGAATCTCTCTCTCTATAACCTATACCTTCTCACTTTGACTGTATGCTATATAAAGTTTTGCTATCATATCTCAAGGTTAAATCACATGAAGTATATATAGAAAATCAATACTAGTGTTTCAAATGAAATACAATTCAAGAAATAGACTTAAAATAGAAAAAGAACTCTGGCGAGATAACACTGTCAATCGAGTGTAGGCGAGCTGCGATTGTGGCGCTCGAGCGCCTAGCGCATTGCTTCTCGAACCAAATTTCACCATTTCTTTCGTTATGGGTGCCTAGTGCCCTAGACAAGCGCTTGGGCACTAATTTGTAACATCCCAAAATCAAATCTTCAATTATCCAAAGTCATTTTACCAATCAAACTTTCAATCCTTGATGAATTTTGATCCATCTCAACCAGACTTCCAAACCAAGAAGACTCTTGATCCTTTTATCAATTAACCAATCCAATCCTAATCCCAAATGAATTTGGGTCATACTCCAACCGCTCACGTGAAACATAAATAATTGATAATATTCAAATGTTTGCCTCTATATGTTGTACAAATTGTTAAGAGATGTGTTATCCCACATCGATTTAATACTGAAATAAATATCAATTTATAAAGATCTTGGATTTTTCCATTTAATAAGGTTGACCTTATTAAGATGGGTCTCAAGTCTTAACATGGTATCAGAGGCACCTCGTGAATTTCAAGATTAGTCTGCTCAAATGAGTCACCATCTTAAGGGGGTTTGTTAAGAGATGTGTTATCCCACATCGATTTAATACCGAAATAAATACTAATTTATAAAGATCTTGGACTTCTCCACTTAATAAGGTTAACCTTATTAAGATGGACCCAAGTCTTAACACAAGTGAACAAAAAGAAAGCCAAAAAGTTTGGTTTCGGCATGTTTAGTCCACCTTTATGGTTTATCAAGCTGGATGTTAACACACAGAAGTTGTATGTGTACAAATAAAATATATGGAATCAATGTGACGAATACCCTTTCAATGTGTATTGTTGTTATATTGTCAAGAAAAATTCCACATCCGAGGACCACCCTTAAATTAGAACCGAAAGAAGAAAAAATGGCAGTAGAAGAAAGCCCTTTTTAATGTGGTTTTTTGATCAAAGTACTTACATCCACATGAGCTCCAGTTCGAGCTCTTCGCACTATAAGGATTGAGATTTTAAGCTATACAAGATCACAAGAAAATGACAACTACTAATAGAAAAGAAAAGTGACAATAATTCTACATATGGATTCTTCAGGGACCCAGGACAATTAATCTTAATTCCCTTCGCTATAGCCTCACACAAAGTTTAGGGGTGGTTGATCAATCAAGGGCCGTTTTGTTAGTCTCAAATGACAGGAGGGTGAAAATAGACCAAATCATAATTCTTTGGCTTTAAAAATCATTTAAGTAATAAACTTTAATACGAGTCAATTTTAATTTTCCAAACTCTCTTTCCAACAAAATATCAAATTGCAAATAAACAAATCAACGAGCTATAAAAGAAAGAGTAAGATGTTGGGAATCTACTTAAACTTGCACAACAGAAATAAAATAATTTTCGATTCCCACCAGGAATCGTCTTTGTGTTTAGATAGAAATTGTGATAAAATTCATATATTTTTTCTAGATCTGCAAACTCCTTTGCTTTACTTGCGTTCCAACGACCTTGATCTGTCAACCACAGTTGTCCAATTATCCAGTTTCCAACAGTAATCCTCACAGAGAACGGATTGCAATTGCTAGGGTTTTCTCCTCTTGTGCTAGTAAGAAATTATGAGAAAACTGTATGGATTGAAAACCCTAGTCATGTATTTATATAAGCCCAAATGGGCCTGACCTGGTCCGGTCCTTGAATTAATTAATTCAATTATTTAATTCGGGCCTATAAATAACCAACCCAATTATTTAATTTATCCAACAATTGTTAAATTAATTAATTGACAAATTGCAATCTTCCAATTCTCTTTTGTGTGCGACCCATCAGATTTTCGATCACGATGCCTAACGATATGAAATATTATTTTGATCTAATCAAAATTGATAAATTAAAACACCCTTTTAATTTATCACCAATTCACATTCATCGTCCCAGATTGATATCTAGCAATGTGTTAGGGCAATACATGTGATGGGGAATGTCACGTGGTATGGCAAAATCAAACTCGTTCGTTTACCGTGAAACTATAATCCTTTCGTCAATATGATCCGATCAATTACGAAATATGAAAGTGTGTCAATCTCGATTATCAATCATATCTTTCATTCCACTGTTAAGTAAATATAAATCGAAAACTCCTTTTCGACTTACGAGTACACCTTGACCAAGGATTTCATTATCGACTTAATGAAATGCAAATCATAATATCTTACTATTTAAGAGTGACGAATCATCTATTTGTCATTCACAACCTTCATATGATTCTTGACATGCCTAAACGATGTCGTATTAGCGGCCCTTGGTAGAGAAACATTGAACATCGTCAAAGTATGACTATCCTCATATAAGATACTATGACGACCTCAAGGCAAAGGACATATCCCACTGCAGAACATTAGAGATTAGCCACTGACACTTAGATAGTTATCCATATGGAATCTCTAGGCGGGTCTCCAATGTTTTGTTCTATAACAAAACATCCACGTGTTCATTTAAATGTCACCACACTTTAAATTGTGAGATCAGCTACTTACTTCATAAGTAAGAAATACCACACGTAATGGTTTATCCGTAATAACGATATCCTGTATCTCGTTATTACTTAGGATCACGGACGATTTAAGACTCAATCATACATAATTTGTATTTCACAATCACAACTCCTTGTGATTAACAAATTACAAAGATTTGAATCTACGGATTCTGTTATTTAACTTAATTGTCTATTAAATAAATAGATCTGTCATTAAACTGCATTAATTATATATTAAGAATATTTATGTCCAAGGTTGATTGGACCTAGGGCATAACATTTACATAAGAAACATAAACCGAATGTATAGTGGCTTGGTTCCATCAATGTGTGTCTATGTTCCATAATTTTTTGCCTCAATTCTACTGAAAAATGACAACAATAGCAACAAATTTACTTTTTCTTTTAATTGGTTGGGATATCAACTTACTGCAACAGCAACTTTATTTTCTACTGTGTATTTGGTTCATTGGACTTGTATTTCTTTTATCTATCTTCTATTTTTCATCCAAAAATTATCGCAAAATGTATAACAAATAGTGATTAAAATTTTGAGTCGTGCACGTAAATATCAAACTCCACAGTATGTAAATTTAAGATTTGATGAAACTTCAAATAAAATTTTCTGCAGATTATCAAAAGGAAGATGTTGGTAACGGACAGGTCACCCATGTGAGTTGACCTGAATCATGTAGAATAAAATGTGAGTTGACCCAAATCTTCAAATTAATTATTCTTTGAATTGTGGAATAACTTTCCTCTACCGATAATCAACTACACTATGCAATAACTTTCCTGATTGAATTTCATGAGTGTGGAAGTTGATATTTCTCTCAAGAAAATTACAAGAAAATATTATGTAAAAAATGGTAAAAAAAAAAAATTGAAAGACTAGAAATCATAAATATTCAATCATCTTGGAAAAGGCTTTGAATTGTGATAAAAGAACTCCTTCCATTGTGATAGTGTTTTTGTTGGGTTTTTGGATACCCTATAATCCAGGTGATGATTTAAAACAGTAGTCGAATTATTTATCGACACCATGGACTTGGCTCGGTTCGGAGACGAACTACACTTTTGGATGGCTTGGATTTGGGTTGGATGATTATTTGGTTAGCTAGATCATTTAGTGATTAATATAGAGTTGAAAATTGACCCATTAGTTTAGGTTATATGGCAGCCCACTTAGAGATCTCTTGGCCTGTATTTGGTGACCTAAACTAAACTAACCTATATATTTGTATCTATCTCCCAGCCATGTAGCGCGTGTGTGTGTTGTAGCAATGGATAGGAGAGTTGAGAGAAGAGAGGCAGTCGAGAGAGAGAGGAAAACCATGTAAGGTTGTGAGTGAGATTCAACCATTGTGATATCTTCTTCTTCCTCTCCATACCTTTGTGGATTACTAACACCATCATCCTTCTCCTTTGTGGGGTTAGAGAGAAACAGAGTAGTCCAAACGTGAAGGCGAAAGTCTCGGGTCGAGCCGAGATAAATTGGTGTTCGTTTGATTATTTTCTAAGCCCGGAATCAAGATCTATCAAGGGATTTCCGTGACAAATGGTATCAGAGCTTTTGTTATTGATAAATCTGTGATTATTAGGGCTAAAAACAAGTTGGAAGTGATCAGAAATGGATTTGAAAATCAGAGGCAGAAGCTGTCCAGTTTTGAAAAATTCTGCCTGAATCTATTTTTGCATTTTTCGATGAAACCGCTCATCATTTGGAGAAATGGACACCACCAGTAGTCTGTGTAGGTGGTGGGGCTTCTAGCTAACCGGGGTGTGGTAGATGTCGCCGACGGTGGGGATACTGTTCCGACGCTTAGAGGTGTATGTAAAAGATTTTGCAGGTGTGTCTGCAGGTGTGTCTTCAGATAGAATATTTCTAGAGATGAGGTGGACCCTGCGGTGTTTTCAGATTTCAGTTTGGAGCAATACAATGAAAGTTGGACTATTTTGCTCTTGGACCTTCGGGTGCCGGGTGCTGTTTTCGTATTACTGTGGCTGCTGTTGACTTTAGGATGAACAGTGATAGTCCTAAAGTGGTGAATTGACATCTCTCAATATTTATGGACCTTGAAACATGGCTCGCTCAGTATGGTTCTTTGCCTTTTATTATTGTAGTTAAAATATTGTTATGGTAATTACTTATTTTTTGCATTAGAAGTCATTGTGTAGAGTAACGTTAGGTTTGGGGTTATCGTGAAAGGTTAACCATTATCTGTTGCTAGATCTAGGAATTACATGTTAATTATTTGCCTTAAATTCTCCGTGAATTACATTTTAGAATTGCATGTGACCTTAGAAAAGTTTACTTGATTATTCTGTCTGAATTATGTGTCAATACTTTGTTTGTGGTCATTATTTGGTATTGTTGACATGTGTAGGTCTAAGATAAATGAGAAAAATATGAGATGTTTTAACTGTGGTAAAATTTGGACATAGTTGAAAGAGGTTGTCCGGGGATGATAATGAAAAGAAAAGATAAGGATAGAGACGAGGCGAATGTGACTTTAGGGTCGAGTAGTGATCCTAGTGAGGTTTATTGAGAGAACAAACCTGGTTCTTGCATTGTATCTATGTGTAATCCTTCATGCATGTATGTTTTCACTTAATTTTGTTGCAATGTTGATCTTATACTTTCAATTTGTATGATATGTGTAATTGCATAAATTGAGAGTGATTTTATTACTTTGTGCAATATGTTTACATGCATAGTGGGTTGAGTTTTGTAGCGTACTCTGTTTGCTCTGTGAATAGTGTAAGAGTGTGGTAGTGAGAAGAAGGTTGGGCAGCCGCTTTTCTCCTTTATCTTTGTGAGCCTGTATGGTTTGTGAAATTATGTGAGGCAGCCATATTAAGATTACCTTTTTTCTCTTTGTAAGCCTCTTTTGTGAGTGTAGTGAAGTAACTGACTCTTTCTTCGATTCTCTTTGAGAGTGTCACCTTCACTATTTCTCTTTGTGGATTTTTTGGAGCATTGATGAGTGGAGTAACCTTTGTGGTTACCTAAAGGTGTTGATTTTCCGTAGTGAGTTTGAGATGCACTAGTAGTGTGGATGTCTTTTGGTAAGGTAGAGTATAGATACCTAGAGGTGCATTAGTGATATGCACGGGGAATGTGGAGTGTGACATTTAGATTGTGAGTGGAGATGTGATCAAATTTGTAGAGTCTTTTATCTGTGAAAAATACCTTGATCAGATGGAGTGTAAGAGAGACACTTCTATCACTCTCGTAAGGTGGAGTCTCATTATCTACGTAGGTTGCAAGAAGTGATGTGGTGATAGAGAATTATCCCAAGAATTTAAAATCTATTGTGACTTACCAGTTAGACATGAGTTGAGCGATAAGTTTAGTCAGCATGGTGGGCGATGAGAGGAGATATGTGTTCCCGAGGTGGGAGTAACACGGAATGGGATAGGATAAGTGTGATGAGATCTTTCATGGGGTCATTTAATCATATGTTGCATACGTGCGTGACCGTGTGTTGATTAACTATGTGTTAACCTGTGGTTCTGTGTGAACATGGTTTTGAAAAGATCTCCGTGTGTGTTATCCTATATATCTTCATCGCATGATTGTTTGTTCACTATGAATACTTGTTTCTACTTGGGTGTTCTTGACCTTAGCCCTGGTGAGAACATGGACCAAGTATGGTATGTGTTTCGGTTCAAAACACGAGGTAAATTCTGTGATTTCAATTTTATTGGATTACCTTGATTGTGCAAGTATAAACTGTGTGTTTTGGTTGCTTGCAGATTATTAGGTATCAAGGTGGAGATTGTTGGATTTTTTGATACCCAATAATTCGGGTGATGATTTAAAACAGTTGTCGGAGACCATGGACTGGGCTCGACTCGGCTCGGCTCGGCTCGGAGACGAACTATACTTTTGGATGGCTCGGGTTTGGATTGGATGATTATTTGGTTAGTTGGACCATTTAGTGATTAATATGGAGTTGAAAATTGGCCCATTAGTTTAGGTTATATGGCAACCCACTTAGAGATCTCTTGACCCATATTTGGTGATCTAAACTAACCTATATATTTGTATCTATCTCCTAGTCGTGTAGCGTGTGTGTGTTGTAGCAATGGAGAGGAGAGTTGAGAAAAGAGAGGCAGTCGAGAGAGAGGGAAGCCATGTGAGGTTATGAGTGAGATTCAATCATTGTGATATCTTCTTCTTCCTCTCCATACCTTTGTGGATTGTTAACACCACCACCCTTCCCTTTTGTGGGGTTAGAGAAAAAGATGGCAGTCCAAACGTGAAGGCAAAAGTCTCGGGTCGAGCCAAGGTAAACCGGTGTTCATTTGATTGTTTTCTGAGCTCGAAATCAAGATCTATCGAGGGATTTTCAGGACAGTTTTGATCCAAGGAATACAAGCAAAATCAAAACAAGTGATTCAATCATGTTAAATTTGGGAATTCGTTAAGTTTCTGCAACCTTGAACTAGTAGAATCATGCTAGGTAAAGAATTACATTAGTATCACAGTCTTTTTAGATTATTTTCTTGCATTTATTCCTAATGAAAATGGATTTTGTTACCCAAATTTCGTTGGGAATTGACGTTCTGTTGAAAAATGAATTAAAGAGGGATTGAAGTTGACAATTGGAAGTTTGGAGTAGCAACAAAGTGCCTAAGTGTAAAGAAAAGAATTTTGAACCTGAAATGAGTCGTCAGAGCGCTACCCAATCACTCGATGTTCGTGAGGAAGGGCGCTCAAGCTCCGCGCGTCGCTCGCCTAGTACGAGGCTATCGCTCGAGTGTATGTTATCCAAGGAAATTTTATTTCCATTTTTCTTGCTCGTTTTTATTCTCTTTCCATCTATAATATATTCCTTTGAGTCCTATATACTCCATGTGATTATTGACTTTAGAGACAAGTTAGAAAATACTGTAAACACAAAATTTTAATTTGTATTCTTTCTCCATTATAATAAACTCTTCATTTCTCTACCAACTGTTCTTCTAGTGTTATAATTACTACTTCATATTATGCCATATAATCTCATCTTTAATTCCTAACAAGTTGTATCAAATTGCGTATCTACAGGTTAGTTTGCTAACAAGTGGTATTAGAGCTTAAGATTTGATTTGTTCAAGATTTTTTTATTGTGATGGCAATTATGAAGTGTGACATTCGGCTTTTAGATTGCAGCACTAGATTTTTGTCATGGCAAGGTGAAGATACAACCAGTGCTTGCTTAGATAGAAATGGAGGACACTGTGTTGAGATTTGACAATATGTCCTCAAATTGATCAATGGAGGAGAAACAATGTAAGGATCGAAAGATTTTATGACAAATTCATCTTCATTTCTCAAATCATATTCTTTAGGATGTTGTGAAGAAGAAAACTGCAACTGCATTATGGTTAAAGATAGATGAACTATGCACGGCGAAGAGTCTAACCCATAAATTGCATTTAAAGCAACGTTTGTATTCTTATCGTATGACAGAAGGTACATCTTTAGAAAATTACATTACTGTCTTTAAAGATGTAATCGCTGATTTGAAAACCTTAGAGGTTAAGTATGATAAAGAAGATTTGGTTTTATTTTGTTATGTTCATTGCTCGCTTCATACGAGCCGTTTAAAGATACAATATTATACAGTCATGATACTCTCGCCATTGAGGAAGTCTATGATGCATTATTTTTAAAAAAAGGAGATGAAACAACTCGTTGGATCTGAAACTCATGGATAAGACCTTGTTATTCACGGTAGTTATGAGAGGGACAGATCGAAGTCTAACTTCCATAATAAAATTTATAATTACTGTAAGAAGAATGGGCACATCAAGAAAAAATGCTATAAGTTGCAAAATAGAGAAAAAAAAATGGCTACAATTCATAAGGGAAAGTAATCAGAAACTTCAGATGAAGCTGATATTGCTGAAAATTGCTACAATAATAGAGAACTCATGGTTATTTTTGATAGCGACTAAAAACTCGATGGGGATTAGATTCTTGATACAAATTGCACTTTTCATATGTATCCCAATCGGAATTCGTTTTCAGCATATGAAGAAGTTTCAAAAGGTGTTGTGGTAATGGGTAATAATGAATCATGTAAGATAACTAGTATTGGGAAAGCCTGAATTAAAAGGTTTTATGGATAGTTAGGACACTTGATGAAGCATGTCCCAAATTTGAGAGAAATTTGATTTCCTTGAATACTCTTGATTCAAAAGGGTACAAATACACTGATGAAATTAGAGTCCTAAAGGTTAGTAAAGGTGCATGTGTTGTATTGCAGGGATAGAGAATGTCCCAGATGTATGTCTTGTAGGATACGACAGAATCATTGGAGGCCAATCAGCAAAAGTTTAGTTCATGGGTAGATATTAAATTTAGTACAGTACCATTAGAGTTTGATTTGGGGTTTACATTGAAGAACACATCTTAGTTAAGTTCGGATGTTAGGGATAATGTTATTTTGCCACTACCACCGGTGATGCTATCGTATTCAATTGCCCTTGAATAGACTCAAGAGAGATATTAGTCCTCCACAAAAGTGCAGGGAAGCTAATATAATAGCGTATACTAAGTATGCTTGAAGGAATTGGTCTAGCAAAAAACATTCAACAGAAGTAGTTTATAGTGTGAATTCTGTTATAGGGAATGTTTTTGCCTTGCTTGGTAATTTGGATATTTGTGGCTCGTAGTGATCATTTAAGCGACTTGTACCCAGGGTAATTCTGCTGAGCAATGCCTAGATTCAATTAATTTCGAGTTGGATTTTGTGGAAGAGGATGAGAGTATTTGGTTGAAGAGTTTTTTGTTGAAGAGCCATTGTTTTGTTTCTTACCGCCAAATTCGTCTACAAGTAGAGAACCTTTGAAACTTTGTTCGTTGCAGTGAAATTTGTGTCAAAGTAAAGATTTGTTAGTATTGCGGCCCAAATTCCATTGAGAATAGTTCGGTTGAAAAGGGAGTTAAAGAATTATCAAAGTTGACAATTGGAAGTTTGGATTAACAATGGGGCGCTTTAGCGCTGCCCTGTTGCTCGCTATTCACGAGGAAAGACACTCAAGCACCGGTGTTATTTGGGAAAATTTTGTTTCCATTTTTCTAGCTCGATTTTTATCCCTTTTTTCCATCTATAATGTATTTATTTGGGTCCTATATATAGTCCATATAATTATTGACTTTAGAGACAAGACAATATTGTAAAATACAATATTTTTATATTCTTTCTCCATTATAATAAATTCTCCATTTCTTTGCCAATTGTTCTTGTGCTCAGCTAGTCTTGTGATTGCTATTTCATATTGTGCCATTTAATCTTGTCCTTAATTCCTAATAGATTATTGTTATAAAAATGCTTGTATGGCATTTATGATAAAGCTTAAAACATGTTTAATGGCATGTCATGAAATATGCAACATGAATTCATGAAAATTTTACATTATGTTCCTTTTATGATTTAGATCACCTATAAAAAAATTTGAAATTTTTAGTTTTATATTCTTGGAAAACATGAAACCCTAGTTGATTTTATAGAAATTTTAAATATTACTATCTTTTGTTCATTGATTTTCATACAGTAATATTAGTACTGTTAGAAAGGTCTTTCCTAAACTTTATAACCTTATAAAGAACTCTTAATTTAAACTTATAATAAGAAAATTATAAACTTTCAAATTTAAGGTCGTACTTTAGAAAAATAAATTTTAAATCTGCAAAATTTGGCGAAGATGGTGAATAATATTTTTTTTCCTCTTACTCTATCCAATTTTTATTATACCAAACACTATAATGCATATAGAATTTTTGAATTTTGACCACAGAATTGAACTCATAACCTCAAAAATAATAAAGAAGAAAAAAATAAATTTTTTGAGGTCGTGAGTTGCCAATGGGGTAAGTGTGATGCGCCCTAGCATTATTTGATCTTTTTTTAAAAAAAAAAAAAAAGAAACTTTGACCCTTGCATGGGGGCACGTGACAAAGTCAAAATGCAATTTTAAAGAATGCAGAATAATTAAATTTTATATACTTAATTTTATTTTATTTTTTTTGTATTTAATGATTAACATAAATTTATAAAAAAAACAAAAAAAATGTTATAAAAAAAACATAAAAAAATGTTTTTAATTTAATTAAATTCTAATTTTTTTAAATAAAATTGAGATTATTTATTAAGTGGTAATAGCCAAGTGGGAGTTAATTTTTGAGGATGCTCCCGTTTTTGGGAAATTGAAAAATATATGATCTATTATCACATGTTTTCATTTATTTTGCTTAATTAAATATTACTAGATTTATGCGCAATTTTAACATTACTGAAAGGCGGGCTAGAGAGCACAGGCAATGGTACGTGTTGAAATGTTACATGTTTATCGAAACTATAAAATAAATTCATGACATAACTTCACACAACACATACAATGTCTAGAAGCAATACATCTACAAGTGATGTATTTGGGACAACATACATGTGAAATAGATAACCGTTATCATTTAATGAGAATGCTTCCTTGTCACTGGGATGATGTTGTAATTAAAATTTTGGATAAGACGTCTTATCTAGCCTACAACTATTTGATCAAGATTTTAATGAGAAAATGAATGAAATAAAATTAGGTTATTAAGAAAATTCCAACTATCCATGTATAGCTAGTTATAATAGTGAATTAATCAATCGTTGATCAATATCCATATAATAGTGTTCCTGTGCCTAGTAGTTGTATAGAAGATTTGAATGTAATAGCATGTATATATTTGACATCTTTTAATTAATATATGTGTTATGTTTTATTATATGTGATGGAAGTGTCATATTTAGGCTATAAATGCTTAATTATTTAATTCTATATGTGATGGAAGTGTCATATTTAGGCTATAAATGCTTAATTATTTAATTCAGTGGAATATCTAAGGTTGGAAGAGATTATATAACTCTCACCTAGAACTTATGATTTTGCGTTTTGAAACTAAACTTTTGTAACAATGAAAAATTAGGATAATGGAAATGATTGAAAACTTAGTGAACTTTCGACTTTATGTTTAATGTTAAATTTTAATTTGCATGAGTGCAAAACATCGAGTTAATTTCCTAAATAGTTACTAAACTTTGTCAAAAGTTTCCAAGAGGTTACCGAACTTCAAAACTTCTCTAAATAGTCACTGAATTTTGCCAAAAGTTTTCAGAAGGTCACCGAACTTCAAAACTTCCTTAAATAGTCACTGAACTTTACAAACAAATCCTAGGGGTCACTAAACCAGTGATGTATGGGGTCCCAATTTGCAAAGTTGAGTAATCCCTTGGAACTTTTTGCAAACTTCAGTAACTATTTAGGGAAATTTTGAAATTTGATGACCTCATGGGAACTTTTTGGCAAAGTTCAGTGACTATGTATAAAACTTTTGAAGTTCAGTGATCTCCTGGGAACTTTTAGTGAAGTTCAATGACTATTTAGGTAATTAACTTGCAAAACATCGTATGTGCATTAATAGATATTTATATGATTGTCTTTAAAACTTTAACAGACATGTTATTAAAAAAAATCATTGTTGGCCTTAATAAAGGTGACAAATTAAAAGACAATAACTATGACACTTGACACTGTAAAATTTGGTATCTGCTGGAAGAACATGATACGCATGAGTATATTAACATACATGCGGATTGGACTACTCAACATAGAAGAAGAGATCAAGAAACTTATCAGTCATGAAAGAAGATTTTACTAGTGCTATTTTGGTAAGTTCTGTGGTGGATTATCTCATTCACGATTGTGAGCAATTCTCAATTGCTTATGACATCTCGGTATATTAGAGAAAAAATATAGTGGCACTAGTGTCATTAGACTTGAACGACTAACTATTAAGTTTGACATTTATAAGAAATCTCAAGATCATAACATCAAACGGTATGTGAAGATAATGTCTAACGTGATCAAAGAGATGAAGTTAATTGATCACATACTCTGTGATGAGTTGCATGTACAGACTTTAATCTTATCTCTTTCCAATAACTTCGAAACATCTAAAAGTTAATCCATCTCATAATGATAGCATTATAACTTTTTTTAATGTTGTTCAACATGTTGAACCAAAGGATGAACGGCTTGATGCAGGTAAATCTCTTGGACAAGCTTTTCTAGTTAAGTCTAGGTCTGGAAAAAGCTACAAGCTTTAAAAGTAAAAAGAATTGGAAAAAATGAGAGAAATGAAATGAAAATAAGATTGGATATGGACCTAAAAAGGTCTAAAATCAACAAATAAACAAAAAAGGAAATTGTTTTGAAAAGGAAAAGTCAAGATCAAGTTAAAATGCTACAACTGTCAAGTAATGGGTCACATTGCTTGAGTTGCCCTAAACAAAATAAGATTAATCTTCTAAATATTTCTTTTAGTACAATTTATGTCTCTAGCATTGTTATGCTTACGAAATTTAATTTTATATGGATTATAGACTCAAGAACGATAGACCAAGTAACCAAGGATCAAGAAGCATTTGGGGAGTTTTGTCAATATTCAACTAGTACAAGTCGATATATGTTGGAAACGATGATAGAGTGGTGGTTAAATGGAATGGTACAAACAAGTAACACTTGAGTAGATTTCATACTGTTTGTCTTCATGATGTTCTATTTGTGCCAGGGATACACGGAAACTTAATATAAGTTATTGTTCTTTTGAAATTAGGCTTCAATTTGAACTTTAGTGATACTTCCATCATTTAAAAAATGGTAATGTTTATTATGGATCTGGATATTCATCTAATTAAGTCTAGGTCTAGATTGTGAACCAAACACTTATAACTACTATATAAATCGATGTTTTCTATGAATGTATCTTTTTCTAAAGATGTAAATATGGTTACATGAGTATAGTAGGCTAGATTATGACAAATCAAGCTGAATAAGTTAGCTAAAGAAGACCTATTAGATACAATCTCTAAGGTTTCATTGTCCATTTTGACCCTTGCGTAACGGGAAAAATAGCAAAAAACCATTTGATAAGACTTTGAGAGTTGATTTTCCATTGCAATTATCCATTCTGATCTTTATGGCCATGTGAATGTAAGGGCAAGATGGAGCTTCGTATTTCATCATATTTATAGATGATTCAACGCGATAGTTATGTTTTTGGATTTCTCATATATAATTTAGAGGCATTAAAATGCTTCAAATGATACTTAAATTATGGTATTGAATTAAGTAGACAGGAAGGTGAAAATTTGAAGAACTGACCAATGACATGAATATCTTTCCAAAAAATTCAAGGAACGATGTAATGAAAAAGAAATCATTAAGCAATTAACTATTCTCAATACACAACAACAAATGGTATTGTTGAAAGGAGGAATGGAACTTTGCTCGAAATAGCAGGGAATATGATAGCATAAGCTAATTACCTATTTTCATTTTGGAAGAAGCTTTGTTGACGAAGACCTACATTCTATATAAAATTTTTTCAAAACCCGTGCCTACAACACCATATCAACTTTGGATAAGTAGGTCAACCGATTTATGTTATTTTAGACTTTGAATTGATTTCACAATACAGTTGATGGATATCCCCAGCAAATCACTAGCTTCAGCTACGTTCATGTTTCTCCTTCCCAATATTGAAGTCTCCAATGGTAGCCATTTCCATCTTGTAGGGGGCATATTAAGAATAATTGGTCGACCAATCAAATGAGCAAAATCATGAGCTCGACCACACCAACAAGCATATCTCGGTCTCATCCAAATAATCAAGACTCTTTTTTATTTATGTAACTAAAAGTAATCTATATGCAATGTTTTGTTGTAATTTATATTTGTAAGAAGTTATAGGACCAGTATAATTCTCTCAAAAAATAGGATTACATCAAATGTAAAATTACAGAATAAAAAGTGTACTTGAGTATCATAATAAATGTGTGGTTTGAAAAAAAATTAAAAATTCTGAGTGGAAATCACAGAGTGGCGATTTTGTGTGATTTAGGACTTTGAGTTAGGACTTTCTCTCTAGCTGCTATCAGAGTGACAGCGCCTTCCCTGTCGGATCTTTTGGTAACAGCGAGCATGATAGGTGAGAGGTTGATGGGGCCTATAGAGCCAGCAAACACATCATACACAGGAAAAACTGTTCAACAAGGTTATTCTTTCTTAGATGCTACAAAATACTCTGTGGGTAGAGAGATCCTAGGAAGTGCATCTCTTCAATTGAGGAGGCCAGAATTGATTGAAGGTAAACTCGACTTTATTTTCACGGATGTAGAGGTAAAGCGTTTGGCAAAGGACTTTAGATATGTTTTAATTCTTAAATTCCTATCATCTAGACCGAATATTGATTTAATTTGCGGCCATCACGAAAACTCGTGGATTGCACGAGGTTCCAGTGGTTAGCCATATGAATGCATCACATGTTTAGGTACATATGTAAAATGAGGAAGATTTCCTCCATGCTTGGGCAAGAGAAGGTAGATTGGTGGCTGGTGATTCATTCAAATTATTCAAATGGACTCCATAAGAAGTCATCATTGGCTCCTCAATGGATTATCTTACCTGGACTTCCACTACATCTTTACAAACCAAATTGCCTTCGTTTCTTAGCAATGTAATTTGACCGATACTTGGGAACAAATCATGCTACTCTATATAGTACACGGGCCTCTGGTACTCACATTTGTGTAAAAATTTACCTATTGGCTGATGTGGTAGAATGTTTTCCGATACACTAGTTTTGATGACTCTTTGGCAACATGTTAAATATGAAAAACTTGGATTTTTTATAAAAATGTAGGAGATATGGGTATACAAAGGTTATTTATAAAGTGGGTCAGCAAATTCAAGAAAAGCAACAAATGAAGAAAGTTGAAAATATTGGTCCTAAAAAAAGGAGTGAAGATGAAAAAAAGGAGACGAGTCTCGTGGTGTGGGGAAGGAAAATCGATGTGCAAGAGGGTAGAGATACAAGTAAGCTGGATGCTAGTGGTGTTTCAATTGGCACAACTCACGAGGAAGTAGATGATAAAATAAAAAGGATTGTGAAAGTAGTGGATGAAAAATCTGGTTGTGGATAATGATAAAGAGAAAAAGGATGTAGCAGAGATTGAATTGGGGAGAGATAAAAACACGGTCAAGGATAGAACTGTAGCCTCGAAGAGTAGAGGGATCGAAATTGTTGAGCTTGGAAAAGCTATCCAATTGAAACCTATAGGTCGAGCTTATCTGTTGGATGGAGAGCCAGTAAAGGAAGAATGAGAAATAGAAGAGAGAGAGAGAGAGAGACATGATCAAGGATAAGGAGCAAAAAATATGTAATGACCATGAAAATAATGGTAACGATAGAGGATCAACAGGGTGTCCAAGAAAATGCTGAGGAATTACAAGAGGACTGTAGTGATCATGTTATTACAGATAAGGTTATGACAATATCAGATCTAGATGTGGAAGGAATTGGGGAGGATTTGGGGAATATTCATGATTGTACTTTAGAATCTAAACAAAGGCCCAAGGTATACAAAGAAAATAGTTCATAAGGTCAGAAGCACTTCAAAGGTTCCAAGCAAACCCTCTCATCTTAATCTATGAGATACAACTATCTCTTTTGGAACATCCAAGTTATAGGGACGTAGACACGTAGGTTACGAAAGTTGATTAGAAGGTATAAGTTGGGAATAGTAACAGTAGTAGAGCCTTGGCAAATAGTGGATGGAATGGACGCTTTGCAAAAGAAACTAAAATTTAATTTTGGTTTATTGAATAGTGATGTATAAGGAAAACTACGGATTGGAAATAATCTACTGCTACATGATGGCCACAGGATTTTCAAGCACTATAACATCCCATAATCTCATCTCTTTGACCCTATTAAAGGTCCTGCCATTAAATTACTTAAAAAATTGATTACTAACTTCACCTTTCTCAATCCACCTATACTTAGCTATTTTTTCTAGGCACATTCCTTTTCTCTTCTCCCAAGTATCAAGTTCTACTTTTGTAGCTAAGAAGGTATACTTGACCTCCTCCAAATAATCCACTTGTAGGCCAGCATCCAACTTTTCTAACTCTTTTTCTAGCTGCTAAATATGTTCCTTTAGATTATTTTCTTGCATTTATTCCTAATGAAAATGGATTTTGTTACCCAAATTTCGTTGGGAATTGACGTTCTGTTGAAAAATGAATTAAAGAGGGATTGAAGTTGGCAATTGGCAGTTTGGAGTAGCAACAAAGTGCCTAAGTGTAAAGAAAAGAATTTTGAACTTGAAATGAGTCGTCGGAGCGCTACCCAATCGCTCGATGTTCGTGAGGAAGGGCGCTCAAGCTCCGCGCGTCGCTCGCCTAGTACGAGGCTATCGCTCGAGTGTATGTTATCCAAGGAAAATTTTATTTCCATTTTTCTTGCTCGTTTTTATTCTCTTTCCATCTATAATATATTCCTTTGAGTCCTATATACTCCATGTGATTATTGACTTTAGAGACAAGTTAGAAAATACTGTAAACACAAAATTTTAATTTGTATTCTTTCTCCATTATAATAAACTCTTCATTTCTCTACCAACTGTTCTTCTAGTGTTATAATTACTACTTCATATTATGCCATATAATCTCATCTTTAATTCCTAACAAGTTGTATCAAATTGCGTATCTACAGGTTAGTTTGCTAACAAGTGGTATTAGAGCTTAAGATTTGATTTGTTCAAGATTTTTTTATTGTGATGGCAATTATGAAGTGTGACATTCGGCTTTTAGATTGCAGCACTAGATTTTTGTCATGGCAAGGTGAAGATACAACCAGTGCTTGCTTAGATAGAAATGGAGGACACTGTGTTGAGATTTGACAATATGTCCTCAAATTGATCAATGGAGGAGAAACAATGTAAGGATCGAAAGATTTTATGACAAATTCATCTTCATTTCTCAAATCATATTCTTTAGGATGTTGTGAAGAAGAAAACTGCAACTGCATTATGGTTAAAGATAGATGAACTATGCACGGCGAAGAGTCTAACCCATAAATTGCATTTAAAGCAACGTTTGTATTCTTATCGTATGACAGAAGGTACATCTTTAGAAAATTACATTACTGTCTTTAAAGATGTAATCGCTGATTTGAAAACCTTAGAGGTTAAGTATGATAAAGAAGATTTGGTTTTATTTTGTTATGTTCATTGCTCGCTTCATACGAGCCGTTTAAAGATACAATATTATACAGTCATGATACTCTCGCCATTGAGGAAGTCTATGATGCATTATTTTCAAAAAAAGGAGATGAAACAACTCGTTGGATCTGAAACTCATGGATAAGACCTTGTTATTCACGGTAGTTATGAGAGGGACAGATCGAAGTCTAACTTCCATAATAAAATTTATAATTACTATAAGAAGAATGGGCACATCAAGAAAAAATGCTATAAGTTGCAAAATAGAGAAAAAAAAATGGCTACAATTCATAAGGGAAAGTAATCAGAAACTTCAGATGAAGCTGATATTGCTGAAAATTGCTACAATAATAGAGAACTCATGGTTATTTTTGATAGCGACTAAAAACTCGATGGGGATTAGATTCTTGATACAAATTGCACTTTTCATATGTATCCCAATCGGAATTCGTTTTCAGCATATGAAGAAGTTTCAAAAGGTATTGTGGTAATGGGTAATAATGAATCATGTAAGATAACTAGTATTGGGAAAGCCTGAATTAAAAGGTTTTATGGATAGTTAGGACACTTGATGAAGCATGTCCCAAATTTGAGAGAAATTTGATTTCCCTGAATACTCTTGATTCAAAAGGGTACAAATACACTGATGAAATTAGAGTCCTAAAGGTTAGTAAAGGTGCATGTGTTGTATTGCAGGGATAGAGAATGTCCCAGATGTATGTCTTGTAGGATACGACAGAATCATTGGAGGCCAATCAGCAAAAGTTTAGTTCATGGGTAGATATTAAATTTAGTACAGTACCATTAGAGTTTGATTTGGGGTTTACATTGAAGAACACATCTTAGTTAAGTTCGGATGTTAGGGATAATGTTATTTTGCCACTACCACCGGTGATGCTATCGTATTCAATTGCCCTTGAATAGACTCAAGAGAGATATTAGTCCTCCACAAAAGTGCAGGGAAGCTAATATAATAGCGTATACTAAGTATGCTTGAAGGAATTGGTCTAGCAAAAAACATTCAACAGAAGTAGTTTATAGTGTGAATTCTGTTATAGGGAATGTTTTTGCCTTGCTTGGTAATTTGGATATTTGTGGCTCGTAGTGATCATTTAAGCGACTTGTACCCAGGGTAATTCTGCTGAGCAATGCCTAGATTCAATTAATTTCGAGTTGGGTTTTGTGGAAGAGGATGAGAGTATTTGGTTGAAGAGTTTTTTGTTGAAGAGGCATTGTTTTGTTTCTTACCGCCAAATTCGTCTACAAGTAGAGAACCTTTGAAACTTTGTTCGTTGCAGTGAAATTTGTGTCAAAGTAAAGATTTGTTAGTATTGTGGCCCAAATTCCATTGAGAATAGTTCGGTTGAAAAGGGAGTTAAAGAATTATCAAAGTTGACAATTGGAAGTTTGGATTAACAATGGGGCGCTTTAGCGCTGCCCTGTTGCTCGCTATTCACGAGGAAAGACACTCAAGCACCGGTGTTATTTGGGAAAATTTTGTTTCCATTTTTCTAGCTCGATTTTTATCCCTTTTTTCCATCTATAATGTATTTATTTGGGTCCTATATATAGTCCATATAATTATTGACTTTAGAGACAAGACAATATTGTAAAATACAATATTTTTGTATTCTTTCTCCATTATAATAAATTCTCCATTTCTTTACCAATTGTTCTTGTGCTCAACTAGTGTTGTGATTGCTATTTCATATTGTGCCATTTAATCTTGTCCTTAATTCCTAATAGATTATTGTTATAAAAATGCTTGTATGGCATTTATGATAAAGCTTAAAACGTGTTTAATGGCATGTCATGAAAGATGCAACATGAATTCATGAAAATTTTACATTATGTTCCTTTTATGATTTAGATCACCTATAAAAAAATTTGAAATTTTTAGTTTTATATTCTTGGAAAACATGAAACCCTAGTTGATTTTATAGAAATTTTAAATATTACTATCTTTTGTTCATTGATTTTCATACAGTAATATTAGTACTGTTAGAAAGGTCTTTCCTAAACTTTATAACCTTATAAAGAACTCTTAATTTAAACTTATAATAAGAAAATTATAAACTTTCAAATTTAAGGTCGTACTTTAGAAAAATAAATTTTAAATCTGCAAAATTTGGCGAAGATGGTGAATAATATTTTTTTCCCCTTACTCTATCCAATTTTTACTATACCAAACACTATAATGCATATAGAATTTTTGAATTTTGACCACACAATTGAACTCATAACCTCAAAAATAATGAAGAAGAAAAAAATAAATTTTTTGAGGTCGTGAGTTGCCAATGGGGTAAGTGTGATGCTCCCTAGCATTATTTGATCTTTTTTTAAAAAAAAAAAAAAAAAAGAAACTTTGACCCTTGCATGGGGGCACGTGACAAAGTCAAAATGCAATTTTAAAGAATGCAGAATAATTAAATTTTATATACTTAATTTTATTTTATTTTTTTGTATTTAATGATTAACATAAATTTATAAAAAAAAATGTTATAAAAAAACATAAAAAAATGTTTTTAACTTAATTAAATTCTAATTTTTTTAAATAAAATTGAGATTATTTATTAAGTGGTAATAGCCAAGTGGGAGTTAATTTTTGAGGATGCTCCCGTTTTTGGGAAATTGAAAAATATATGATCTATTATCACATGTTTTCATTTATTTTGCTTAATTAAATATTACTAGATTTATGCGCAATTTTAACATTACTGAAAGACGGGCTAGAGAGCACAGGCAATGGTACGTGTTGAAATGTTACATGTTTATCGAAACTATAAAATAAATTCACGACATAACTTCACACAACACATACAATGTCTAGAAGCAATACATCTACAAGTGATGCATTTGGGACAACATATATGTGAAATAGATAACCGTTATCATTTAATGAGAATGCTTCCTTGTCATTGGAATGATGTTGTAATTAAAATTTTGGATAAGACGACTTATCTAGCCTACAACTATTTGATCAAGATTTTAATGAGAAAATGAATGAAATAAAATTAGGTTATTAGGAAAATTCCAACTATCCATGTATAGCTAGTTATAATAGTGAATTAATCAATCGTTGATCAATATCCATATAATAGTGTTCTTGTGCCTAGTAGTTGTACAGAAGATTTGAATGTAATAGCATGTATATATTTGACATCTTTTAATTAATATATGTGTTATGTTTTATTATATGTGATGGAAGTGTCATATTTAGGCTATAAATGCTTAATTATTTAATTCTATTATATGTTATGGAAGTATCATATTTAGGCTATAAATGCTTAATTATTTAATTCAGTGGAATATCTAAGGTTGGAAGAGATTATATAACTCTCACCTAGAACTTATGATTTTGCGCTTTGAAACTAAACTTTTGTAACAATGAAAAATTAGGATAATGAAAATGATTGAAAACTTAGTGAACTTTCGACTTTATGTTTAATGTTAAATTTTAATTTGCATGAGTGCAAAATATCGAATGAATTTCCTAAATAGTTACTGAACTTTGTCAAAAGTTCCCAAGAGGTTACCGAACTTCAAAACTTCTCTAAATAGTCACTAAATTTTGCCAAAAGTTTCCAGAAGGTCAGCGAACTTGAAAACTTCCTTAAATAGTCACTGAACTTTACAAGCAGTTCCTAAGGGTCACTAAACCAGTGATGTATGGGGTCCCAATTTGCAAAGTTGAGTAACCCCTCGGCAAACTTCAGTAACTATTTAGGGAAATTTTGAAATTTGATGACCTCATGGGAACTTTTTGGCATAGTTCAGTGACTATTTATAGAACTTTTGAAGTTCAGTGATCTCCTGGGAACTTTTAGTAAAGTTCAATGACTATTTAGGTAATTAACTTGCAAAACATCGTATGTGCATTGATGGATATTTATATGATTGTCTTTAAAACTTTAACAGACATGTTATTAAAAAAAATCATATAAAGGTGACAAATTAAAAGACAATAACTATAACACTTGACACTGTGAAATTTGGTAAATGCTGGAAGAACATGATATGCATGAGTATATTAACATACATGCGAATTGGACTACTCAACATAGAAGAAGAGATCAAGAAACTTATCAGTCATGAAAGAAGATTTTACTACTCGTGCTATTTTGGTAAGTTCTATAGTGGATTATCTCATTCACGAGTGTGAGCAATTCTCAATTGCTTATGACATCTCGGTATATCAGAGAAAAAATATAGTGACACTAGTGTGATTAGACTTGGACGACTAACTATTAAGTTTGACATTTATAAGAAATCTCAAGATCATAACATCAAACGGTATGTGAAGATAATGTCTAACGTGATCAAAGAGATGAAGTTAATTGATCACATACTCTGTGATGAGTTGCATGTACAGACTTTAATCTTATCTCTTTCCAATAACTTCGAAACATCTAAAAGTCAATCCATCTCATAATGATAGCATTATAACTTTTTTTAATGTTGTTCACCATGTTGAATCAAAGGATGAACGGCTTGATGCAGCTAAATCTTTTGGACAAGCTTTTCTAGTTAAGTCTAGGTCTGGAAAAAGCTACAAGCTTTAAAAGTAAAAAGAATTGGAAAAAATGAGAGAAATGAAATGAAAATAAGATTGGATATGGACCTAAAAAGGTCTAAAATCAACAAATAAACAAAAAAGGAAATTGTTTTGAAAAGAAAAAGGTCAAGATCAAGTTAAAATGCTACAACTGTCAAGTAATGAGTCACATTGCTTGAGTTGCCCTAAACATAATAAGATTAATCTTCTAAATATTTCTTTTAGTACAATTTATGTTTCTAGCTTTGTTATGCTTACGAAATTTAATTTTATATGGATTATAGACTCAAGAACGATAGACCAAGTAACCAAGGATCAAGAAGCATTTGAGGAGTTTTGTCAATATTCAGCTAGTACAAGTCGATATATGTTGGAAACAATGATAGAGTGGTGGTTAAATGGAATGGTACAAACAAGTAACACTTGAGTAGAGTTCATACTGTTTGTCTTCATGATGTTCTATTTGTGCTAGGGATACACGGAAACTTAATATCAGTTATTGTTCTTTTAAAATTAGGCTTCAATTTGAACTTTAGTGATACTTCCATCATTTAAAAATGGTAATATTTATTATGGATCTGGATATTCATCTAATTAAGTCTAGGTCTAGATTGTGAACCAAACACTTATAACTACTATATAAATCGATGTTTTCTATGAATGTATCTTTTTCTAAAGATGTAAATATGGTTACATGAGTATAGCTGGCTAGATTATGACAAATCAAGCTGAATAAGTTAGCTAAAGAAGACCTATTAGATACAATCTCTAAGATTTCATTGTCCATTTTGACCCTTGCGTAACGGGAAAAATAGCAAAAAACCATTTGATAAGACTTTGAGAGTTGATTTTCCATTGCAATTATCCATTCTGATCTTTATGGCCATGTGAATGTAAGGGCAAGATGGAGCTTCGTATTTCATCATATTTATAGATGATTCAACGCGATAGTTATGTTTTTGGATTTCTCGTATATAATTTAGAGGCATTAAAATGCTTCAAATGATACTTAAATTATGGTATTGAATTAAGTAGACAGGAAGGTGAAATTTTGAAGAACTAACCAATGACATGAATATCTTTCCAAAAAATTCAAGGAACGATGTAATGAAAAAGAAATCATTAAGCAATTAACTATTCCCAACACACAACAACAAATGGTATTGTTGAAAGGAGGAATAGAACTTTGCTCGAAATAGCAGGGAATGTGATAGTATAAGCTAATCACCTATTTTCTTTTTGGAAGAAGCTTTGTTGTCGAAGACCTACATTCTATATAAATTTTTTTCAAAACCCGTGCCTACAACACCATATCAACTTTGGATAAGTAGGTCAACCGATTTATGCTATTTTAGACTTTGAATTGATTTCCCAATACAGTTGATGGATATCCCCAGCAAATCACTAGCTTTAGCTACGTTCATGTTTCTCCTTCCCAATATTGAAGTCTCCAACGGTAGCTAGTTCCATATTGTAGGGGGCATATTAAGAATAATTGGTCGACCAATCAAACGAGCAAAATCATGAGCTCGACCACACCAACAAGCATATCTCGGTCTCATCCAAATAATCAAGACTCTTTTTTATTTATGTAACTAAAAGTAATCTATACGCAATGTTTTGTTGTAATTTATATTTGTAAGAAGTTATAGGACCAATATAATTCTCTCAAAAAATAGGATTACATCAAATGTAAAATTACAGAATAAAAAGTGTACTTGAGTATCATAATAAATGTGTGGTTTGAAAAAAAATTAAAAATTCTGAGTGGAAATCACAGAGTGGCGATTTTGTGTGATTTAGGACTTTGAGTTAGGACTTTCTCTCTAGCTGCTATCAGAGTGACAGCGCCTTCCCTGTCGGATCTTTTGGTAACAGCGAGCATGATAGGTGAGAGGTTGATGGGGCCTATAGAGCCAGCAAACACATCATACACAGGAAAAACTGTTCAACAAGGTTATTCTTTCTTAGATGCTACAAAATACTCTGTGGGTAGAGAGATCCTAGGAAGTGCATCTCTTCAATTGAGGAGGCCAGAATTGATTGAAGGTAAACTCGACTTTATTTTCACGGATGTAGAGGTAAAGCGTTTGGCAAAGGACTTTAGATATGTTTTAATTCTTAAATTCCTATCATCTAGACCGAATATTGATTTAATTTGCGGCCATCACGAAAACTCGTGGATTGCACGAGGTTCCAGTGGTTAGCCATATGAATGCATCACATGTTTAGGTACATATGTAAAATGAGGAAGATTTCCTCCATGCTTGGGCAAGAGAAGGTAGATTGGTGGCTGGTGATTCATTCAAATTATTCAAATGGACTCCATAAGAAGTCATCATTGGCTCCTCAATGGATTATCTTACCTGGACTTCCACTACATCTTTACAAACCAAATTGCCTTCGTTTCTTAGCAATGTAATTTGACCGATACTTGGGAACAAATCATGCTACTCTATATAGTACACGGGCCTCTGGTACTCACATTTGTGTAAAAATTTACCTATTGGCTGATGTGGTAGAATGTTTTCCGATACACTAGTTTTGATGACTCTTTGGCAACATGTTAAATATGAAAAACTTGGATTTTTTATAAAAATGTAGGAGATATGGGTACACAAAGGTTATTTATAAAGTGGGTCAGCAAATTCAAGAAAAGCAACAAATGAAGAAAGTTGAAAATATTGGTCCTAAAAAAAGGAGTGAAGATGAAAAAAAGGAGACGAGTCTCGTGGTGTGGGGAAGGAATATCGATGTGCAAGAGGGTAGAGATACAAGTAACCTGGATGCTAGTGGTGTTTCAATTGGCACAACTCACGAGGAAGTAGATGATAAAATAAAAAGGATTGTGAAAGTAGTGGATGAAAAATCTGGTTGTGGATAATGATAAAGAGAAAAAGGATGTAGCAGAGATTGAATTGGGGAGAGATAAAAACACGGTCAAGGATAGAATTGTAGCCTCGAAGAGTAGAGGGATCGAAATTGTTGAGCTTGGAAAAGCTATCCAATTGAAACCTATAGGTCGAGCTTATCTGTTGGATGGAGAGCCAGTAAAGGAAGAATGAGAAATAGAAGAGAGAGAGAGAGAGAGAGAGACATGATCAAGGATAAGGAGCAAAAAAAATGTAATGACCATGAAAATAATGGTAACGATAGAGGATCAACAGGGTGTCCAAGAAAATGCTGAGGAATTACAAGAGGACTGTAGTGATCATGTTATTACAGATAAGGTTATGACAATATCAGATCTAGATGTGGAAGGAATTGGGGAGGATTTGGGGAATATTCATGATTGTACTTTAGAATCTAAACAAAGGCCCTAGGTATACAAAGAAAATAGTTCATAAGGTCAGAAGCACTTCAAAGGTTCCAAGCAAACCCTCTCATCTTAATCTATGAGATACAACTATCTCTTTTGGAACATCCAAGTTATAGGGACGTAGACACGTAGGTTACGAAAGTTGATTAGAAGGTATAAGTTGGGAATAGTAACAGTAGTAGAGCCTTGGCAAATAGTGGATGGAATGGACGCTTTGCAAAAGAAACTAAAATTTAATTTTGGTTTATTGAATAGTGATGTATAAGGAAAACTACGGATTGGAAATAATCTACTGCTACATGATGGCCACAGGATTTTCAAGCACTATAACATCCCATAATCTCATCTCTTTGACCCTATTAAAGGTCCTGCCATTAAATTACTTAAAAAATTGATTACTAACTTCCCCTTTCTCAATCCACCTATACTTAGCTATTTTTTCTAGGCACATTCCTTTTCTCTTCTCCCAAGTATCAAGTTCTACTTTTGTAGCTAAGAAGGTATACTTGACCTCCTCCAAATAATCCACTTGTAGGCCAGCATCCAACTTTTCTAACTCTTTTTCTAGCTGCTAAATATGTTCCTATGTCCACCCAAACACTGTTTTGTTCCATATACGCAGAGTAACCCTCAACTTTTTCAGTTTTCCAACTAGGTGCCATAAACTACTTCTTTTGAGTTCCTTTTCCATAACTTTAACACGGTCATTAAAGCTCTCATGTGTACTCTACATTTGTTGGAATTTAAACAGTATAGGGCCATAACAATCCATATTAGTCTCTAACCAGATCAACATTCGTGCATGGTCCAATGTAGTACGAGCTAAATAGCTCGTATGAAGGTTTGGAAATTGCTCCAAACAATTAGAATCAAACAATGTTTTATCCAATTTTGCCCAACTCCTAGTCCAATTGCTCGACCATTACACTAGGAATAAGGTTCCCTACCATTTGAAGGTATTTTTCTCAGCCCATCATTGTCAATAAAGTGATTATAACCTCTATTGCACCCATTAGTCGAGGTCGGCCTCCACACCTTTCTCGATCATTTTTTATACTATTAAAATCTCCAACTACTACCCGAGGAACGTCAGCGTGATTCATATCTTCTAATTTTGACCAGAGCAATCTTCTTTGTACATCTGTGTATTTTGCATAAATAAAAGAAATCACCACACTAAAGTTACCTTCACCAGATAAGTGATTTGTTGTTACTTGGGTGCTAGACCTGGGAGGGATCAACCAGACCTATCAGATTAGGTTCAACAAACCATTTAAGAGGCAGAGAACTAGGAAAGAGGGAGAATACCTACTGTCCAGGAGGTAAGGGGGGAGTTTTTCTATTCCAATTGATAATAGCCCTAGTCTTGATGGCTTCAGCTTAGGATTCTATAAATTCTATGAGGACATAGTGAGGGAAAATGTCACGGAGGTAAAGTGTGACTTTTTTGAGGTACGGATATTCCAAGATTCTACTCTTTCTCCAACGTGGTTCTAACTCCTAAGATAGATTCCCCTTCGAGCTTTGACAAGTTTAGACCAATAAGTTAATGTCCAATGATATATAATGTATTTTGGTAAACAAAATAGCTTTAATATTAGCATGAATTATTTCTGTGGAGCAAGTTGCTTTTATTCCAAGGAGAAATATCTTCAATAAAATTACTCTGTCTCAAGAGATGATTCATTACCTTAATAAGCCAACAAGAGATGGCAATGTAGTCTTTAAAGTGGACATTGCCAAAGCATGTGATGGTACTAATTGGGACTTTTTTATGCACGTATTGAGCTTTGGTTTTTCTTCCAAGATTTGTGACTTGGTGAGACAATGTGTTACTACTCCTTGGTATTCTGCGGTGATTAGTGGAACTATAAAGGACTTCTTCAAAGGTGGAAGAGGTCTAAAGTAAGGCGATTCCCTATCCCCATATCTGTTTATTATTGTAGAGGAAGTTTTATCCAAAATGTTGAGAGCTAAATTTTAAGATAGCAACGTAAGATCTTTTTCTTTACCAAATGAGGCTCTCCTAATTTCTCATATGCTATATGCTTATGACATTGTGATATTTGCAAATGGTGGGAAAAAATCTTTAAGAGCTATTAAGGAGGTTTTTTGAAAATAGAAAAAATGGTCGGGACAGATTGTTAATGCTGATAAAACCTCCATTTTTTTCTCTAAGCAGATCACTGTGTCAAGAAGATAGATGCTCTTAAAATTTACTAGATTCACGGAAGGTAAATTCCTTTTTAAATATTCAGGGTTTCTGTAGTCACGGGAAGATTGGGACTGGAGATCTTAAAAGTGTGGTAAGAAAAATTTGTATAAGATTGGCGGGTTGGCAAAGTAGAGTGTTATCTAAGGGGGCTCGGCTTTTGCTTCTAAGAACATGTCCTTACTAGCATTCCTCTACATCTGCTTTCTTTTATTAAAGCACTAATTTTGGTAATAAAAGTATTAATAGAATCCTTAGTGACTTCTTATAGGGCTATGCGAATGGGAAGCCTAAGAAGAAATGGTTAGCATGGGACAAAGTTTTATATAACTGTTAAAGAAGGAAAAGGTGGGCTTCGAAATCTACAGAAAGTACAATCATCCTTACACATGAAATTTGCTTCAAATATTTTGACTAAAATATCTCTTTGGTCAAAAATTTCTAGGGCAAAATATATTAAGGACAAATATACATATCTCAGGAGGATGCTACTAAGGGATCAAGATTATGGAAGATGGTTATGAGATGTATGCCAAATGTTCTTAAACGATCTAGATGGCGAGTAAAGGAGGGTAGTATATCATTTTGATAGAATAGATGGTGAAATATGTATCCTTTGAGAGATCGGGTGCAATTGGTTGAACAAATTAAAGTCTTGATCAAAGATCTTAAAGGTGACAATAGGTGGAATGAAAATTTCATAGAGGAGCTAGTTGGGAGAGATCAAGCTGGAAAGGTTCTTGTTAAACTAGGAAAAATTAAGATAGGTAAAGTCAGATTGATTTGGACTCAAAGATTGGATGGAAAATTTGCTGCAAAAAGTTCTTAAAAAGCTATAAGACTTCAGAGGCAAATACCACAGTGTCATGATTGTATTTGGCACCCAACTCTGCCAAAGAAGATTTCATTAAATATGTGGTTGGCCATGAAATGAGGTCTCGCGATAGATGACTAACTTCAAAAGGTTAGTATTTCCATTGTATCAAAGTGTATGTGTTGTTTACGGAGGGAATATGAGGATACACAATAGAGATAAGCTGAATTTTCAACTTAACTATGACAATAACATAAAATGTACATACGGATGCAAAATATATAGTAAGCCCAATAGCTATCTTCTAAGTCCAATCTAAAAATGGACATGTGTCCCAAAACAATGATATATGCTCTATAAAATGGGTTATACTAGTAAACTCTATTAGATGGCTCTGACTCCAAAATCAAAGGCACAATTCCTAAAGATGCTCAGAAATTCAACTACTACCTGATAAGAAAATCGTAGGAAAATATATGAGTTGATAACTCAGTAAGTGAAGAAGTTCGAAAATAATTATACTTTTTTATTTATACATTTTTTATCGAAAATCAAGTTTAAATCATTTAAAAGTCATTTAACAGTTCACAGTATAATAGCATATAATAAGAATCAAGATTTGAAACATCTTTATAATGCTTAAAATATCATCTCAACATGCTATAATCATCAACTGAAATTTATACAATCATCACATTGCATCACATCAAATGTACTAAAAAATTCACCAAAATGTACTCTCTGACCGAAATCTATAATCTAGTCATATGCACATAGACTACCCTTCGGGCTAAGCACTCCCAACACAGGCCTCAAGCCTCCTTAGTGAACGAAAGCAGGTCTCAAAGACCTCTCATAATCAATTCTAGAACTCGATCAAGGCTCCTCAATGAATTATATACACACGGTCAAGACTCCTCCATCCACGATTAAGACCTCTTAGTATAGTATAGAACAGAGCCTAAGCTCTCGGTGAACTAGAAGAATTCTATAATCACGGGTACTTCTGGTCGATCTCAATATTACATATGTTTCACATTTCAATTCACAAATAATTCACATAAGTGCACATAGTGTAATAAAATACTTAGTTTATCAATACTTGATAATATTTAAGTTTTTCATTCACCGAACTATGTACGCAAATCAACTTGACTAGTAAGCTATCCCGATACATGTATCGCTACCTGAAATATGATATAATATTAAAATCAACAATTAACTATTTTAAGAAATTTTGATAATTTGATAGGCGATACCAAAACTTAGTCTTTTCATATTTAAGCAATTTCTAAAGTTCCTTTAATCACTTAAGTTAATTTTTCTTTCATTTAACCTAATTACATAGAATTTCCTTCGATAAACTTGAATTTAATTAACAATTCGATAACTCTAAAATTTAACATAACTTTTCAATAAAGCAACTTTTCATTTACCTTTTAAAACTGAGGAGATGAGCTTAATAGCATAAATCACTTATTTTAAATCACGTTGTCAAAATTTTTTATAATTATTATTATTCTTCTTCTTCTTTTTTCCTTTTCTTCTTTCTTCTTTCTTCTTTCTTCTTTCTTCTTTCTTCTTTCTTCTTTCTTCTTTCTTCTTTCTTCTTTCTTCTTTCTTCTTTCTTCTTTCTTCTTTCTTCTTTCTTCTTTCTTCTTTCTTCTTTCTTCTTTCTTCTTTCTTCTTTCTTCTTTCTTCTTTCTTCTTTCTTCTTTCTTCTTTCTTCTTTCTTCTTTCTTCTTTCTTCTTTCTTCTTTCTTCTTTCTTCTTTCTTCTTCCTTCTTCCTTCTTTCTTTTCCTTTCTGCTCTCGTTCCTTTCTATCTGTGTGCATATAAAATATGTTTGTGAAATTGGATTTATATATAATTGGATTATAATGGAATGGATTTGGTTAATATATATCCATTCCACCGCCTGCCTTTTCCACTTTTGTGTTTTTGGTTTAAATTTTTTTTATTTTTATTTTTTATTTTATTGTGCTGGCATGACATATTTGACATCAATTGTGGTTGTTGACTAATTTAATTAGATAAGGTACTACACACCAAAAGTAAGGGTTTATTAATAACAGTCAAATTTACTTTCCAAAAAAAAAAAAAAGGAAGGTGCACTTAATTAATTTGACTCCAAATGGGAATTTTCTTTTAATAAAAAAAGGTATTTAAATGTGTAAAGTTACCTCTTTCATATTACAACTGTGGTTAGCAATGCGAAGAAGAAAAACGTATAAGTCAATTTGAAGAGGGTATGTATGTGTTCTACCCAAGTGACAAAGAAAGCTAAATCAAGGTTGAGGTTATAATAAGGACTTTTAATACACCAAGCAACATATTTCTTGAAAAAGAGAGGAAACTGTCACATAATCTTCTATTCGTGGAATCTGATTTCAGTGAAGGAATATTGCCATGAACCATCTTGGGGTTTAGATATACTCGAACTGTCCTTGAAGGCACCACTTGTTGATACAGTGTCTTGGGGGCTTGTCTCGTTGAAATGAGCAATCCATGGTTTATTTCAGTTTTTTCGTACACCGTAAAACTCTGGGTGCTCGAAAAGTCATCAATGCCTCCATCCGACAAGAAGTTGTCAGTAGCATTTTCATTCACAAATTCAGCAGACATATCATTTTGATTTGTATAAATGATATCAGTGTCAAAGTTTAGTTTGCTGGTTCCTCCTGCAATGAAATACTGTAAATTTATAAGCATAGATAATGGAAAAAAGAAAAGAATGGAAATTGACATGGCACAACGATAAAAAAGATTAATGATAGGAAGAAGTTAAAGTGGCAAACCTTGAAAATCATAAAAATTGGAAATACTCTCCACTGGAATTGTCTTGTATTCCTCATGAAAGGTCTGTCAAGGACAAACAATAACATAACTAAGCAGTCAGAAATTTCACTTTTTTAGAATATAAAAGTTGATGGCAAAAGGTTACTGTTATAGTAAACTATTTATCCTAAAAATATAGATGTACATTCTTATTAAAAAAATAAATAAAAGAAGATTGAATCCAGAACCCCACCGCCCTGCCCTTGGAACATCATAAGGGAGGTAAATTGCGGGATATGTCCCAACAGGTCAGGGAACAAAAGCTTACCCGTATACTGATAACTACAAAGAGTCAAATTTCATATTTCAGGAATCAAACCCTCACACTGCGGCTACCAGCAAAACTAATATTACCTTACTCCTATCCTTTGCACCACTGAATTATGTCCTTGGGGGGCTAGATATACATTCTTATACCTTCTCTAGGAAGTCAATGACTACTCATTCTCTATCATAGGCTTCTCTGACAGTAATAGTTGGGCGTCTAAGAGGTGGTCATTTCAAGGTATTTCTAAGGTAAAATTTATTGGAGAACTTGATTTAAACTTTAGTAGTACAAAGTAGGTTACCTTTTCAAGTTCCCTGTTCGACATCCCTACCCTTCTCAAGTTTTCGGCCGTTCTCTCCGATGCAAAAACTTCATCTTTTTTCTCAATTTTGATAGACCTATGATTCGGTTCGTCTCTTAAGTCGTCCATGTATTTGAAGGGACCAATACCATGTATTTGGTTATCGTGGGGCGGAAATGAAAAATCCTCAACTGGAGCATAAATTCCGCCCCATGTATCTTGATTTTGAAACTCGTGAGAAGCTTGAGCAACTGAGAGAATTTCCTCCAATATATCTGAAGGTTGATTTGTATTTTCATGAAAAGCATTGGAATGTGACAAACCAGACTGTGGGAAGTCCTGAATTTCCAATGGTGGGAATGTAAAACGATGTTGTAACCTTGCACACTCTATTGCTAAATCAACCTGAAAAACATAAATTATAAACTAATGTAAAGACGAAAATATATATAGAGTAGTTTAAAAATTTTGTATGCCCTATGGTCAAATTTCGAGCCTAGTTGTATGAATGATGTTCAACATGATATGAGAACAAGTATGAGGCTGAGTTCAAGTCACTTGCCCCATTATTTATAGAATGTTGTGCACGTTTCAAGTTTTTTGATATTACTAGATGTAACAAATGTTAAAGACTAAAATCAAATAAATAATGTATCGCTTCTCTAACTGCTATTAAATGAATGGTTCATCAAAAAGAGAGAAGAGAAGCGCGTTTTTGGAAAGATGCGCATTTTCAATTGGTCCGTGATGGCCGGATGTAAGATGAATTATTTACTAGTAAAGCTGAAACTTTTTACCTTGGAGGGTGTATATGATGTTGGTGAACACTGAGAATATGGATTATTTATGAAACCAAATGCCTCTTCTGATAAGTACTGTGTCCATCTTCCATCATCTGGGCCATTTATATTCATCTGAAAGGCATTGGTGGCACTGGATGAGCAGGTTCCCAATGGCAATGGATAGTCTGAGCTATCAAAATCATCATATTTTCCTTGAGAGTACATATCAATGCTGGAGGATCGCTCACTATCTGTGGCCAGATATTGGTCCCCAATTTTCGGGCTGTTCAAGCTCTTCTTGAATACACGGCAAAGCGCGTAAGCTTCCTGAGAACTCATTCATAAAACCATTTATTTTTGTGACGTGTATAGATTTTCTGTCTAAAAGTTAGATAGGAGAAAATCCTACTTATAGGATTATAAATAATTTATAAACAAGATCCAGATGATATTACTGGAGACGGAAAGAATATGTCTTAAGAAGAATAAAAGGTTAAAACATAAGATAAAACAAGATTGCACCTGCAAGCCGTTGGCATTTTCACATTCCCTTTCATCTAATCGATATTCGTGCATAATCCAATCGGTTCGAGTTCCATGGGGAGCTCTACCTCCGTAGTAAACTAGGGTCTTCTTCATCCCAACTGCCCTCGTTTGTGAGCTCACCTTTCTATCCTTTCCAGTGGCCTTCCAGTATCCAGCTTTTGTTGCCCGATTAGTCCTTGACCCATTCGGATACTTACGATCTCGAGGGCTAAAGAAGAACCATTCAAGATCTTTGCTTGGCAATAATGACTTCCCTATACAAATTATTTTCAATTGAATCAGTTGTCTTCCGATTCTATGAGCATTGAAAAAAATACATACAGAATATATATCAAAAATTTAATAAACCAGAAATAAGATGACATTATAGAAATTGTTTGTCAAAATGCGAATCATTTCTAGAGAAGTTAATAAAGATGATTTATTCTTGAAAATTCGTATCTGAGTAGCAGAAAAGGGATTAAGGTTCGGTCATATTTTGTGGAAAACAATGTAACCATATGCTTTGCTTTGCTTTTTGACGGCATCTTGATCTTTTTGATTAAATAGGGACTATGAAATAATGATCTTTATTTCGAGGAAAGGAAAATGAGATTATATATGATATTATTGACTGATAAAGTGTGTTCAAAGTATATAGTAACCTATATTCATAATAGTTATTGATCATCCAAAAGAAGGTGGAGCACGCGGAAGGAATATTAATCAAACTTCACTTTGCAGCTTCGAATTTTCACATCCCATCGCAGAATACTTTTAATCACAGTAATTTATAATCATAAATTCCAGAATCTCCCATATAATTTCTTTTGCATTAGAAAAAGAAGGTTATGAATAATTATTTGATACAAGTTTTTCATTATTTTATATTTAGGGCATAAGAAAACACTAAGGGTCCGTTTGATTGCAAAAATGAAATTGAATTGAATTGAAAACGAATTCTAGGGCATTGAATTGTCTATAAATTATTTTCCTAGGAATTATAAATTATTGCGTTTGATTGGTATAATTTTTCACATGGAAAATGTTGAAATAAAGGTATTTTTTATGTTTGTTTGGCTTTATTTTACATGAAATTGTCAATTAAAGAGATAAAATTTACTGGTATTGGGTATGAAATTTGTTTCCATTACCAACAAAAAAAATCAAGAAAATCATCTATCTTTTGGTGTTCGTTTGACTTTGTTTTACATGAAAATTGTGAGTAAAAGGGAAATATTTTTTTACAATAATTCTTAGAATCTATTTCCATTGCCAAAAAAAAAAATTAAAAAATTAAAAAATTAAAAAATTGCTACAGTAACCGAGAATTCCAATTTCACCATTTTGGTGAGAATTCCAATTCCATGATTTCATGGAAAATGCTGACATGGCAAAAAAGTGAGAATTTCAATTCCAAGGAAAATTTTGGACAATCAAACAACCAAAAGTTGGAAAATAGAATCCAATTTCCACTGAAAAAGTGGAGCAATCAAACACTACCTAAAATTTTTCTTTATGTCCAATGAGGAAAAAATAAAAATCTTTAAAAATTATCAGGGATGAACCAGATTTTTACCCCGTTTACAATTGCAGACTATGGCAAATAAAAGGCTGTATTACCAGGTTGAATGGTCTGATGATATAAAAAGGATTACTGTGTGTCATGCCAATATTTCAGCTAAAGCTAATAAAAATGAGACCAATCAATTTGTTATACCTTTCTTCATCTTCACTTTGTTTGAAATTATTTTGCATAGCTAATTTGATCAATCAATTTCCAATAACTATCCTATCATACAAAATTCAGCTATGGATTAAAAAAGAAGAATACCTGGCAGGTCCCATGGCTCGCACTTATAGAGATCAACTTCAGGAATGATTTCAAGATCAATCCTCTGCCCATTGATCTTCCGCTTTAGATAATAAGCCACGAGTTCCTCATCAGTTGGATGAAAACGGAATCCCGGAGGCAATGAAACAGGTGCCATCTCCCTTTGAAATCCAAAACACTCGAAAAATACAAAAATAACTTTCACCACCCCTCTTTGGAGTCTAGCTAACTGCAAAAGATTCATGCAAAAAACCCTAAAACAAATTAGTCACAAATACTAACAATATCGTAGAAACATGCATTTTCTTAAACAATCCCTATCGACCGAATGCCTTATGATTCGAACATCATATGATGTCGAATGTGTGCATGTTTGTGTGAGAGAGAGAAAGAGAGAAATCTTACAAAATCTAAAGAAGGGAAAGAGAGGAAGATTGAGAAGTATTGGTTTATTGATATATAAGAGAACAAAAAGAGATGAGAAAAGCAAATTGGAGGCTCCCAACCCCACACACTTTTTTTATTATATTAGTTTTTTCCCATCAAATGTTGCTTTATTAGTCTTTCTTCTCAAGCCCTGTACTCTCTCTCTCTCTCTCTCTCTCTCTCTACATTCTTTCTTCTCATATATATGTGTGTCGTAATATATCCCTATCTCTCTCTCTCTCTCTCTCTCTACATTCTTTCTTCTCATATATATGTGTGTGTCGTAATATATCCCTATCTCTCTCTCTCTATCATGTCTCCTCTCTCTTATAAAAATTGAACTATTCAATCTCATTATTCCACATAAACTGTCACATCATCGATATTCCATCGTAATAATGATAATAGCATTTTTTTAGGCCTTGTAGGGTTGCATAGTTGGAGTCGTAGTTAGCAGTGGACGACCCATTGAACAGGAAAAATATAAAAATAAAAATATAGTAGACGGTCAATAGTCACACCATGATGATGTGTTGTTTCATTCCCCCATCTCCGGCTAGGGAATTTTTTATTTTTTTTTTTAATCTTTTTTGTAACTTTAGCTGGAGGTTTGGCCAAGTCCCCTCGTAATTATATAATTGGTTTTATCTTTGAACTAATAGAGCGTGTCATATTGACTCTGTGGCTAAAATATGCCAAATCCCTAGCTCAATGAGAAGGATTTGTTCTGGCTAAGGAAGGCATGGATCGGAGATTGAATTAGGCCCAGTGTGACTCATTGCACATTGTGCAAAAATTAGATCATACTTTAGTTTCGCCACATATTCTTCTTTTTCATCTGATATTGTAGCACTTTTTAGGTATTTGGGCCGTAGATTACGTGGCTTTATTTCCAAAGATTGAAATAGAACGAACTTGATCTTACTTCCTTCGATTAAGCCAAACGAACAGGTTCAGTAACAGGAGCCTATTCCTAGGGTTGAAATGTCAGCCACTAATTGGCAGTGTTTTGTATTACATTTTTAACTTCCAATAAGAATTCGTCAAGTATATATCTGTTCAGTCTCTTTCTGTAGCAGGATTATATTTCTTTTGTCATTTTAATTCCAGTTTTGCACAACTTGGCAGATTATGTTCATCTTTTTCTTTTGTCCACTATTCTCAATGATCTGAGTTAATGAAATATTTGCTAGGGGTTTCAAAAATAAAAAGGGAGAGATCTTGAGAAGCATGAATTGAGGAAAATGGAGAGATCTTGTTGGAAAATAATTGGTTACGATGACATGCACAATGGTAAAATATAGAAAGTAAAACTTATGGATTGATCGAGTCTCGTGATAATACGATGTCATAAAGTGAAATTGCCCTTTTGTTAACTGTCGCGACCTCTTTGGACAATCACTCACAAGATACAACGATCAATCACAAATGATTTCAAAACTCTCAAATGTACTCTAAAAAAATAGATAGCCTACAAAAGTCAAGTATGAAGAATCACTGAATATGAAAATGATAATTTATTTTATCTATTTTTCCAAAGAGCAGACATGTGTTGATATAAACACCGACCTCCCACACAAATTTTCACGCTGTTCATCAATTGGACACTTAATTTAATTTAATTATTTCTTTTAAATAATATATTTATTATATATAAATAACAGATCTGAGTATTCATTTTTGTTTTATACGATTTTCACGTCATAAAAAGAGGAAAATATGGATTTAGCCATTCGAGTCATGCTAAGAAAAGAAAATCCCTGCCAGCTTGACTGCCTTCAATGCTTGCTGTGTTTGATTTTGTTTCCTTTCAATTTATGGAATTAGTCATGTTTGATCATCCCTGTGTTATGGTTTTCACCCTTCTTGAAGTTTAATTAACTTTTTTTCCAAATTTCCTCCATTATTTCTTCATTTGTGATATTATAATGGGACGAGTTTGAATTTTCAAGGCCGAGTTCTGAGCTCAAATTTTAGTTATGAACTAACTATTATCTAAAATTTCACATTTCACATCTTTCTACAGAAAGTGCATTTGATCTGCAAGTAAAAGGAGTGTTAAATATATAATTAATATCTAACAAAATCTTTAAATTAGGTGATCATTCAATAATTATATTCATGATTGCAGCACGTACACTAATTTTCATTTCTTGATGGAAAATTTCTCAACATTTATTGCATTTTGTGTATTGTGTATTAATTAACATTTATTTGTCATTATATATGTTGAAAAAATTATTTATTTGAAATTATAAATGTATTTGACACATAAATATTGATAGAAATAGAAGATCGCGTAACTTATTAATTATAAAGAGAAAGACTATATTTATGGGATTACGCAATGAAAAAATATGTACTAATTAGTAATTACAGAATCACATTATTATGAAATAATAACAATACTCTGAAAAATGTTGAGAGATATTATGAAAATCTTTTTTATTCATCAACACTAATTATCCAAGAATTTTTCCATCCGGTTTGAAGACTCTCTTCGCTCGGAGGAAAAAGGAAAAGCAAAAATAGATCATGAAACACCTACACACTCGCAAACATAAAAAAATAAAGATTTTATTTGAATATTTGGATAAAACAGGGAATTCTTTCTGTCTTTTAGATATATAATTATAGTAATTCATTTTCATTTGGTGCTTTCAAACTAGAAAGGGATCTCTTTGGGGCTTCCTTCGTCAAGCATTTCCATGCAATGAACAAATAAAGACAACACAATAGATAAATACAAAAATTCATCATGAGCTTCCAATATATGTTATAATGTCCTTTTATTTATTCCAAGTGAGTAAACTCTTTCACTTTATTTTCCTCTTAATAATTCGAAAGTAAGATCTATTAGGACTAATATCCATTATAAACATATTAAATAGTTACACCAAGAACAAGAAAAATGGATGATAATATTGTGATAAGATATTAACGTCACATCATGCATATTTCAAATCAGTTCTTCAATAAAATGTCACAAAGTGATTTTCAGCATTTTGTGAATCCACTTGTGACCTTTTTTTGGCCAAAAAAATACATTTTGTAGCTAAAAATCCGCTTGCTTGTGCTTACAACTTGTCAGGGATGCGAGTCGAGGTGACAATCGACTCGTCCCACTTAACTTACCTTGAATCCATTCTAGATATGCATAGACCTCCTCTAAAAATCTATAAATATATCGAGTCATGTCAAATGCAACATAGTAGGCACGCTATTAATATATACTTATACTACATATATGGTAGAGTGTTGGATGTGAACATTACAATTGAGAAAAATTACATTTTTTGTTTTTATAAGTACCCGTCATTTACTACCTAATATACATGTGAATAGTAATTTAAAAATACTTTTTATAATATTTAAAAATTGATATCAAAGATGACAGAATACATAATTTTTTAATTAGCATCAATAAATTTCAAAAGATAGAAAAAAGGACACCTTCTTTTGTGACCATATATATTGTTCATTGCAAGTTGCAAGTACCAAAGAGAATTGTTGTACAAGTTAAAATATTGTGTATGGATACAACATTGGGCAAGGAACCTTATGAAATCTTATGAACGAAAAGCACAAAAAGATGGATTCATGAAATGGAAAAGTTTATAGGATTTGTTCCTCCTATGCAACCTTGGAACTCTTTATTTCACGTGGCAAAAGTAGGCCCCATAATGATAAGTTATGGATCGCTAGCTTCTTCTTCTTCTTCTTTTTTTTTTTTTCCTTTTCTTTTCTTTTTTTTTTTTAATTCCAAGAATTGAATTGCTTTTCCCGTGATAATAATGTATTTTATTGTGTGTTAATTAATTAATTCATGGACACAGCATCGGCGCTTTATTCTCGCAATGGTTTTCAAGCCATCTATGTTAGACTTCACATTTGTTACTAGTGTGTCTTGTGTATATAACAAGAAAGAAACTTATTTTGAATATATTGAAGGTGTTCTTTCATATAGTTTTAAAGTGCTTTTTCAAAAGAGAGAAACAAGTTTACTTAGGAAGTTAGAACTTCTAAAATGTTTTAAGTGATTCTACGGGCTACCATTTAAAGTCTGGCACAATTGTCGTTAAGTCAAATGATGGGGTTTAGTATTTAACAATTGAGTAATGTTATTCACAGTCGCTCACTACGATAGTCGTCTTATGTGACATCTTATATGGCGGTTTGTGATTTTATATATATTAATATAGTAGTTTTTCTTGCCACATATATCTAATCACTAATCGTCACATGCGTGCCATATAGGATGATTGTGGTAAATAGTAACTGCAAATAACATTATTCTTAACAATTATATTACTATTAAAATAAAATAAAATAGAACTTAAAGACGTTACAAATCTAGTATTTCACTAATCACGGAAACAATAGATCAGAAAATACTTAAAGAAGTATTTATGTGTTTTAACCACTCTGGCATTGAAGATACCACAGGTCAGGGCTCAGAATAATTGTAGCCATATGTTTCACTCTGAAAACCCAAACACCTGACCCAATAACTAACCAAAGTTGCTTCGGTGGACTGAACGACAAACCGTGACTACAGATTAATAATCTCGCTCAATCAACGTTCAAAAATTGTGTTTATCTCACATAAAGAATAAGAAATTGCCCGACCAGAAGTTGGAGATTGAAGAACAAAACAAGATAGAAAAGTTTGAGAAATGGCGTGTCTGAATGGAATGAGGATTAGGACAATAGAGAGTTGTATGTATACTCTCGCTGTCAATCATTGATCAAACTATCCAGAGCAACTAATAACTTAAGCAACTGTCAATAAACAACCATAAAGAAAAAGGCTTGATTGATCGATCCGCCAATTTATGCTTCGCAATCACGTAAAGCATGAAAAATATATTGTTTCTTATCGAGTAAGGTAATTTGAGACTCCCTGGATCCGTTAGATTAGAAGGTAGTCTGTTGAATAAGAAAGCACTGCACTCATTCAATGCAATGGTCTCAAACTAATTCAATCTTTTTTTCTTTTTTCTTTTTGGACAACATTTTTTTCAAGAACTTTGCATAGTTTAAAATTTGAGATATAGCTAACAGGATACTATTACGAAGCTTTTTATACATGTCCAAGAATTTAGTAACTATTCTTCGAGCTTCTTCTTTTGCAACATTTGAGGAAAGGAGACAAGAAGCACATGGATAAAAACAGTTGCTTGAACAGCGACTCTAATTTAGGATTATTTTTGCTAACTGATTAGACTGATTCACATGCTCCTCATCCGTGGTAGGTACCTTTTCGTTCAATGCCACTTGTCTCTTAACTGTAACTTCTAGAAGTTGAATTCCACTTTGCGTAGTAATTGCTGAAATGTTTCCCCTGACTTTTTTCGAGAACTTTGAGGATATGAAATAGGAGATATGCATGCTCGAACTGGAGTTGGAGTTTTATAGGATGATCCTCAATGATTTCGTCCTCCAAAACACTTACAGCCATCACATGTTTTTTTGAATTGATTTCATTGCCACTTGGCAAGGTCCCTAATGGTCTTTCTAAGAGTACCCTTGCTATTTACTCTACCTGATTTTTTGAATTTTATATTGTTGACCCTTGATTATGAAGTCTTATTTCAATCTTTTTGCATAAACTGGGTTGTAATTCCTGTCATTTTTCCCATTGCTTCTTCCCTTGGATCTTTCCTTTCTTGCAGTAAAAAACTCGATAGCATATTCTAAGGTGGTGCTTAGAGATGACTATGCATTACTCTAAGAGAAGTTCGAATGGTTTCTCCAACACATATTGTATGGTGGAATGGGGATTGTTTAGCTATCTGATGAGGACATCCCAATTTTAATTATTTTAGTTGGACTTTTATTTCTTAGTTAGACTTAGGTTATTTTATTTTTATGGACTTGTGTATTGGGCTTGGCCCTAGATTTACAGTAGTTTCAGTATTTAACCTATTTTACATTATTATTTTTCAGTTGATGAATTTGATTAAATAAAAGTTCGGCTACAGCCCCATTTCTCGTCTTCCGTGTTCTTCCCCCGGTTCCCCTTCTTCTCTTCTCCTCTCTTCTCCTTCTTCTTTCTTTCTTATTCTTCTTTCGTCCCAGGGGCATCCCTCCCAAATTTACCTCATTATAGGATGAATCCTACCGAGCACACTAAACTTCAAAGGCAAGTGGATGATCTCCTTCACAAAGGATTCATTCGTGAGAGTTTAAGCCCGTGTGCTGTCCCCGCCCTATTGATGCCCAAAAAGGATGGTTCTTGGAGAATGTGTGTGGATAGTCGCACGATCAACAGGATCACGGTGAAGTATCGTTTTTCCATTCCTAGACTTGACGATATGTTAGATATGATGGTTGGTGCCACAATCTTTTCGAAGATTGATCTGAAGAGTGGATACCATCAGATTCGAATTCGCCCAGGTGATGAGTGGAAGATCGCATTTAAGAAAAAAGATGGTTTTTATGAATGACTAGTCATGCCTTTTGGGCTAAGTAATGCGCCAAGTACCTTTATGCGAATAATGACACAAACTTTCCAACCTTTCATGGGCAAGTTTCTTGTTGTCTACTTTGATATCCTCATCTATAGTAAGACTAAAGAGCAACACCTTGACCACCTCACACAAGTTTGCTCTACCCTTCGTGCAACTAATCTATATGCTAATGTCAAGAAGCGCTCTTTCTTCACCGACACAGTCATTTTTCTGGGGTTCATTGTTTCTTCGACAGGGGTATCCGCTGACCCTGCTAAGGTTCAGGCGATTATTGACTGGCCTGAGTTTAAAGTTATTCATGACGTCAGGAGCTTTCACGGCTTAGCTACATTTTACCGTCGCTTTATTAAGGGGTTTAGCACTATTATGGCGCCTATTACGGAGTGCATGAAGAAAGGGAGTTTTATTGGACACAAGAGGCGGTTAAAGCCTTTAAGTTAGTCAAGAAGCGAATGACGGAGGCCCCCATCATGCGTCTTCCCAATTTTTTCAAAGTCTTTGAAGTTGAATGTGACGCCTCCGGGGTAGGTGTAGGCGGAGTCTTAAGTCAGGATCGTCACCCTGTTGCCTATTTCAGTGAGAAGTTAAATGAGGCCAAACAGCGGTACTCAACTTATGATAAGAAACTGTATGCAGTGGTCCAGGCTTTGCGCTATTGGCACCACTATTTGTTACCCCAGGAATTTGTCCTTTATTCGGATCACGAGGCTCTCCGTTACCTAAACTCCCAGAAAAGATTAAGTTCTAGGCATGGTCGTTGGGTCGAATATTTGCAGGCCTATTCATTTGTTTTAAAGCACAAGAAGGGCGTAGAGAACCAAGCAGCTGATGCGTTAAGTCGTTGTGTCTCCCTTTTGTCGATCATGAGTGTCAAGGTAATCGGTTTTGAAAGATTTAAGGAGGATTACGAGGCATGTCCCGATTTTAAAGATATCTTTCTTGATTTACAAAGGGGACAATCAAGCGCCACAGATGGCTTCCGACTTGAGGAGGGTTATCTCTTTAGAGCCAATAAATTGTGCATCCCTCGAACTTCAGTGCGAGATTTCATCGTATGGGAAATTCATGCGGGAGGGTTAGCCGGTCATTTTGGATGTGATAAGACTATAGAGGAAGTTAAGCGTCAATTCTATTGGTCTAGCTTGAAGAAAGACGTGGCTAAAATTGTTAGTACTTGTAACACTTGTCAATTGAGTAAGCAGAAAAAGCAGAACACAAGTCTATACACCCATCTCCCTGTCCCTAATTGTCCTTGGCAAGATGTTAGTATGAATTTTATGTGAAAACTTCCACGCACCCCAAAGAAGCATGAGTCTATTTTTGTGGTTGTCGATCGCTTATCAAAGATGGCTCATTTTATCCACTGTAGCAAGACATCGGATGCGTCCAAAGTTGCCCTGCTATTCTTTAATGAAATTGTCAAATTGTATGGGCTTCCCAAGACCATCGTGTCTGATAGGGACGTTCGTTTCACTAGCCATTTTTGAAGAACTTTGTGGCACAAAATGGGTACCAAATTGAAATTCTCTACGGCCTACCACCCTCAGACTGACAGTCAAACTGAAGTAATTAATCGAAATCTTGGTAACATATTACGTTGTCTAATCCGGGAAAACCTTCGAAATTGGGATTTGATCCTTCCTGTAGCTCAAATTGCGTATAATAGCTCCATAAATCGTTCACTAGGTATGAGTCCATTTGAAGCCGTTCATGGGTACAAGCCCAGGAAACTGTTAGATCTCATCCCTATGTCCCCACAGGCTAGAGTGTTAGTATCAGCCGAAATATTTGCACAACATCTTCGTGACTTGCATATTGAGATCAATAAACAACTTGAAGCTAGTAATGCAAAATATAAACTCCAAGCTGATTTACACAAACAACATATTTAGTTTAACATTGGAGATTACGTTATGGTTCGTATTAGGCCAAAGCGACGTCTACATGGACCCGCCTCTAAATTGCAAGCTCGTAGCGCTGGTCCTTTTAAAATTTTAAAGCAGGTTGGTCCAAATGCATATATTGTTGACATTCCAACACACATTGGTTACCACTCTACTTTCAATATTGAGGACCTTGTAGCTTATAAAGGCCATTTCATTCCCTCAGATGATCCTCTCTCATCTCCTTTTGTGGACCTTGACCTGATTCTTTGGCCCCTTCTAATCCACTACCACCTCTCACAGCATACAAAGAAAAAATTGATGCTATTTTAGATGAAGAAACTATGTTCACTAATGATGGAGAGGTTCAGCGCTTCCTTATTCGTTGGGTTGGTCGACCAGATTGTGACTGTGCATGGATCTCCAAGGAGACACTACAGCAATTGGATCCAAATTTATTAGAGTTTTATCGGAGTCAGTAGGATCTTCATTGGCCCAGATCGCCTCCCGTCCACCCGAGAGGAGTTGGTGAGTACACCAGGTTCAGACCGCCACTGACGCATTTCTACAGACGCCGGAAGAAGTTTGCCCAGCCACTCAACCTATGGTTGGGAGATTGATGGAAGCCTATGATGATATAGCCACTCGACAGGGTCGAGTTTTCTCTCCCACCCCGGGATAATTGATGAGGATATCCCAATTTTAATTATTTTAGTTGGACTTTTATTTCTTAGTTGGACTTAGGTTATTTTATTTTTATGGACTTGTGTATTGGGTTTGGCCCTAGGTTTACAGTAGTTTCAGTATTTAAACCTATTTTACATTGTTATTTTTCAATTGATGAATTTGATTAAATAAAAGTTCGGCTACAGCCCCGTTTCTCTTCTCTGTGTTCTTCCCCCGGTTCCCCTTCTTCTCTTCTCCTCCCTACTCCTTCTTCTTTCTTTGTTATTCATTCTACATCACTATCTCTAATAGTTCTGCATATAATTTCCCTTCTCAGATGGCTTTGAGAAATGGACTTCCCACATTATAGTTCCTACTTTCATGATTACCTCCAAATCATTATACCTCGGCCCAAATGCTTGAATTGCATTTATTGCTTGATTATTTGTCATACTGTCAACCTTCTTAGCTAATGGTCATTTGAGTGTACACCATTGCATGACATTGTTCTAGATCAAAATTCATGAACATGTAAATCCCATAATATTTATCTTATGCTGTCTCTCTCATATAATTTTTTTATCGTTAAAAATTATTTACTTTGGCCTGCCATATGAATGTAGTTACCTTCTCATTATCAATGAATAACGTTGATGCTTTCGAAGAAGCATGGCATCAATATCTCAATCTTCAAATATGATAATTCTTTAGAAAGGGTAATTAGCTCAAAAGATCCCTACCTTTTAATGTTATTGTGCAAAATGTCCTTACCTTTCATTTTTTGACATTTTCACCCCTACCTTTCAACTTTCATTGCGCAAAAGGTCCTTTTCATCCATTTTTTCAGTAAGATGACAATTTTACCCTCCTATTTCAAATAAAACAAAAAGAAAAGATGAAGTACCAACTACAACCATAGTCCTAAAGTTTTTAAAAAATTAAAAAGAAATCATAAATTCTCTACCACTACCACTTTCACAACCTACCAAGCTGCCACCTGTATATCCACATAATACCTCCTTTCGACCACCATGCCCACCGGACTCTACCACCACCAGCCTCACCTTACTCCCCCATTAAGGACCCATCAATTTTGGATAGACAACTCTCATCGTGCATTGCGCCCATAGAGAGTTTTGGACCAGAAATTGAAACGATTAAGGGGATAATTTGTTCAATTAGATTCATATTCATTGTCGTTTGGGTTTGTTGATGGTTCAATTGATGCCGATTTGGGAATTTAGTATTGTGGGATGCATGACTTGAAGGAGAATAGTTTGGCAAAATGGATATCGCCACTGCCGAATGTTCTAGAATTACAACGAAATGATTTGAGCCAGTTTTGATGGGTGTAAGGCCATGTATAGGTTCGTCAAGGTAAGAGGTAACCGTCCGTGGTGGTGCACGACCGTGGGTAGCGTCGAAAGTAGGATTTCAATGAAGGGTTGTATACAGCAGTTTGGTATTTTGGGCTATAAATGTGGTTGTTTCAGACAGATTGGTGACCAATACTGTGGAGGGGTGTTGGGGAGAGTGAGGTAAAGCTAGTGGTGGTGGAGTCCGATAAGTGTTGTGGCCTGAAGGTGGTGCTATATGGATCTATAAGTGACGGCTTGGTGGGGTTGTGAAAGTGGTGATATTGAAGAATTTAGGACTTATCTGTAATGTTTTGAAAAAAAGTTAGGTTTATGATTGCAATTAGTTATTTATTTTTCTTTTCTTTTCTTTTTGTTTTATTTGAATAGGAGGGTAAAATCGTCATTTTATTTTTTTAAAAATGGATAAAAAGGACCTTATGCACAATTAAAGGTGAAAGGTAGGGAAGAAAATACCAAAAAATAAAAGATATGAACGTTTTGCACAATAATATTGAAATATGGGGATCTTTCGTGCTGATTACCCCTTTAAAAATATAAGAAGATTTAATTTAATATTTTATGTGAATTTAGTGAAATAATAAATGTAAGCATTTATAACAATATCTTGGTCTTGAAGAAGCACAAATGTATATCTATTAATATTCTAGAAGAATATTTCTCTCGGCACAATTTTAATATTTTAAAATATAAAATTCCATAAAAATATCACAATATCTAATCTCATGAATAGGTACGAGTCACTGACAATTAATTAATACTTTTGTTGTGAGCATTATTATAATAGATTGTATTATCAAAAATACAATGACCAAATCAATAAATTGATTTTATAGTGACTTAATTTTATATTAGGCCCCCGTTTGAGCCCCATTATTTTTCATTATATTAAATTAAATTTTTCTCTCTCCTACTTTTAACCACACAATCTTCAATAAAATAATATTACACGTAAATCAAAAATTTTTTAACCACTCATTTTTCAAAAAAATACTATTCATCTCATTATAATCTATAAATAATGGGGCTCAAACGGCCCCTAGGTTTGATCGTGGGGTGCAGGGCGGGCGGAGGCGCCGGGGAGGAGGGGGAATGATTGTTCAATACACGTCTAGGTGGTAATGGATCTCACACCTCCACATTTTCTAATCATAAAAAACTTCAATTGACTACATATGTGAACTTCACCACCATCTAGGTTGATGTTAAACATGTGATGACAAGTAGCATAGCGTTATATAACGAAAGGGGTCACCGAATTGAAGGATCACTTGACATGCCAAATTCAGGGCTTGATCCAATTGTGGAGGCTGCTCTACCAGAAGGGTAAAAATTATTGATTTGAGTACTCTATAATAGTAAGATAAACAAGTATAGACAATTTTGCTCTGCCATAACTCAACTATTTTGCAATTAAAATTTTCGACTCCTAATGATTTTTTCTCAACTGAAGTATAAAAAGGCATCAACGAATGAAAACAAGCCTAATGAATCAACTCAATGATAACAAACTGTTCTATTCAATTCTATACAAAAGAAAGTATATCTGTATATGTTTTTTCTACACTAAAGAATCAACATGCATATTAAAATGGTAAGTAAAAGACGAGAATCTGCTTCTCATATTGTAATTGGTTCTACAGCTTTGATGTATACACAAATGTGAAGATAATGCTCGGGGTTCGTCAAGTTGTTCACCACCCAACCGAAGGGAATCTCCATTTTAGGTTCGATTCCCTGAATACGCAGGAGCTTGATCTCAGCAGTGTCTGATGGGGACTCCACATAGTCAGTTGAGGTTACTCCAGCTTCTTCAGAGGTCCTCGAGCAGCTTACCTCTTCTGATAGTTGTCCATCCTCCATCTCCCCTTTAGAAACATCATCAGCGAGTAAATGTTTGTCTGCAAATAGTTCGGGTAATAGGGTTTTTACTGCATCGTACAAAGTGAAGCATTCTCCTGCGATTTGAAAACACAAAATACATATAGCTTAGGCATATGATGAACTCATTACCTACACTAAATCATGACTAAATTGATTTTTGTTCGAACTACTTAATTTTATATTAGGCCCCCGTTTGAGCCCCATTATTTTTCATTATATTAAATTAAATTTTTCTCTCTCCTACTTTTAACCACACAATCTTCAATAAAATAATATTACACGTAAATCAAAAATTTTTTAACCACTCATTTTTCAAAAAAATACTATTCATCTCATTATAATCTATAAATAATGGGGCTCAAACGGCCCCTAGGTTTGATCGTGGGGTGCAGGGCGGGCGGAGGCGCCGGGGAGGAGGGGGAATGATTGTTCAATACACGTCTAGGTGGTAATGGATCTCACACCTCCACATTTTCTAATCATAAAAAACTACAATTGACTACATATGTGAACTTCACCACCATCTAGGTTGATGTTAAACATGTGATGATAAGTAGCATAGCGTTATATAACGAAAGGGGTCACCGAATTGAAGGATCACTTGACATGCCAAATTCAGGGCTTGATCCAATTGTGGAGGCTGCTCTACCAGAAGGGTAAAAATTATTGATTTGAGTACTCTATAATAGTAAGATAAACAAGTATAGACAATTTTGCTCTGCCATAACTCAACTATTTTGCAATTAAAATTTTCGACTCCTAATGATTTTTTCTCAACTGAAGTATAAAAAGGCATCAACGAATGAAAACAAGCCTAATGAATCAACTCAATGATAACAAACTGTTCTATTCAATTCTATACAAAAGAAAGTATATCTGTATATGTTTTTTCTACACTAAAGAATCAACATGCATATTAAAATGGTAAGTAAAAGACGAGAATCTGCTTCTCATATTGTAATTGGTTCTACAGCTTTGATGTATACACAAATGTGAAGATAATGCTCGGGGTTCGTCAAGTTGTTCACCACCCAACCGAAGGGAATCTCCATTTTTGGTTCGATTCCCTGAATACGCAGGAGCTTGATCTCAGCAGTGTCTGATGGGGACCCCACATAGTCAGTTGAGGTTACTCCAGCTTCTTCAGAGGTCCTCGAGCAGCTTACCTCTTCTGATAGTTGTCCATCCTCCATCTCCCCTTTAGAAACATCATCAGCGAGTAAATGTTTGTCTGCAAATAGTTCGGGTAATAGGGTTTTTACTGCATCGTACAAAGTGAAGCATTCTCCTGCGATTTGAAAACACAAAATACATATAGCTTAGGCATATGATGAACTCATTACCTACACTAAATCATGACTAAATTGATTTTTGTTCGAACTAATTAATTAGAGACTAGTGTCTTTATTTTATTTTATTTTTTCTACTGAAAATTCAATTCTTATACTCTTAATGTTCTAATCTACATGTATTACAATCTTGCTCACATATAAATTCAACAGGGTTAAGAACTTATACAGAAGCAGTCAAAGACTCGTCTACCTTCTCCCTGAATCTCAAAAGGTCGATTTATGTAAGAGATTTTGTCCCAGCTATCAATAGTAGGTGCATCTTCTAAATCGTCAATATCTTCATTGATACTCCGTATGTACAAACGAACTGGAATTCTACCTGATGAGTGTTGACAGCAACGAATCTTAGAAATCAGATACATAAAAATGTCATCAAAGTGTAAGCTCAGAAATGGAATGTTAATTAAAAACTCAACCATGATACAGGCATCTATCACTCATCTGGTTCTTCATTATACTAAAAGCTGCTTCGAAGCTTTTTTTTTCAGTTAAAAAAATTCTTTATAAATTATATTAGGTAAAAACTAAGTCGGCTTCATATTGATTCCAAACTTCTAACACTTAATTTAATCAGCAAGAGAGTGTTCTATTAAAAAATAAAGATTCATCAACAACTATAATTTCGGATTTTAAATAATATGATTATCCTCCTTTTAATTTAATTATTTTTCTCATCAATTATTTGAGTTTATAGAGATTATTATTCTAGTAAATGTACCGTATATGAAAATCCTCCGAAACCTGAAAGTTATTAAAAAAGTAAGTATAAAACAACATTTTTGAGACAATAAGAATATACAACTGGAAAAATGAATAAGTGCTACATGACTTTCGTGAGATAGGAATATCCCTTTATGGTTTAACTCTACATAAGTCAGAAGCTATCTTTTATAGCATCGAGTTTGGACTCTTAAAAAGGATAAATGTCCATGAGTTGAACATAGCTGAAATGACGATAGTAACATGGATGTAAAATTCAACTAAAATGGTAAGATAAGTAATAAGAATGTGGAAACAACACTGATTTTGGATCTAGGGAAGGACGAGTCAGATGGTTTGGTGTATCTTGGATAGACCTAAAGAGTGGTGAAAAATGATACATATGATCAGTTGAAAATTTATCAGAAATTAGGCTGGCATAGTTCAGTTTTTTTGCTGTTAACTTACTTCAACCTGTTATTCTCATATAGCTTCCTCTGATACGAGCCCCACAATAGAAGTTACAGTGTGATATAAAAAGAGCATTTTGCAGTCATCTCTTTCCAATGAGCATTCGTTTTTCAGTTTTTAAAGCAATGAAGAAAGGACAGTGAAATGCAAATTCTAAGATTTACTTCATATCATTACAATGTCTCACCTGTTCTGGCTGGGGCAGTAACATCTGTATCAATAGTGCTTTGCCGAGATTTCAAAGTGGTGTTGAATTTCATGGAGTGGTCATCTCCAATAGTGCAAAGTTTGAGCTTAGATGAAACTCGAAGGTAAGCATCCATGTCTCCTAATATATAACATGATTTAGTTGAAAATCCACATGCCAATTAACAGGATAACAAAACTAACACAAATAAAAACATAAGGGCCCATTTGATTTGTGTTTCGGTTTTCAATTTTGAGTTTTGAATTCATTTTCTATTTTCTGTTTTTAGAGTCTGTTTTGAGATTTCTAAAAATGTGTTTGGTTCATCATTTTGAAAAATTATTTCTTAAAACAAAAAAACAAGAAAACACGTTTGATTTGAAATTTTAAAAAATTGTTTTATCATTCAGTACAAAAAAACAATTTTACATTCATATATTATCAAGTATTATATACATTTTAAAGTTGGTGAATTTTATAATATTTCTTCCACTGTAAAACCAGAATAATAAATTAATTTTAAAGTACAAAAAATAAAAATAAAATTAATGCATGGACTTAAAATATATTCGTCCATGTTCATCTAAAAATTATTTTACGAATTTTTATGTAAATAATCATTAAGAAGTTGTTTAGAATTTTATCTTTTTACAGTTATATTTTTTAAAATTTTAGATTTTATTCTTCCAAATTTTTATTCTTTAGAATTTATCAATTTTTTTTAATTTACTTTTTTGAATTTTAATTTTTTGTAATTTTTAAAATTTTATTTGCTAGAATTTCATATTTTTATTTTTAAGAACTTAGCTAAAGAAAATTTTATTCAAACGCTTGTTTTCATGTTTCAAGTGTCTTCAGAATTTTCATTGAAAACGCTCAAAACGTCAAAAATGCATTTTGAGTTTTATATTATAAATTTATTCTTATTTTCGAAAATGCATTTTCAAAAACAATAGAACAAACACATTTTCAATGTTTTATAAAATTGAAAACTGAAAATGGTTTGAAAACAGCAAACCAAATGCACCGTAAAACTTTTTTATGTGGACTCCCCTACTCCATACTTTTTAATATTAAAAGAATATAATACAATCAACCTATGATGCACCGACACGGACATGTGCGTCCGACACGATACATGTCGGATACGTCGACTCGTGGTTTTTCAAAAAATTATCGACACGACACATCGTCGACACGTTCATTAAATTTTTAAAATTTTTCATTTATATAGTTTAAATTTAGTTATATACTTATTATTGATTCTTTTTTGTTGAAATCTTTTAAATATGAGTACTTATTTGTTATTTATTAAAAATTTTGAGTTAAAAATATATAATAGTTATAGTAAGAAAGGAATATAATTATTGTGGAGTGTCCGAAGAGTGTCAGTATCGACACGTATCTGACACGTGTCGGACACGAACACGCTACCCTAGTTAGAGTGTCCGTGCTACATAACAATCAACATTTACAAATCTATGCATCAAAACTAGTTCCAATGGAATATGTCAGAATTTTTTTTTTTTTTTTTTTTTTTTTAAACTAAAGGTTTTCTTTCATTAGCATTTAGTCTGATCACTTTTGCTATATCTCTAAGTCAGAATTCCACTTCCAGAAACTTTATCGTTCACATAACATCTTATAGCAAAAGCTGCGAGTTAAAATGCTGATTATTGTCAAGAAGGTTGGTTTATTATTTATTCAAAATTATTAGCCAAAGCATAAGGCGTGCTCGTTTTCTAATCCACACTAAGTAGCCAACAGACTATTTCTCAAAATGTAAATACACAAGGAAATATAGTATATCATAATGAATAAGTAATTATATGAAAAAATGTGGAAAAGAAGAAAATAAGATAAAGCAAAGTCAGGAGGTACATAGAAACAAATCATTTAGCATTCAAGTAATTAAAGACAAGGTCCATACCGTTTAAGACCGAGCGCCAAAGATCTGTCTGATCAGATTGAGACATATTCATAATATTTTTGCAGTTCCCAGTAATTATACAAGCAGCCTGCAGAGAAGTTTAAGAAACAATAAAAGTTAGACAAGCACCAAATATGTTAACATTTTATGTTCCACTTTCACTCAAAAAAACTAAAATAAGATAATGAGATGCTGAACAAAAGGGAAAGAAAAAAAATTAAAAAGAGGACACAACACAACAGATAGACCAGAATTTATTGTATAACAACCAAGGCCAAGAGTTTGCAGCATAGGTCACAAGTATGTTCCTGCTTTTGATCTATGAGATTGGTTAAATTTTTTTTGCACCTGTTTCGAAAAGGTGAAGGCATCAAAATTCTTAATCTTTCTTTTGTTCATCCATTATTATTTCAGTGTCATCAGTTGAATTAGCACAAGTTTCAGCAAGTCTTTGATTCCAATGATTTTCCACTTTTCTATCACAAAGATCCTCTCTCTTCCCCCCCAGCAAGACAGCCACAATGAATTTACCAAAGAAAGAAAAAGAATCATTGGACAACAATCCGCTACACCATCCCAAAACCCACACCAAAGTAACCTTCCACCACTATCAGAATTTCAGAAACACTGAGCCCTCCCACAGTCATAACCAATGTAACGCATTGCAAAGCAGATGCCGAACACCGTGCCATATAGCTTCAAAAATCCTAAAACTATAGCCACCCGTCCCCAATTAGTCACAAACAGCATAGAGCGCTAAAGTGGAGTAATACTATCTTTACAAGCATTACTACCAAAGTAATTAACCCTGATATGGTCATCCCAAACTACCCCTATTTGGTTGAAAAAGTCCACTACTAATTCCGACGCCAGTACCATTCAGTCTCCAATGACACACATGAATCGGCTGAAAATAAAAAGAAAGAAGGATCACCATGACTACCAGCAGTCAATCCCATAACCAACATCATCCCTTGCAAAGTGAAAACTGCAGCTGAAGCCATAAAGCAGGCCCTTCAACATCCAATAAAGGGGAAAGCTAATGCCAACATCATTTACACCCTAGCGATTCAACTTGTCCCCACATGACAACAAATATTTAACTACAGATTGACTAAAGGGTTGTTTAGAAGGGCTCTTGAAAGAGATGGTCCTTTTTAACACCCAGAGTTGAGTGTCTTGATAATAATTTGGAAGATTGAGTTTATTGTGTTCAGTTATGTTGGCTGTAGTTTGAAAGGGAGTTTAATGGTGATGGTGGTGTAATGTTGACAGAGTAATGGCTTCTTGTTTTTGTTAGTTTACTCATTGATGAATATTGTTTAATCAATGTGATTTGTTTTGTCACATGTCACCAAGGAAAAATATAAAAAGAGAGAAATCACAACACTAAAGGAAGAAAATAAATGATAAAGAAAGGAAACAAGCGAAGAAAACTTTGACAAAGCACAAGACGACAAAAAGAAAAGGAAAAGAGCAAAAAAAGGAAAGTAGGAAAACTGAATTGCATATTAATGCTAAAGATGACATTGGGAGTGTAAGATAGAGTAGGATTTTGGTAACTCGTATTTCAACCATTGCATTAATTTGTGAGTCCACTTAGAGTGTAGCTCCATATGCTTACTGTTTTATGGATTTGCTGCTTCATGTTAAAAAGAAAAGGGACTATATTGGCTAAGGAAAAGGTGGGAGGCCAACATGTAATGGCAATTGAAAAGAAAAGAAACATACAAGGAAAAGGAAAAAAGGAAAGTAAAGAAGGCAGGGGTGACTGGTGGCATTAAAGGGGCAAAAACAGAAATTTAAGAGGGCGAAGACACAAACTCGAAGAGGAAGAGAGAGAGAATGTCAAGACTTGAAAGCAGATTCTTGGAGGGACTTGGCAGGTGAAGCAAAAGAAAACAGAGGCCGCCTGACTTGGAAGACGAAGCAAAAAGAAAAGAAAAAGGTCGCCTACAGCTCAAAGGAATGCAATAAATTGAAGCTCCCCATCTCAATGTGGTTGGTCCTATCAATCTTATGTCTTTCAATTCATCTAAATCTTTTTAATTTTTCTTGAAGCGAACTTGAAGATGAAACTTTATTAAAGCCCGCCTGACTTGGACGATGAAGCAAAAAGAAAAGAGAAAGGTCACCTACAGTTCAAAGGAAGGCAATAAATTCAAGCTTTCTTCAAGCTCCTCTCTCAATATGGTAGGTCATTTCTATCTTATGTCTTTCAATTCAACCAAGTCTTTTTAATTTTTCTTGAACCAAAATTGAAGATGAAACCTTAAAATCATAGTTCTTGTTTCTAATGATAATTAAATTATTTCATCATTAAAATTATTTATTTTTCATAGTTGAACATTAATTGAAGTAAAGCTAGGCTGTGAATTTTGATTACTTTTGATTCTTCATTTTCTAATAGAATTTCATGCATAGAATTCTTAGGATGTGATAGCAATGTTATTCTGTTTTCTTTTCACCAGAATTGGTACTTACATTGCTTACATAAATCTATTCAATGATGCAAAGGACATAAAATATTGTCTAATATGGATTTACATGAAATATTTATGAGCTGACAATAGAGTTCTCACTCCAATTTTAGAAATCGATAATTAGAGAAAAAAAAATTAATTTTCCTTAACAGGTTGGAATAATAATTTACTTAGATTAGACTTTCAAAATTTTAGTCATCCTTGTAGGTTTGGCCCATTGCTCGTTGTTCTATAATCCAATATATTTTTGTGCTTGAGAGTATTATTAAAATTTCATACCAAATAAGATAGGTTTTTTTTAAATAAGTATCCACTACTTTTGCCAAACTAATTCAGAATGAATGATTAATGGAAATCCGTAGCACAAAGAATATTGAAATTATGAAACCCCATTCATTGGTTGTGTATGCGATTGCAGATTTTGGAGGATAAAGCATAAACCAGGTAGCAGCAATTAGATTTTCAAGACTGGCAATCATTAATACACTAATAAATTATAATCTTCAAAGCTATAAAGCATGTTTGGAAAGTGATTACAATTTAATCACTTCTGGTCAAGCAAACTTTTATCAACACATTTCAAAGGACCCATAACTAACAATCACTTAAAATTTAATTTAATCCCTTCCCAAACATGCACATAGTGTTAATGTACTTTTGGAACATTATTATAAATAACCCACACATTTGATCCTGTTTTCGGTTTTTTTCGTTCATGACAGCTTAAATATTATAAACTCAAGAGTATCATTCTTGGATGTAATGGTATAATTCCAAATGCTCATTGAGAATATAAGGTTAAAACATTAAGCTTAGGAAGCAAAAGATGTAACGACTAAGCCAACAAGTAAATTATTACAAAATGACGATATCCACTTTTCCCCACCCAAAGAACTATTGGATTGTTCCTTCATCAACCGACGATCTCACAATCATAGCATTAATTGGTTTCTAAAAAACAGGTATGTTTAAGGATAATGTACATTGTTAATATATGAGAGAAGTGCGTCTTAATCAATAAGCATCACGTCGATGAAAACGACAAAGCAAATCTACAAACTTCCCTAAAATATCTAAATTACGAAACTAAATAGAAATAATTATACCTAACCTCTTTCAATGCATTGATAAAGCTCCATTTAACACTGTCTTCACCTTCACAAGGAGTCAAAATTTTTCCTGGATATCCTCTAAAATGTACCTGCAGAGAAAATTGAACATAGAATAACTATTACATCAACCAAAAGGGATTTCAATGTCATTACAGGCAGTAGAGCTACTTTAATGATAGGCAACAACAAAAACTAAATTACTTTAACAATAAAGTATCGCTCTTATGCATTCTAATCTAGTTGCTTATACAGTGACAGGGACCTATGACTCTCATGTCAATTAGATATAGCATTTTCTGTTCTTATTCTTAAAGAAAATGCGTGAATCCATGAGCACCAAATGCAATTAGAAAGTTTTAGCTCAATTATTATTTTGGATAAGGAGATTAATGTACATAAATCATGTTTTTGCAATTTCTCCATTCCAAAGGAGGAAATACTAAAGATATTGATTCATTCTCTAAATATGGACTGATGTCGCGTTGGGCAAGTTTTAACATAGTACTTCTTGGATCAACTAGATACCTAACAACTCATATTCAAATTCTAACAATTTCATGCCTATAATTGATATCGCAAAATTCCAATAAAAGCTTTACAAATCATAGGATCATAAAGTATCCACTGTAAATCAAAATTAAACTTTATACCGTTAGATTCCAAGGCCTCTCTGCTTCTGCACAAAGAAGATCAAAAAGTACCCCAGTAGGTATATACCTGCAATTAATTGAATATACATAGAAAATATCAGAAGAAATGCTAAACTTATTGCACTGAGGAAGTGTAAATTTCAAAAAATAAAGTTCAAGAGTATCAGTTTAGAATGACGTTATTTCAAAAAATCTAAATATAATGTGACTAAAAAAATGCAAATCTCAATGAAGCCAATACATCCCACAAATGAGAAGCAGTAAAAGACAAGGGCGTGTTTTTTTCAGAAAGCGACAATGGTTTGGTAACAATCTGAAGCTAGCATTCCGACTTTTGTGGACCAAAAGAAAGATGATAAGTTCAGATTCGAACGATATCTCTCATTCTGATCATCTCGTGTTTCTCCCAGTTTTATATTTTCTCATTCATCAGGTATAATTCGTTTCATTCTCTAAAAAAATAAAGCATATATAGGTTTCATTCTCATAATTGAAAACAAAATTTAGCTAATGATGTACTTCATATTGCAAAGGTGGCATTCCAAATCATTCAATTTGGTGTGCAAACAATGTCAACTAAAGTTTTACTAGTTAAATGTGTACACCAGAGCATTATCCAAGTCAAACTGCAATAAAAGTACCATTTAAGAGGTAGCCCTTTGTACTCAAACCAAACAGTGTCAACACCTGGAGGAAGCGAACTACTGAAAAATGGCTTAATCTGTCGAACTAACAGAGGCAGGTACCCTAAACGAGGTGCCAAGATCTGGAACAATAAGAAAATCACAAATAAATCCGTCAAATTAGAATAATTATTACACTCAACACAGTGCAAAGATCAGAAACCATAAAAAATTCACAAATAAATCCTTCAGATTACAATAATCTACATTCAACCCAGTTAATCTTCAAATAGTCATTTATACCTGCAAAATAAAAGGAAAAAAAATGAAAAATTGAGTACCAAAGCAGGAGGAGGATTGGGAAGGGTGGTAACTTCAGAATCGTGGAGATGAATCTGGATAGGTATAGCTCCTTCCCATACAAATTTTTGTGCCTCTGTTCCTTCTACTTTAGAATCCATCAATGTCACTTCACAATTAAGATTCGAAGAGAGAATAGAACGGAAAATTGAATAATCGGAGAGTCCACTACAAATTACGCTTGCAGAAGCTAAAAGAACGAATAAACAATTTTTGTTTGACAATTTGGACTGTGATTTTAAAGGGTTTTCTTTTTTTAAAAAAACAAAAAAGTCCAAACCCGGCGGGTTTGCTCGGCCGGCTAGGCCCGCCTTTGAAAAGACCGGACCGATAAGCGGCCCATAATTGCATTGTTCCGGTTCCCGGTTTAAAGCCGACAGTGGTGGGGACTGTCCGATTCTTGTGTGTGTGACCTCGGACGGAACCGTCTGGCTCGTGTAAATAATAAATGTGCAGTATAAAATTAAAAATAAATTAAAGAAGAGAAAATTAGAGAAGGCCAATTAAATGAAAATTTGGTAATTTGCTTGATAAGCTCTCTCTCTCTGCATTTAACGAAATGACAATTTGCTTTTGACAAAGGATTTGCTTAGTTGTCGAATTTAGATTATAACCTTTAAGAAAAAAAAATTTATACATCAACATTTACGTAATCTTTGATCCACTTGTAAATCAGACCAAACAAGATTTATCAACTTTTTGATAATATATATATATATATATATATATATATATATATAGAGAGAGAGAGAGAGAGAGAGAGAGAGAGACACACACATGAAACGACCCCTCAAACAATTGACAAAATTGTTGCTGACAGCCTTGATTGTCTCGAGGTCAATAAACTTGCAAGGGAAGCTTGACTTTTATATTATATGTAACCAGTGACATATCGAGCACCGAACTCCAACTAGGGCGGAGCTTAACCGTTGACCGTTATCCATTGATTGTCAACAATCAACGATCGTAATAGCACGATCGTTTATTAAAATTTGATTAATTAATATTAAAAGTTATTCGATATATATTTAAATGCACTAAAACGTAAAAATTATATACATATGAAAATATAATTCAATGAAACCCAAAGTGCTCTATATATATATATATATAGACACACACAATACAACCTTTGCAACACACACATCATTTATAGCTTGCATCTTATTTCAATAAAGAATCAAAATGCAATTTTTTCATGCTTTTTCCATAAAATGCACTTTTCTTGTGGCTAATGATAAATTTCATGTATATAGAATTCTCTGTCAGAATCCTTTTACGAATTGAACTTAACTATTCACCATATCAAGACGAGAAATAATTTTGAAATATTAAGGTAAAATTGGTAGAAATAAGAAAAAAATGAATTGAAGAAAAAGCAAAGACATCATTTTTCTTCAAAGAATATCCTCTGGTACACACTTATTTAACTACATAATATGTTAAAAACTAGTTGAGTTCTTTTTGTCACATATGTTTGGCTTAGAAAATAGATATTTTCAAATATTAGCAAGCCAATCCCCTCCAAAATCCGAAATTTGAGTCAAAATGTGAGGTACAATCCAATATTCCAGCATTTCATCACAAATTGACCTCCAGAAGAAGGCGATAATAAACCATTATTACCTTTTTTATTTCCATCATTGAGTTCACTGTCGTCGCGACTCTTCCTCCCCATCTCCTCCTCACGCTCGCATTCGCCCAATCACCAGCCTCTTCCTCCAGCTTAGCCAATCACCCCAATCGTCTTCCACTCTTTTAGCTTTCACGGTTTCACGATTTGGGGGAAAATGAAATTTGGAGTTGAAGGGAAAATGAAATTATATGGATTATGATTTATGGACCAAGACAATTCATTAGGTAATTGATTTGGGCCTATGATTTTTAAGCAAAAAGATACACATTGTGATGTGAACCCGGATAACTAGATCATGACTAAACCCACAAAAAATGACACAAAACCTAAGAAAGCCAAAAATCAAAGTTTAGGACTCAATTCACAAATTTGCAGACTAAATAACAAATAATATATTAAACTATTGACCTTTTGATCACGAAACTTACAAATTTAATCTGGATTTGGATTTAACCCAAACAATTAATGAATCAAACAACCCCAAAGTAACAAAGACACGAAGGACCTTTTGATTACACAATTAACTGAATCTTACTCGAATTTTGAACGCCACAAGATCGCGAAATCCTGATAAGTTCGATTGTTCCACACAAGAACAAATATTGGAAGCGAAAATGCCTCTTAAATTAATTCTCAAAATATCAATGTCTTCGAATACAATAATAAAATAAATTTCCTAAAAAAAAAAAGAAAGAAAAACAAAACCATGATTTATGAGTCCTAAAATAATAAACTTGCCAAAAAATAAGAAATTGACTCAAAATAGGATTCTCGCGACGAAATTGCAACTTTGATCCCGAAGTATACTATGCGGCCGACTTTGGCCTAACTCGGATCATATCATCCACTCTTTCTTCGAAAAGATTCAACCTTGAATTTGCAACTGGTTCAAATATTTTGCACCTTCCATCTGCTTGATCAATGTCGAACCCTTGATTGAGCTTCTTGTACCCCGCGTTGCAATGGTTGATTGATTCCTCTTCAATGCTCCAAAGTTGCTCCATTTGTTGTACATCAATGAAATACTTAAATGGTGATTTCTCATGCAATAAATTTTTATGTTCCTACAACAAGGAATATTTCAAATTGGGGAGGGATATGTTAGCTTTCACCAACTCTCTTTCACCACCAAGCTCACTCTTCTTTGCATATAAGCTCTCCTTTCATTTTTCCCCATCGCCTTTCTATTTCAACTAACCATCATACACTTGTTGGAGTGTTAAAGTACAAGTGTCATAGTTTTTCCATCCATATCAAAACTGTACCTATTTCTAAACCCATCATGCTTCACCTTCCTATCATATAGTCATGGTTTACCCAATAATATATGTCTCGCATCCATAGGCACAATCACACGACGCTTCATCTTTATACCTTCCAATTGACAAATTCAATAACACCCTCTTGTTCACCTTAACCTCTCCATGGTCATCCAACCACTGTAATCTATATGGTTTTGGGTGTTTAATTGTTCTTAAGCCTAACTTCTCAATTAATGTGGTACTAGCTAAATTTGTGCAACAACCTCCGTCAATTATTAAATTACATACCTTATTTTCCATGTGGCATTATGTGTGGAAAATATTCTCCCGTTGTTGCTCATCTTCATCTACCTTGATTTGCGAACTGAGTGCACGCATCACCACCAATGCGTCCCCTTCAACCGGATACTCCACCTCGTCATCATCATTAACATCTTCTAACTTGGGCATTCCATCTTCATCACTGTCACTCACCACTTCCCCATTGTCTTTCAAAATCATGGCTAGTTTGTTTGAACACTAAGAAGCAATGTGTCATGTCCCCAAGCACTTGAAGCACTTGATGTCCCGATTCCTAGGTTGTTGTGGTTCCGCCTTTGGTGCAACCTTGCCAGCGTTGTTATCCTTTCCCCTATGTGGTTCAATTTTATTGTTGACAACAGCCCCATCAACCTTCTCTTCATCTCACCTAGACCTTCAAGATGAATAGGCCCTTGTTGATTACTAGCTCTCCCTTTTCTCTTCAACTGCCTCTCAACCTTCATTGCTACATGCAACATATCTTCTAATTCAACATAATGATGCAATTCAACAACACTGGCGATGTCCCTGTCCAATCCATTCAGGAATTGTGCCATGGTGACTTCCCGATTCTCATCCACATTAGCCCGAATCATTAGAATTTCCATCTCTTTATGGTAATTCTCCACACTCCTCGACCCTTGGTACAACCCCTGCAACCTTTGATGAAACTCCCTATAATAGTGATCAGGCACAAACCGTTTTCTCATCACCGCTTTCAACTCATCCCAAGTAGTTATCGACCTCTCCCTATTCCTCCGCCGTGAAATGACCACCTGATCCCACCAGGTGATGGCTAATTAGTGAACTCCAAGACTGCAAGTTTTACTTTCTTCACCTCTGAATAGTTGTGGCATTCAAATATTAATTCCACCTTCTTCTCCCATTCTAGGAACGCCTCTGGATCACTCCTATCCCGAAATGTTGGAATAGACATTTTTATGCTGCCCATACCTTCATCAACATCACCTCCAGCATTGTTTTTGCCTCTTCGTTCAAACCTACCACCTCTATTCCTCATCCGTCCCACCTCTACTTTTTCAAATTCATCATCATCACATTCACTGTCACACCCATATTCATTTTGCACATCCACCCTAGGCTCTCTTCTAACCGGCCTCCTAGCATGTGGTATGTCTGCTCGTTGACCCCGGCTAAGGTTTGTAACCGTCGCGTCAAGCCTGTCCAACCTATTTTCCATATTTATCATCATCCGCTCAAACCGCTGCACCAAGTCATCCTACACATTGATTTGATTACCGTTTCGGCTAGAATTTGATCCTTCTATATCAGACATTGCTCACAATTTTTTGTCTCACCAAAGTTCACTCGAGAATCACTCAATATTAGGCTTTTACCCTCAATTGAACTCACCACTCAAGCTTCCAGTCAATATCCAAAGAATAATTTTCGAACTCAACCTGAATGATTCTTGTGAAATTCCAATTGAATTCTGCATATTCAAGATTATGAAGAAAAATGACTAAAGTATTAAATAAATTTTTTGGAGGGACTCAAGAAAAAAAAAATTATTAATGAATAGTACGGTATGGATGAACAGTAACCGAAATTTTTTTTTTTTTTTTTTTTTTTTTTTTGCAAAAACACAAAACAAATCAACTATCAAAAACAAAAAGATCCAGGACTCAAAATTAATGGAAAATACGAAGAACGACGAAGAATAAAACAAAGACTCCAAAATAAGATAAAAAAACAAAGGTATATAACTTTGATTCTGGTGCCTAGGCTCTAATACCACCTGATGTGAACCCAGATAGCTATATCACTATTAAAGCCCACAAAAAAATGACACAAACCCCATCAAAGCCAAAAATCAAAGTTTAGGACTCAATTCACAAATTTGCAGACCAAACAACCAATAGTACATTAAACTATTGACCTTTTGATCACGAAATTTATAAATTTAATCCAAATTTGGATTTAACCCAACCAATTAATGAATCAAACAACCCCAAGGTAACAAAGACACGAATGACCTTTTGATTACACAATTAACTGAATCTTATTCGAGTTTTGAACGCCACAAGATCGCGAAATCTTAATAAGTTCGGTTGTTCCACACAAGAACAAATATTGGAAGCGAAAAAACCTCTAAAATTAATTCTCAAAATATCAAAGTCTGCGAATACAATAATGAAATAAATTTCCTATTTATACTGAAGTCTAGAAATATGGGAAAAAAAACCTGATTTAAGAGTCCTAAAATAATAAACTTGCCAAAAATAAGAAATTAAGTCAAAATAGGATTCTTGCGGGAAAATTGCAACTTTGGTCCCGAAGTATACTATGTGGCCGACTTTAGCCTAACTCGAATCATATCACATTGGGAAGAAAATCAACCCAACAACAAATTGAAAAAAAAAAAGGACTAGGTGACAGGTCCAATTTTCCTCCTGTTTTCCTCCATCTCCGTCCATGTTGCGTCTGCAACTCCATTCCCAGAGGTCTGAACATTTCGACAGATCCAATTAGGGCGGTGGCCCTAACTCATCACTACCTGGATTTGCCACTACATGTAACTAGCCCCCGTTTGGCCCTCATTAAATTATATTTCATTACATTTTATTTTTCTCTCCTATTTTCAACTACACAATCTTTTATAAAATAATATTACACGTGAATCTAAAAAAATTTCTTTTTTTTTTCAACCACTCATTTTTCAAAAAAACACTATTCCACCCATTTTTATTCTAGAAAATGGGGGCCAAACAGGTTCTTATCTGTACGGGCCAATTCTCCACTCTTACAAGTGTGTGCTAGTTCAGCATGTGGATGACCACTTTGAAATGTTTACGTACTAGTTTAGATAAGTTAGCTTTAACTCAATCATAATTAATTCTCGACTCGATCAAAGTTGATGACTAAATTGAAAATTTTTGAGTAGATATGTTTTTATTCGCTAATTTCTTTAAATGTACAACTATTATCCACTTATTATACACACATTTCATAGGTCCCACATCTTATAATCACTTAAATTTTAATTTAATCACTTACAAAACATACAATTATTCTTCAAAATGAGAACAAAACGACATTAGGCAATAATATTTAAATATGGCTAGTAATGTTTGAAGGGATTATGGTGAAGGTTACTTTGGTCGAGTGGTATGATTGGAGGCAATGATGGTGCAATCGGAGGCTTCAATTGCAATGGATGCGGGAGCAATGCAAGGAAGGAGAAGGATCAACAAATCGGCTGTGTATTTGGTTGCAAAGATGGAATGGGAGAGATGGAATTATGTCACGTTGTGGAGTTTGGTACACTAGTGTGAGGTGGGTGTGAAGCAAAGATGTAAAGGGGTAGAAGGTGCATGGAGAAGGAGATGAATAAAAATAGATTTTAATTTTTGATATAACAAACTGACCATCATTTTAAACATGTTTTTTTATGCAATTACATCCGATGGCAGATCTAAGAATTTTTGGCGCATGGACTAAAATTTAAAAGTCAATATAATAAATTAATATATTATATTAAAGTCAAATTCATTTAATATGAAGTTGTTCCCGACAAGATTTTAAAACATAAAATTCATTTATCACAGAATCTATATCTATCTTTTAAGCAAGTTCTTGATCGATGAAGAGTGTCATACAATCAGCAAGAAACTCATCCCCCAATCAACCGAGTTGGACTAGACATCCATGTCACATAAACCTCTCTCTAGCCAAGAATCCCATTATTGATCGAATCATTGGCAAATAGATAATCTATCGAATGTTATTTTAATTATGAAGGATATAGGTTGTTTAAGAAGGAATCTTTGGTTCTCCAGATAAACTTTTATTTATTTCTCTTTTATATTGTGATAACTTTTGCTCCCCGCTTAACACCCGTAGATTGGCATACGCATGATCACTATTTTTTTAATCTTAATAAACATAATTGTTTGTGAGTTTGGAGTGCTAGGAAATTATAGTCTATATAGATTTAACATTTTGAAGTTTTTATAACAGAAATATTTCTTTATTTTTTACTTTTCTTTTTGTTTATTTAAAGAATACAGATAAAGTCATCATTTTATAAGTCTTCAATGGAGAAATTGGACAACATGATTATTTTTCGCAACGCTTGATTTGAGAGGTTATTGCATCAAAATTAAATGATAGAATAATTTTGTGTAAAATATGTAAAGTATAGGGTTATTTGTGCTAAATTACCCTTGCTTCTGAATTGATGACAAGTTCCAAGTTTGAGGTGTAACCATTTAACAGGAAAATATTTTCAAATTTCAATATTTGACGGAGTGTCGTAAAAGATATTCTCGTGAACAAGGCCGTTTACAAGGCATTGAATGGTTAAAAAAAAAAAAAGGAAAGTCGAAAGTTGCAGATTGGGATGAACCGGAATCAAAGGTCATCAATACCATTAGATGGTTTATTTAATCTAACTTATTGTTCATTTATTTAGTCCTATTTGGCTCCATTTTTATTTTAATACATTTTTCTCTTTTTTCTTTTCAATCACACATTTTTCAATAAAATAATATTATACATAAATTCAAAATTTTTCTTTATTTTTCAATGATACATTCTCCAAAAAAATTATTATTTCAAAACATGTTTTTTTCCAAAACCTCATTAAAATGGGGTCCAAAAAATACTTAACATCACGTAGACTTGTCTTTTAACACTGA